>NC_039272.1:1627324-1969407 GCF_003368295.1 Carassius auratus | reverse complement strand
ATTTCCAATATGAACGCCACACGGGCAGAGTTCCAGGCACGGATTGATGCTATTAAACATTACATGCACTTCCGCAAAGTCAGTCGCCATCTTGAGACACGTGTCATCAAATGGTTCGACTACCTGTGGACGAATCAGAAAGCAGTGGACGAACAGGAAGTCTTAAAGAATCTCCCCGACAAGCTACGTGCAGAAATTGCTATCAATGTTCATTTATCTACTCTGAAGAAAGTGCGCATCTTTCAAGATTGCGAGGCTGGGCTGTTAGTAGAGCTGGTTTTAAAGCTGCGTCCCCAAGTGTACAGTCCTGGCGACTACATCTGCCGAAAAGGAGACATTGGAAAAGAGATGTACATCATTAAAGAGGGAAAATTAGCAGTTGTTGCTGATGATGGAGTGACACAGTTTGCATTGCTAACGGCTGGGGGTTGCTTTGGCGAGATTAGCATTCTTAACATTCAGGGAAGTAAAATGGGAAACCGCCGGACAGCTAACATTCGCAGCATCGGCTACTCTGACCTTTTCTGTCTTTCAAAGGATGACCTTATGGAGGCTGTAACCGAATACCCAGATGCACAGAAGGTTCTGGAGGAGCGTGGAAGGGAGATTCTGAGGAAGCAAGGGCTTCTGGATGAAAGTGCAGCACAGGGAGGGATGCTCGTCATGGATACTGATGAGAAGGTTGAACGTCTGGAGAGCTCGCTGGATGTTCTGCAAGCACGATTTGCGCGGTTGCTCGGGGAGTTCACAGCCACTCAAAGCAGACTGAAGCAAAGAATCACAGGGCTTGAGAGACAGCTGTGTCACACTGGCCTTGGACTGGTTTCAGATCAAGAGATGGACTCTGAGAGTAATGGTAACTCACCTCGAGCCAACTCGACTAAATAGATGTGTGCCTCGATCTCACGGGATTTTATTCCTGCACACAAATTCACATTTACAGACATTTTCTTGTTAAAATACATTCCAACAACCTACAGCTTTTTGACTGGTTTTAGACTTGGTTTATCCAAGTATTGCCTTTTTAAAACGTTTTTTTTTTAAAAGGAATACACCATATTTAATTTTCCTTAAAGCAACACTACACTTAAAAAAAGAAATAGGCTAATTTCCCAACTCTTCTACTTTTAAATAGTTGAGTTTTACAGTTTTCTAATCCATTTAGTCGATATCTGGGTCTGGCAGTCAAGGAATCAAGGTACTTTAGGCGCAGTGATATTACGCAGCCCCTGAAAATAGTCCCAAGCAACTTTACAACTACACAAACTAGCTGGAGTCGATTTTAGGCGCAGTGTAATATTGCGGCTGCTGCACCCATGGTCTGGCAGTAAAGTCCCTTGATTATTATGCCAGAATGAAAGTATATCAGCCTAGAAAATCACAACTTTTCTTTTTCTGTCGGTCTTAGTACACAATGTAACTAAAGAAGCGTCAAGTTTTAAATAGGAAAAATATAGGAAATATTTGGTCATTTTTGGGCGAGATGCTAATGGTCTAATCAGATTCAATGATCTATGCTAAGCTAAGCTAAGCTAAAAGTGCTACCACCAGACCCGGAAATCGGCTGAATGGAATTGAAAACTTTAAAACTTAACTGTGTAACTCTGGGGAGTTGCAAAATAAGTCTATTTTCAAATAAAAAGTGGAGTATTCCTTTAAATGAAAATGAGGCTATCAGGGATGCTGTGGTGTATTCCTTTGACATACCATCAGTGTTGCTATTGTTAACCAAAACTGTTAAATTTGTTATTTGATGCTGAAATAAACTCCAAATTCATTCATCCATTCTCCAAACTATTATATGTAGGGTATTAAATTAAAACATGAAATGAAAAACTTGATTATATTTTTATACATCACATTACAACCCATTGAGCAAATGTTTAATTGTTTTAACTATATTTATTGGATGCATGTTTTATTTACATATTTTAAAACTTCTGTTATTTAGACTTTTTATCAATAACAAACTGTACTGCACACACCTATCCCAGAGCCTTGTTTTCTTTCGTGAAATAAATTAATATGGCATTCTTACCCAAGACATATGCTGTTGACAACAATGTATGTATTGATAAGCTGTCCTTATAACATGTTGGGGTCATATTAGTCTATTCGCTTTTGCATGTGCACAATAATATATAGGCCACAGAAAAATAACAAAATGTATATTCTTTATAAATTACTGTGTGCTTTGAATGTAAACCCTGTTTGCATCTCCGTGCTCAAATAAAGCTGACATGTTGTTGCCCAGCAGCTGTAGTCTCTGTAGTTATGACAGAATCCGATGAAGTGATGACGGAATCTGATGAAGTAATGACGCCATCACTTTACGTCAGCCACGAACAGGACGCAGCTTCCGGTGCGCCATTTTAAGCTGTCTGCCGCAAGTTCCACTGGGAAGATGGCGGGTGGAACTGGTTGAATATTTGAGGTTCGCCAGATATGAGTTTTATGTCAATATCTGAAATCCTTTGCTGCTGTTAATTGTACTAAAAGCTCGGCGGTGTGTTGAAGCGACGCGGGCGAGGAGGCGATGTCTGCCGAAGTTCTCAGGTAACGTAAAGCGCCTTGTTTTCTATCTATTCTTTTGTACTAGCTGAGGTGTTTGTTAATATTTATCGATGATAAATATTTAAAATCCCTTCGCTGTTTAAATTAAATCCATGCTTAATCATTCATATCTTAAGTAATGTTATGTTTTGTGTATTGCCTTAACAGTTTATGATTTTTTTTCAGCACCAGCCGAACAATGAATAACGTTAGTTGCTGAACTGAGGGAAAAAAAACATGAACCATGTTTAATTAATGATAAATATATGCCTCACGTTCCTATCAGACTGAAACCTGAGTATTCTTCTTTCTATAGGAACCATCTGTGCTTGTATATAGTTTGGTTTTGTATGTTTATGAAGTGTTTTTAATCCATCATGAGAGATTCCAGAATGAGGCTGTTGCCATAGAGATCATCTGTCTGGTCTTTGCAGACCTGGGCCTGTGGCTGGTGGAGGCAGTAAACTAGGTGAGCTGATCGGGAAGCTCCATGAGTATTTGGCAGTAGCCACAGAAAACCAGACTGAAGCAACTTTACCTGGACACTGGAATGGTGAGGAGAAATGAGTCACATCAGAAACTGAACCAAAAATAAGCTCATTAATAGCAGTTATAATGAAATATATTTCTCATTTACAGGAACCACGGCCAAAGAATACTTGGAGCAGCAGGCTCGCGCCCAGGTAGAGATTGTTTAGAGTGTGGCAGAGATAAAAATGTTGTGGTCCATCCCAGTTAGCATCACCCTGGTTCCTTTGACCAAAAGCCAATAGGATGTCTGAATTAAGGGGCGGTCACGCTAGACTTTGAATGTGCAAAATATTTTCGGATGCTGCTGGAATATGGGCAGGAGCAAGATATAACCGTTTCCCCTCAGTTATCACAACATGGATTAATATGTACTTGTACTGTGTCTTTTGCGACGGCGTTGAAAGCTTCTTATTATATTGTACTCTCTCTCTATAAAAATATATATATGTATATATATATGTATTATATAAAATAAGACGCTGTGCTACGGCTAAAATTAGTGCTTCCTTCATTTTGAATTTGAATTTAACACTGACAAGTTGTGGCAAAAAAAAAATCGCAATTTTAAAATTTTATTGCATGATTATGAAAGCAAAGAAATTGTTCGCGACAGTGACAGCTGTTTGCGTAACTTCTCAGTGAACTATGGCTTTGTGTAGTAAATGTTGTTCCTTCGGAGAGCACTTGAAAATACCACATTTAATATCATGTTTTTACACCAAATTCAATTCATGACGTCAGTGTTTAAAATAAATCCTTCTGTGAGAAGATTTCGTAGTATTCTATATATTTCATAGTATTTGAAGCGGTGATAACCTGATGATCATAGAACTGTTCTTCTCTGAAAGATACGCATGAAAATCGCAGCTTCTGTCGAAACACGATTTCGATTCCATTTCAATTAATTGTGCAGCCCTACTAAATGTAAACGACAGAAGTAAAATTAAATAAATGTATGCATTTAGCAGACGCTTTTATCCAAAGTGGCTTAAGCAGTTTTCACATGTGATTCCGGAAAATAGACGGGTAATGTGTCCCGGAAGTTGTTCCCGGGTCGCTAGATTTTGCACTTTCACACTGCCAGTGATTACCTGGAATATGTGTGTGCTTTCACACACAACCCGTAAAGGTCGCGAACGTTGATCTTCCTTCAAAACACCAGATAAAAGAGTTACGCGATAACGTGCGTCATCACTACGACACTGCATTAGATCTGGCTTTTGTTCACACAGCACTCGTTCCGTGACTGAACCCGGCATTGTTACTAGGTCCCACGACCCATGTTTACTGTCACACAGAAGGCGACCCGGCAATGTTCCGGCAATTTGCCGGGTCCGACGTGCAGTGTGAAAATGGCCTTTACAGTGCATTCAGTTTAACAGTTTTTACCTAACGTGTTCCCTGGGAATAAAACCTACAACCTTGCACTGCTGACACAATGCTCTGGAACTGGAAGTTAAAAAATGGGTTGTAGAACTCGTAACTTCATTGAATTAGATTTTTCAACGTAACTGTCAGTGTATGTGGTTATAATAGATTTATCTTTTTTTGCTCTATCGGATTTGTAGAGATCTGTTTGTTTACAATACTTTGTCTTTTCTTTTCAGTCCAGTGGCCTCTCAGAAGTGGGAATGCTGTCATCTCGTTCGAGAAGGTTTGACTTAATGATGAGATGCATCTGGAAACCCTTTGTGCACTAAGAGAAGAAACTCATTTGTAAATACACTTTTACAGGAAACCGGCTGTTGTCACCAAACACAGCGGGATGAACGAGTCGGACGCTTCATCTGAGAGTGGAGCAGAAGATGTAATGTCTGTGCACTCCAGCGACCCAGACACCAACGCACTGCCAAAAGGTGCCACTACCATTCTCTCTTTCGATTGGCTGATTCAGATGACTATGCCCATGTCATAAAGTTTTTGTTATGGTTTCTGTTATTGAATACATTAACGGAATACAAATTGTTCTTAAACCCTGTTATTATCTGAATCAGGAACGGTGTTTTTGTTGCCGGAGCCGGTGGGTAATGAAGCTCGTGATGATTTCCGTGGTCCAGAATTCCGCAGTAGACGCATTCACAAGCAGCACAGAGATGGTGGTGACAGACGCAGAGGTAAGAGAGAAGCATAAAGATGAGCATAAGCTTTCATTAGAGCTGGTTGATATGATATATTGTTGCAATGATATAAATTGTGTATTGATAAGGATTTTGCCATATTGTGTTATGTAAATCTATCTAATGCAAGACTGCTTAAAGTTACGTTAGCATGAATGAGAAAAAAAAGTGTGGGTCTGTTTGATGATTAGAAATTTTTTAAGTGTAATAACTCAGACACAAATCTGAAACATACACAGAAAGCCTCTCTCGGACAAAATACAATCCTGTGTTTGTGATTAATGACGATTTCATTTTGGCCTTTAATAAAACAGCAAAAGACAATGAGAAAATCTCTCCGTGTTCTTGAATAACTGAATAACTTTAGTAGATTTGAAAAGGATTGATTTATATTTAATTTTTACAGTGAAGACTGTGCATTGTGAACACAGGTTTAATAAATTACTATTGTGATTTTTAAATGTGGATATTGTGAAAACAAATCTACTTTATGATTTTGTTTTAATCACCCACCCCTATCTTTGATTAAAGTGGATTTAACTTGAATTTCCAAACTGATGGTGATGCTTTTTTTTATTATTATAAGTGTTCCCAGGAAAATAAAAAAATAACCTTGGAATCTTGCGATGCAAAATATTTTTTTTCACTGTTGAGAATTCAGAAAGTTCTCTGTGGATGTCCTTTAACAGTTTGTAACCCTCATGTTGCAGCCGAAGTATGTAAAAGGACACTTTTAGCAGTGTGTGTCATGTTATAGGGGTACTCATTTGTGTTTGTGTGTTAGGAGGATATGAGTTGGAGAGGGTGAACTGCACAGCGTGTGGTCAGCAGGTGAATCATTTCCAACGTGACTCAGTCTACAGGCATCCAATGCTCAATGTCCTCATCTGCAAGGTATGTATATGTGCTTCTGTGCATTAATTGTGTTTTTGTATGTAAATGTAAACCGAATAGTTTTTTTCCTGCTTGCATTGTGATTTAACGACAAGTAGTTAATCCTTCTTTAGAATTTTATATGGATTTGTTTGCTTTTTTTGTAGAATTGTTTTAAGTATTATATGAGTGATGACATCAGCAAAGATTCAGAGGGAATGGACGAGCAATGCAGGTACATGGAGTGAGTGTGTGTGTGTGAGAGAGAGACAGACAGTTTGGTGAAATGGTGTTCATTACGTTGGATGCATTTGAAAAAAATAAAATAAATTCTTTCTAAAAGTGTCCATTATCTTTCGAGTTAAGTTCTTATATTTAATCAGTGAGTTAGAATAATAAGACATTTGGGTTGTTACCAAACAAATTAGATCAGTATCTTTGCAATGCAGAGGAAACACACAAGCTGCTTAACCTGTAATTGTAAATGCTTAACTAATGTTTTGATATATTAAACATTAAACATTGAATACTGATACTTGAAAGTATTTAAAGAAAAAATAAAGATTTAAAGTTAATAAGTGAGCGTTTGAACCAAACCATTTAAACAGTTGGAAACGCAAACCGAGCCAAGTTGAGTCGTGCCGTACCGTACTGAGCCAAGTCATATCACGCAGTGGAAAAGCGGCATTTGTATCCACTTTTTTGTTGGTTTGTAAAGTAAATTCTCTAATTCCCTGTTCATTCAGGTGGTGTGCAGAAGGAGGCAGTCTAATTGGCTGTGATTACTGCAGTAATGCCTTCTGTAAGAAATGTGTTCTACGTAACCTGGGGAGGAAGGAGCTGTCCACAATCCTGGAGGAGGAGAGGAAGTGGTACTGTTATGTGTGCAGTCCCGAGCCATTGGTGGAGCTGGTTTTGTCCTGTGATGCGGTTCTAGAGAACCTCGAGCAGGCTCAGAAACGAGCCTCCCGTACTGAGCCAAACTCGGTCCGGGGCAGGGCTAATAAGGGTGGTCGTGGGCTGATGGGCCCAGTGCCCTCTGCAGGCCTTTACCAGCGAATGCAGCGGTTTGTAGATGTTACCACATCTCTGAGCCATTCCTTCAAGGCAGTTGTTCAAAGTGAAAGAGAGGAGGAAGGAAACCAAGAAGAGAGAATTGGGCAGCTAAGGATGTTCCGCACTGTGCTGGATGATCTGCAAGCCGCCAACAGTGCATTACAGGTAATTCTAGCCTTAAATCATCCTTTACCAAGAATGATTAATGCTTTAACAAACCATTCAAATTTAATTATGGATGCACCAAAAAGCTGGTTATCATTGTTTTATTAAAACTGTTAAACAAAAACAAAATTGAATCATTTTAAATGTTAGTAAAAATGAATTTTAAAGATGAACTCGCCCTCATGTCAATAAAAACCCTTAAGACCTCCATTCATCTTCGAAACAAATATTTTTAGATATTTTAGATTTAGTCTGAGAGCTTTCTGTCCCTCCATTGAAAATATATGTACTGTTCATGTCCAGAAAGGTAAGAAAAACATCATCAAAGTAGACCATGTGACATCAGAGGGTCCGTTAGAATTTTTTGAAGCATCGAAAATACATTTTGGTCCAAAAATAGCAAAAACGACGACTTTATTCAGCATTGTCTTCTCTTCCGTGTCTGTTGTGAGAGAGAGTTCTAAACAAAGCAGTTTGTGATATCCGTTTCGCGAACGAATCATTTGATGTAACCAGATCTTTTTGAACCAGTTCACCAAGTCGAACTGAATCGTTTGAAACGGTTCGCGTCTCCAATAACCATTAATCCACAAATGACTCAGCTCGGTGTTCATCTCCAGTTCTCTCTCCTCAGCAGTTCAGCCAGTGTACTGTTTGAGTAAATGAATTACTCCGGGATATTGGTTTGTTTTAACTCAGAGGGAGTGTCAGACACATTAAAAAAGTTAACAGCTTAATCATTTGTATCATTATTGGAGACGCGAACCGTTTCAAACGATTCAGTTCGACTTGGTGAACTGGTTCAAAAAGATCTGGTTATAATGTAAAGTATGATAAACAGATATTCAATTTGAAATTAATACAGATTACATTTAAAAGTGTCAATTAAATTATATTATTAGTGTTTAAAAATTAGCGTAGGTGGTTAAGTGTAAAAAGTAGGAAAATGAGCCGGCATGACAATAATCAAATATTCAATATAATTAATAAAAAGATTAGAATTAATGTTTTTAGAAGTCTCCTAAGATAACCAAAGTTGCAATTATTTCATATAAAATATAGTGAAAACAATATTGTGAAATAAAAAAAAAAGACTTTAGTATTTATTCCTGTTATGGCAAAGCTAAATTATCAGCAGTCATTTCTTCAGTGTCGCATGATCCATCAGAAATTATTTTAATATGCATAAAAGATGCTTAGAAAACATTTCTTCTCCTTATTCCTGTTTTGTTACAGTTTGTTTATATGAATGTAAAGTCTTAATTTATAATTGTAGGAAGCCCTAGACCATGAGCTGACTGGGTCCAAACGTGCCTGTGGAGACACACATAAACCAAAAGCGAGGTCCAGAAAAAAAAAGGCATTGTCATCACAGAGTCTAGGACTCACTAAAAAGCTGGTGGTTCAACTCACTCCTGTACCGGTCAGCCCACAACCCATCAGCAGAACGAGTCTTCCCACTCATCCATCTCCTGAGAGACAAACGATCAACCGTGAGGTGACAGATGGAGCACTGGAACAAAGAGAGACAATGGTAGAGATGGAGAAGGGGATGGAAATGGAGGAAATGATAGAGAGAGGAGAAGATGTGGAAAATGATTGTGTTAATAATGACGAGGAGGAGGAAGATGAGGAGGTGGAGGAGGATGAGGACCAAACTGACCCCAAAAATGTGTCTTTATCAGAGGAGAATAAACGTTCTCCACGTGTGAAAACCACACCACGGCGGCGGCGGACGAACCAGAGCTCCACGGCTGAGCACGCAGGTTCAGCTGAGGATGACTCTGACTCTGACGAGGTGCCCGAAGTGCTGCTCCAGACCGCCGCTGCCATGGCAAACAGCGAGGAAGAGGGTTTGGTTGGTAGCAGTTGGGACGGGGACGAGGTAAACCAGCAAGTCAGAAAGCAGCGTCTCTTTGGACTGGTAAAAACGACACCTCCGGACAGAGGCTCTCGAAAGCGGAATCTCAAAGAGAGATCCTCATCGTCTTCATCGTCCTCCTCTGCGTCTTCAAGGAGGGGCTCCCAGAACCAGGGGTCATCTGTCAGAATGACCAGGGGAAGGGCCCGCAAAGTTGCCAGGGTGACAGAACAGAGCGGGAGTTCGTCAAGTGAGGTGGGAGGACAGGAACTGGAGAGTGGGCCGAGCAGCGACTCTGACGATCAGAGGATCAAGCCGCTGACAGATGACGTCACGTTGCTGGGCTCTGGAAATTTCCAGCAGTCTTCTGGTGAGTTTGCTGCAAAACACTGACCATTATTCTCTTCATATAGTAAGACTGGTATATTATTATCGTTTATAATGAATGTCCGATCAATGTTTTTCATATTTCAGAACCAAAATGAATGTTTTTAATTTATTTTAAGCATTCATTCTCTCTGTCTGTCTCTAGGTGATGAGATGGACATCCAGCCAGGTCCGTCTTTATCTGTGGAGGACGATGATTTAGAAAATAGGTACGATTCTGTCTACATCAGGGCCACACACACTTTCCCATCACAGGCCTTCTCCACTGGACTCCGGCTGTCCCAAACTCACTACAGTGAGAGCTTCGATCCAAACCTCGTTTAAAAGCACGCAAGCATCCCGTACATGTGTCTCACTCAAACACGCTTTTCTTGCTCGATCAACACTGTCCGATTTTTATTTCCCCACAGTTTCTTCCGCACGCTGTAGAGAGAATCTGTAACCGTAGGCACACACCGTCCATCAGTGGTGAAGCTTTGAGACCTCACTGTCTAATGGAAGTCAGTGAATCAACTCTGGAGAAGCTCCTGTGTTTGAATTCCTCTTCACTGACACAGACCATTGCATGTCTTCGGCAGTATTTCTGCTAGCCACACTCTTCCTCTTTACTGTCTGTGCTGCTAATAAAGCTTTTAAGAGAGTAGAACCAGTCTAAACCTCTTTGCTCGGATCTGATGGATCCTGTGTTCAGAAAGACAGACAACTTCTTGTGTGTTTGTGTTTTAGGGCTCAGCTTCCGGGTTCTCATGCTGTAATGTTTTCGGTCAGTCAGAACAAAGGCTGTGTGGTTTGCTAACGGTAGGTGTTACAGTAGTTTCACACAATACTTTTGTTATTGGCAGTGAAATGTCATTATTGGTGGAATTCAAGTGAACTAACGTGTCTTAGATTGCAGATAGGGATGCAGTAGTACAGTGTTAGCGATTGTTGAACGCAGCTGTGTTTGCTCTTTATCAGGAGATTAGTTCCTAGACAGCCGTATTTTCTACAACTAAGGTGCTCAAGTTGAAGATACATTTTATATTGGTCTAAAATGCATTTGTTATTGTTTTTGCTACTAGTTACTTGCCTATTTTTATAGGTTCAATATTTAATTTTCACATATTTTTTGCGCAGTATACATGTCCTCGTGAATTGGCGAGAAGGTCAAAAGTTCTTCCCGTTTTAGCAGAAGGTGATGGGTGTTAGGGATTGCAAATGTGAAGGACAGGGAAGCTTGGATCTACATGTAGATGTTTTTGAGTTGGTGCTTCGAAACGGTAGCTTAAATCGGAGCCATGGCCCAGCAGTTGGTGCATGTGCTCTGACACACTGAGTAATGGTGCACACTTTTTTTTTCCTTAAATATTTATATGAATAAAAATGGTTAAAAGGCTGATTTAACGCTAATGATTGTTTTGGTGGACCTGGCTTTGTTTTGTGTTAGTGTGTTCAGAGGTCAGCAGCAGTTGGCCGTATGATGCTCTTTCAGACTCAACATGCAGTCTGTAAGCGTTTGTGTAGTCAGTTGTTAAAAGCACTGTGTTTTGAGGATAAAGAGTGTAGTCTTCACTCTCACATGAGTTATTTGCATGGTTCTTACCGAGAGGCAATAAACACTTATTTATTCTTTCTCTTGTTCTCTGTTTTTTTCCCCCTCCCGTTTCGTCTCTTTTTTCTGTAGCTTAACAGGGTTCCCACGCATCCTGGAAAACCTGGAAAACCTTGAATTTTGTAATGCGATTTTCCAGTAATGGATAAGTCATGGGAAATGTACCCAACTGTCCAGGGAATTGTGTTTACTGTTACCTTTTAATCAAACTGGTTCGCCGTATTGACAACGTTTTTGTAAAATGAAGAAATCCTTGGACTGATCGGGACTCGGGACTGCGGTCAGTTCTCATGTGTTCTGTCATGAATGACGTCGCAGAATCATATCGTTTTGTTTTATCATCTGCGCTTGCCTGTGTTTTGTCATGAGCAAGTGCACGTCATGGTCTGCACACTCACTGTCATTTCTGTTCTTCGCTCAGATTTCACGCATTGATAGCAAGTGATGTTGATAGCACACAAATTGCAAAACATTATTAGCATTACCTCCCAAAGGTCGGTTACCTTGTCTACCTTATTAGAGTGAAGAGTTTGAATCTTCTGTAAGCTGCTCTGGTAGCACAAATGAATGACTTGAGCACATTAACTGTGCATTTAGAACCATGCCAGTAACCACAGTACCTCATATCACCTGTAAAAAAACTTTCATTTGTGATTACAATAATATTCTTGGTTAAACAGCAGAATCAGAAGCTGTGGCCAGCAGTCACTCTCCACAGAAAATGACTTGACTTGACTCCTCTCCATAACCACAACACGTACACATTGCATGCGCTTATTAGCATGAGACTGGTGCTGTCAACATGAAATTCTGATTAATATCTTTTGTGTTTAGTGTATATAAGCTCAGTCAATTCCTGAACCTTGAACTTAATTCAAATTACAAACTTTTTATTTTTTTACTGAAGAAATCATGCAAAATCAACTTTATGCTTTTAAAAGCTCATACCTATTAGACTTCCATTGTAAGTGCAGAACTTTATTATTTTTATTTTTTACATTTTTCAATGCGGAAGTCAACTTAATTTTCTATTGCGAACAACAGCAGGCCACAGATGCATTACTCAAATATTAAAGATGTTGGTCACATAAAATGCCTTGAAGAAATGTAAAGTAATGTCTTGGACCGAGTGGGAACCCTGCCTAACCTTAATTAACATAGATGAACCCCTGCCATTTTTCACTTTTTCTTTAAGTGTCCTTTTCTGTTTGTTGTCCTTTTTCTTTTTCTGTCTTGTGGAATCCTCTCATGCTCATTGGATTTCAAAAAGCCTGAAGCCTGAGTATTTATTGCATGCTAATGTTCTTTGTTGGGAAGTATTTATTGTTGCTATTTTTCTGAAGCGTTTTATGCAGAAACATTTTCATCAAAAAGAAGCATGCATGATTTTGCATCTCAGAAGAGGGAATGTAAATAAGTGTGTAAGAACTGTATAAAAATTGTAGTTGTAATAAAAGTTTATACCCCATACACACCAGCCTCTGTGCATTTTGTATACATATATATATTCATATATCTTTTTTTTTTTCACTTTTTTTTTTTTGCCTGGTGCATTTATTTTTTCATATTCAGAGGTGCTAAGTTCAAATGTTTGTCTACACCAGAGCCTCATGGTTTTTTTTTTTACATTTCACTCATTAATACTTTAATTTTTTTTTTATATAATTTTTAAACTTAACTGACAACTTAAGTCCATTGAATCTTTTACACTTTCCAATAACCTGTTGTTAATTTATATTTTATATATGCAATCATATTTAGATTCATGATTGAAATTACTTGTGTTTTTCTGAGTTGTTTCAGCATATCAAAAATAATTATTTTGCTACTATTTGTGGACTTTTTTTTTAATTATAGTGAAAGCGATGGGAGAAAGATGCTTTGTTTAATGAATCTGGATCCATCGGTCACCCACCTCACATTTTGTCCCTCTTTCTTTTCTCTTCATCCCACTTCTCTTCATCTGTCTCTCTGTTCCCTCATTACTGCCTCTACATCCCATCACTTACTCTATAAAGAATTGCAAAGAAGATTCTGCTGGCTCAGATCAGAGCTAACCTCTCCTCCGCATCTGAGCTGGACGCCAGCTCCGATGAGCAATCAGAGAGCACAAAAGAAGAGCAGAACAAGAACAAGAACAATGACAGAACCTCAGAGACGACTGAAGAGGAAGGTGAGCGATGGCCATTACCACTGGTACCATGGGGAATTATAGACCTTATATACCTTATAACTCAAAGCTGTTTCTGATAACTAACAGCCAGCCTCTGGAACTGATTTGTTTACATGTAGTTTTAAGTTACTTTTTGTAACACTATAAACTTTTTATGTTTTTAATGGTAACAATCTGCAGCGGATTAGCCAAACATTTTAAAACGTTAATAGAGAATGTATACATATAAATGTGTTGTTACATGAGAATAGTTTTTCTGCAGATAACGATGACTCCGATTGCAGCGAGTCTCAGTCAGGGTCACGGCACCGCCACCGATTGCTGCGACATGGTCTTACCTTATCAGAGGCTGAAGCAAAAAGTCAAAAGCAAGCGGTAAAGAAATCTAAGAAAAGAGAAGATTTAGAATGTGTTATTGGTGAGTCAAAGTCTTTGAAGACTCAAAGTGCGTTAGCATTTTTTACCATCTAAATAATAGTACCTATGTGATGATTCTTCAGCCAGATATGATGCTGTTTTGTTTTTCATCGTAGTGAGTAGTGATGAATCGAGCGAAACGAGTGTATCGAGCGGCGTTTATGATGAACTCAGCCATTCAGAGTGTGAGGAAATCGGGTAAAGCTCATATCATCACAGTTTACTCATCAACCGCAATCTGCCCACTCACAAAATAACAAATGACTTAAAGACTACCTACTAATAAGTCTAAATTAATTTAAGACTGTCTCCGTTTTGTAGGTCCCAGTCGCCCACTCATGATGAGAAGTGTCAGAGTCCTGACAGGAGCAGCACTGCTGATGTGTGTTTGTACATCCTTCAGAATCATAGATGCTGGGAATGTGGATTTGTTCGCAACTTAAGCTTTTTTTTAATTTTTATTTTTCAGAATAATGTCTCTCCAACCACTGAGGAGCATTTGAGGGGCACCCCGCGAGGGCGGAGGCAGATCAGACCGCTTCTGGAGGTGGGTCAGCTGGCCAAGGAGACACAGAGTGCTCTGAAAGAAGAGGAGGAGCGCAGGAGGAGATTAGCAGAGAGAGAGAAACTGAGACTAGAAAATGAGAGGAGAGAACGAGAAGACGCAGACTCCGAGGTGATGAACTGCACTCTGCCATATTCAGTTCTGTTTTGTAAATATTACATTGTTATAATTTACTTTTCCTTATGTATGACTTACTTAGTAGAACACAAAATATGTTTTAGAGGATTTTTCCTTTTTTTTTTTTTTGGTCAATACACTGGAAGTCAGTGTTCACCAAAACAGTTTTTTTTTTTTACGTGTATGAATAATGACAGGATTATTGGTTGATGTATCCCATAAAAAAAAAAAAATATATTGAATTATTAATGGCATGATTTTAACCTGAATGGAAAAGTAGTGTTTTGTCTGTCTGTTGTAATTCTCTTTTCTTCCTCTCACCTGCTTCAGGTCATATTAGTGTCTGAGAAACCAGCTCAAAGCTTCACACCATTGGTTCTCGAGCAAGATGATGTAACACATAAACCTGTGCTGCAAGTGCACTTGCACTTTCTGAGCAAACTCAAACCACACCAACAAGAGGGTGAGAGAGTTTTTGTGTTGCAGTGTAATTATCCCCAGATAAGAATTGTAGAATTTTAAATGCATGCTTTCTATTTGAATATGTTTAGAAATGTAATTTATTCCTGTGATGCAAATCTTCATTTTCAGCAGCCAGTATGTCTTCACTGTCACATGATGCTTCAGAAATCGTTCTAATATCCTGATTTGCTACTTAAGAAACATTTTTATCATCTTGAATGTTGAAAATGGTTGAGCTTCTTAATTGTTTTCTGGAAATATTTTTGTATTTTTTTTAAGATTCTTTTTACTTTCACTTTTGATTAATTTAATGCATCCTTGCAGGATAAAGGTATTTGTTTAAAAAAGTGTGTATTCAGTTTAATAGTAAAACTCAATCAATGCATGGGTGATTGTTTGTTTCTCATATTAATATTTACATGCTTTTATAAAGCAGCATTGTGAAATGCATTTTAGTGATGTGACAGCGACAGCGTGTGATGACGGTCCAGTAGCATGTATGTAAGTGTATGTGTTAATGTTTTTGTTAGGTGTGCGCTTCATGTGGGACTGCTGCTGTGAGTCCATTCAGAGTGTGAAGACTACTCCAGGCTCTGGCTGTATTCTGGCCCACTGCATGGGTCTGGGAAAGACCTTTCAGGTATGGGGCACAGGACTATTGTGTTTTTTTTTGTTGTTTTTTTTTCGTCAAATCAGAAAGTGTGAGTTTCACAGAAATCCTAACTGTGTATTGTGTGTGTTTCAGGTCATTGTGTTCCTTCACACAGTGCTGCTATGTAAAGAGCTGCCACTGAAAAGGGCTCTGGTGGTGTGTCCTCTCAACACAGTGCTGAACTGGAGGAGTGAGTTTGACCAGTGGCAGAGGGGCTTGAGGCCCAACATACTGTGGGTCAGTAGAATTCTCTCTTTTAGAGATGTTATACTCACCAAGGCTGCATTTATTTGATCCAAAATGGAGTCAAAACAATAATGTTGTTTCAAATAATTTACAGTTTCAAATTTATTTAAAGTGTAATTTATTCCTGGTTTGGCAAAGCTGAATTTTCAGCATCGTTACTTCAGTCTTTAGTGTCACATGACCCATCAGAAATAATTTTACTATGCTGATATGTTTGATGTTCAAAATGCTTGAACTGCTTATTATTTTTGTAGAAACTGTGATATGTTTTATTTTTGTTTTTCTTGCTGAATAAAATAATAAAATAATTTCTAACTGTGGTCGGTGAGTCAGAGAGCTGTAGAGCTAACATATGAGCTTTAAAAGAAAATGTGTTTATTGCACGTTGTTTGTTGGTGGCTTAAAAGAATAGCTTGCTCAAGAATGAAAAAGGTCAAAATATCTTTTCTTGTAGGTTTTTCTCTTGTAAAGCTGTCATAATGTTTCAGTGAAAGCTCTCAAGATCTTAAATTTAATCCAGGGTTAAAAAACCTATTCAATATACAATTCATGGAGCTTGTTTTGGGCACTTAATATCACTGACCATTTTTGTAGATGGACATTCTGCGAAGCATTATCTTTCTGTATTGTACAGAAGAAAAAATAACTCCGACTACATAATAACAATATTATTTAAAAAAATTTGGGTGAATACTCGTATTTACACTTTATATTTACATTCTTACATAGGAAAGTATCAGTGCAAAAGTTAGTAATTATGCTTTACACAGAGAATTCAGCAAAAACATCATAAACATGCAGAAAAATGCCAAATATTCAGTTTTCTTGTCATTGTTGAATCTGGACACTTAGCTGCATCTCTGATTCTCTCTTGTTTCTCACACAGGTGGCAGAGCTGGCCACGGTGAAGTCTGTGAGTGTTCGTGTTGAGCTTTTGAATGACTGGTTTGCGAATGGTGGTGTGATGATCATGGGCTATGAGGTTTTTCGTATACTGACACACACAGATAGCGCGAAATACAGCAAACACAAAGAAGCCTTCCGCTCAATGCTCCTGGATCCAGGTAAATTCATTTGAGCAATCCATCATCAAATAATAAGAACAGATATATATATATATATATATATATATATATATATATATATATATATATATATATATATATATATATATATATATATATATATATATATAATATTTTTTTTTTTTTAACTATAATTTTATTTGTGTTTATATGTTAGGCCCTGATCTGGTGGTGTGTGACGAGGGTCATGTCCTTAGGAACGCAGAATCCAGCATCTCAAAAGCCATGCGAGCTCTACGTACACGTAGGAGAATCATATTGACAGGAACACCGCTTCAAAACAACCTTACTGAGTGTAATCACCTTTCATCTCCACACTGTGAAAAAAAATGACTTGCTTATTCATTTTGTAACATCTATTTGAGGTTGTTTGACTATATTTTGTTTATTGTTCTAGATCACTGCATGGTGAACTTCATTAAGGAGAACCTGCTGGGTTCTCTAAAGGAGTTCCGGAACCGTTTTATTAATCCGATTCAGAACGGTCAGTGCGCAGACTCCACCCCTGCTGATGTCAGACTGATGAAGAATAGATCGCACGTCCTCCATCAGATGATGTCAGGATTCATACAGGTGATGAAGAGAGAGAAAGAAATAGAATGCAGCTACAGGCTGTGAAAAAAAGAAAATCTGAATGTTTTGTTTTTGTGTTGCAGAGACGAGACTATTCGGTCTTGATGTCCTGTTTGCCGCCAAAACACGAGTATGTGCTGTCAGTCCGGATGACGCATCTGCAGTGTCGATTATACACACACTACCTGCAGAACTACACAGGTCAGAGTCTCCCCTTAACTAGTACTGCTCCAGTAGAAAAATGTGTTAACAGGTAAGATTAAGCCAAGAGTTGTTTTCAAGGTATGGCTGATGCTAGACAAAAAAAAAAAAAAAAAAAAATATATATATATATATCATATTATTATTATTTATTTATTTTTTTTCTCATAAATAAAATGCTAAAACTTAAAATCAATTTAAATGTTTCAAATGAAAATGTAGGCATCATATAATTATAATGTGCAATGACATTCAAATGTTACCATTCAGTATTAAACATTAAAAAAATATATTTTGAGATTTAACAGTGTTAAATTTAATAGAAGTGAACATTAAGTCAGCTTCAAAAGGGGGCAAATATAATCTGATATAAATGTAAAAACAGGAGAAATTAATATAATTATCTTATATTGGCTGATATATTAATCCAGTATTACATAAAAACACCCTTAGATACTGACACGGTTAATAATTACTAAATAGTTCTTATGTCAGATGTTTTCCATTTTCACATTAAGATTTTTGTCAAAACACCTTACTCTGGCACACACTGAGCCAACGGATTTGTAACACAGTCATAAATGTCTTTGTTTTAGGGAAAGGAGTAGGTGTGAACAGTTTGTTTCAGGACCTTCATGTTCTGAGTTTGATATGGACTCATCCCTGGTGTCTTAAACTTGCTCAGCTGAGCAGGAATAAGGTACATACACACACTCATCCAGATAACACTACGGTTCAAATGTTTGGGGTCAGTGAGATTTAAATACCTTTTACATTTATCAAAAGAAAGAGTAAAGACATTTCATGATGTTACAAAATATGTGCACTGTGCACAAAATATATGCACTGAAGACGTTTAAATTAAAAAATGTATTCATGTTATTTTAAATTGATATATTTCACATGTTTGCACAATAATAAATCTTTTAATACATTGTTACTAAGTACAGCAGCTGTTTTGATTGCCTTGGTGAGCGTATAAGTTGTAAAAACATTAAAAAATCTTACCAACCCCAAACATTTGACTAATAGCATACATACATCAAGGCTAATTTTTACAAACACATTATCGAGTCATTGATTTTTCTCTATTTCTTATGATATGGAAACCTGTTACTGCATGTTTGTGTGTGATGCAGGGCAAAGAGGAAGTGCCTGCTCCTGTCTTCCCAGGTCTGGGTGCAGGTTTAGTCGGCAGTTCTGTAAATCCAAATGACTCTGAAAGGTACGCTGTGTTTTTATCAGATTTGAATATTTTCGTACAACCAATGTGCCTCATGCTTCTGTTCAGTGCGAGGAATCAAAGCTAGAGTAACTCTGAATATCTAAACAATGTAAAAGCATTCGAGAATCTTTTGTTTTGGAAGCAATTGGTTAATGTGAGCCTGCTGTGTGTCTTGACACAAACACGGCCAATCACTGCATTGTTGATGTGTAATATACAGTTATGTGAAACCAATGAAACATCTGCTAGAAGTCTGTGTCTCCTCCATGCGTGACCAGGTTTGCTCTGATGGTTATTATTCAAATGTGTCTGTCTCACAGGAGAGATGCAACAAGCACAGGTTTAGTGGGTGATGGAGAGAGAAATAAGGATCCAGTTTCCTTGGGCAGCAGGTCCAATCAAAATCCACAGCATTCAGATGTCACAAACACAGCCACAACCGAAATTTCTGGTGGGGAAGCTGGTGTGAAAACAGTCTTTCTATCTCTCCGTTTCCTTTAATCTGCCTCTTTTGTCTCATCTCATTCTTAGTGTCTCTCTCTGTCTGTTGTTCAGGATTTGTTGTGGGTAACAGGCCACCTGCCGACTGGTATATGCAGTTTATAACAGCGGCTGATGCCAAAGTGCTGGAGCATTCTGGGAAATTGCAGTTGCTACTGGAGATTTTACACTGGGCAGAGAAACTACAGGACAAAGTGTGAGGATCACGTTCTTGAATAGAACTAGCACTTGTTATAAGCTTTTTGTTGGTTGTTACATTCATATAACCCACAGTTTAAAAGAAAATTAATACTCTTAAATGAATGGAAAACCTTGGCATCACAAAAATGGACGACAATTTAAAATACAGTTGTTTTAAATTGTAATAATATTTCAGAATATTTCTGTTTTACTGTATTTTTCATCAAATAAATGCAGCCTTGATAAACAGAAAATGCCTTTCAAAAATAATTCCAACCCCAAACTTCTGAATAGCAGTAGATGAAATGTTTGTCAGTTCATTGTTCAGAGTGACACTTGTGGTTTGCTTTTTTCAGGTTGGTGTTCAGTCAGTCTCTGATAACGCTGGATCTTATTGAGAGTTTCCTCCTGTATGCAGATGAGAGCAGGGGGAAAACATGTTGTCCGTACAAAGGTAGATAAACAGTTTAAACGGGGCATTGTTCAAAATTTATTTTGTTTATTTACCATGGTTATGCAAAAGAGTTTGTGTTTGTGTGTATTGTCAGGAGAGAAAGCATGGGTTAAAAATAAAGATTATTATCGCTTGGACGGCAACACCAGTGCTTGTGCTCGCAAGAGATGGGCTCAAGAGTTTAACAACACTAAAAACATAAGGTATGCTCAAAAGGTTCAATGTCACATTTAAGTCGTCTGCATTTCCTATCCTGACTCTTGCTGTTTTACTCCATTTCAGAGGAAGATTGTTTCTGATCTCTACTCGTGCTGGGTCACTGGGAATCAATCTGGTCGCTGCAAACCGGGTCGTGGTGTTTGACGCTTGCTGGAATCCGTCTTATGACATCCAGAGCATCTTCAGAGTCTATCGCTTTGGGCAGAAAAAAACTGTATATGTGTACCGCTTTCTGGCCCAGGTATACACATACAAATGACAGATAGTATGGAGGGCTTGAAGTTTGTAAAATAAAAAACCTAATTTAGGCTTATTTATTTTTTAAAGGTGATGTTCTCTAGTGGATTTATTGCATCTTTTTTATTAATCATTTTCATTTTAGAGACAATTTTTTATATTTTATCTGTACATTTTAATTTATATATTTTATGTATATTTCCAGTATTATTTTATACTTTATTTTTGTAGTTTTAACGTATACTGTGTATGTAAAGCTATTTTCTTACTATTTGAATGCGGCCTTTTTTAGGGGACCATGGAACAGAACATTTATGAGCGGCAAGTTGCTAAACAGTCACTGTCCTCTCGTGTTCTGGACCAGCAGCAGATTCAGAGACACTTCACACACAGTCAGCTGAATGAGTTGTACTGCTTCCAGCCAAACCTGCAGCCCAGTAAACACACAGAAAGGCCTGTGGTAAGCACACACACATACCTCTGCTATGGTACAGACAGCAAACAGACACACACATGACTGGAAGCTTTTGTCTTCCAGGATGACCTGTTGGCTCAGATGCTGCAGAGCTGTGGGCAGCTCATAGTAAGTTATCATGAGCACAACTCATTGTTAGACCACCGGGAGGAAGAGGAGCTGAGCGAGGAAGAGCGCAGAGCAGCCTGGGATGAATACCGTGCAGAAAAGAAGGCAAGCACAGCAAGTCTTAAATCTGTGGTTTTCAAACTGTGGTACGGAGCGCCCTCAGGTGGTACACATCGAAAACGTGGTACTTGATGCCTATAACCCACTTATATTTACATTTACTAATTTAGCAGACTCTTAAAAGCTACTTGCAAATGAGGTCAAAAGAAGCAATCAAAACCAACACAATTGCAAACTCCATAGCAATACCTTTTTTTAAATGATAAAGAAAAAGAAACCAATATTAGAAAAAGAATAGAGAATGCTAGTATTACAGGGTAATACTATAATACTATATAAAAAATCAATACAAAGTTAACAAGTTGAAAGAATAGAAAAATATAGAGAACTAGTGCTAACGGGTCCGTTTTCTTTTTTCTTTTTTATAAAAGTTTGAATAAAAAATTGTGCAAATGGTAGAGGATCAAGAATGTTTTATACACTATATATATATTAGGACAACTTAGATGAAAGGTTTTGATCCACTTCAAATTTTGATTACTGTACATATTACTGTATATATGCCAGGAGAATGTTACCTGCCTGATTGCATCATGCCAACTGTAAAGTTTAATGGAGGAGGGAAAATGGTATAGTTTAGCCCCTTACTACCAGTGAAGGAGAGAAAGAAATTCTTCAGTATACCAAGCCATTTTGGATGCTGCTGTGCCTCCAGCTTTGTGGAAACGTTTCTATTTCTGCATGACACCTTATGCACACCAGCCTATTCATGACTTGTCCCTTTCAGGCCTCTACACAGAACTCTAATGAAGTCACCCACAGAAACGCCAACCAGGCACTACAGGTAAAATTAATTTTCACCTCTGACCTGACATTTAGCATTCTGTGTGTGTGTATGAAATGGGAATTTTGCAGTGCTAAAAGTCTTATGTCTTTCTCACCTCATTCATCCTCAGCAGGCTATGGCTTCTCTAAACTTCGCCTATACAACCAACAGTGTTCCTTCAACTGCTTCATTGCATGTGAAACCAGGCAATGCCGAAGGTTCTGCTGCTTGGGTCACTTACAACAACTCCAATATCACATTTCGACTGGAGCATCCCAATGTGGTTTTCTCCGCTCCAAGAACAAACACATAAACCAGTCCCCCTCTACTCCTAAAACATAGTTTGTGTTGGGCCTGATATAAATAAGGTGCTGTAAATATCGGCAATATGAATGTAGTTTTAACATTAGTACACTGGATGGACTAACAAGAAGACATTTAGTCACACATACTGTATGTTTCGAGACCTCAAAGAAACTGTGGTGTTGTCAGAATTTCAGCTGCCTAAATTTGAACCTCAAAGCAAAACCAGTTCTGTACTGTATTGAACGGTGTGTCTGAAAACTTCTGAGCTACCTCGAAACCAGTAGGAGTTTGAAGTGTATGAAGTGCTTTTGGACACAAACAAGGGGGGTTCAGTAGCCTGTATACAAAAAAGACTTGCCAGTTTTGTTGCTAATACGTTTTATGTTTAAATATGAAAAATAATCATTTTTTCATTCAAGTTCAAAATTCGAAAGCTCAATCTGTGTTGATTTGAGCGCACTTTTCTGTTCAACAGTTTTCTAATGAAAAAATATAAATAAAGAAATAAAAACCACTTGCTTTGTCCAGCGGAGGCGCTGTTTCTCTTTATTCCTCTTCTTCATTACTGTGGACTCGTTGCTCCAGTCACAGATTGTCCGGAGGTAGAGACGCTTGTGACGGTCACCGTGATGCTTCTGTCCGCGTGCCTCCGGCGCTGCGCGCGGCTTCTCTACTGGATCCCGGTTACGATCGTTATTATGGTTGTGATGTGGTCATACTACGCATATGTCGTGCCCTTCTGTTGGAGTAAGTCATATTTTTATGCGAAATCTTAAAAGTTAGGCGTTTAGTGACGTAGATTTCTCGTAGTGTAAAAACTGATGAATGTACAAAATGTAGGTGAGACCAGACTTGATGTAACATGTTTTGTTTGTGTATAACTGTTTTCTCAATTTTAATGAGACCGCTGTGATTGTGTGCTAC
This sequence comes from Carassius auratus, assembly GCF_003368295.1. Lineage (NCBI taxonomy): Eukaryota > Metazoa > Chordata > Actinopteri > Cypriniformes > Cyprinidae > Carassius > Carassius auratus. The sequence continues at coordinate 1,946,267 of NC_039272.1, read as the reverse complement.
AGATTACATTAGTTTTGAAATCCTCGAGTATCTCTTGTTTGTGTAATTTAATGTCAGTTACAAATCACTTTATTGATGAGGTGGGTTAATGATTTGTATATTAATGTTATATATGTATTTAAAATAAAATGAGTCAAAATTAATTGTCACATCCACCATCACAAACCCTTATAATCTTATAGCAAAAAACTAAAGAAAAATTAACTTTTTTGTTTCACACTATTGCGAGCAAATACAGATCTCAGTAGTCTGAAAAATGAATCCTGTATAACTACTGACTTGTTCAGTATTTGTGGGTTTAGTAGAAGTGAATTGTTATAGAACATACAGATTATTGTAGTGATTTCAGGTGCGAAGCTCATGCTTTTGGTTAAAATTGTTTTGCCCCCCCAGTCTCCTTTTTGTTTTGGAAGATCATTGAACATCAGATAAGAGTTCTGAATCTCTATAACTCCATTTATAAGTTAATTTATCAAGTCAAGTCTGTCAATTGAAATTACGTTACTCTCAGACCCTTGGTGCATACAGATAACACTAGAGTAGAGCCAAAAATACAGATAATAAAATATAAAACACAACTATACAAATAGGTCATGTAAAAAGAAAGATAAGTGTTATGTATACATTATAAATATTCTGAGATGTTATAAGTGACTGTGTTGACTCTTGTTCATATTTGTGACAGTCCTGCTTTCCTCTTCAACACAGAAAGGTATGTAGTCTCTGTGTTCTTCTAGATATTCATTGTATAAAAATATGCAGTTCTAAAGTTTGAATTAATTGACATATGCTTCCAGTTATTTTGATTGATATACAATTAATTATGTTTTCTCTGTCAGTGGTGTTCCTTTGCCTGTTCCACGTCTGTTTTGTAATGTTCTCATGGTCATTTTGGAAAACATTGTCCACTCCACCGTCCTCTCCATCTGTGGAGGTACAGTAGCATTATCAAGTGATGTTTTTTTAAGTTCCTTTTCTGAACTGGACACCCATGGCTTTTGTAGAATGCACATACTGACAGAATGAAAAAATTTAAAATAATGTATAACCTGATTGCACTGTAAGTAACTTTGGATGAAAGCGTCTGTGAAATGCATATATGTCAATTGTTCTTTGTACACATACCATGAAATAACCATTCCCTGAAGTGCCGAACTTGGAATACCAAATAAACAATGTATGACTATGTGGTCCCATATCCGCAGGGCCATAACTGCCAGATAATGAGGATTAAATACTCCGATATGCCCAAAATTTCCCCACAATATTTGATATTCTTTACACTCAGAAAAAAGGTACAAAAGCTGTAACTGGGGCAGTACCTTTTGAAAAGGTACACCTTTGTACCTCATTTACCCCTAAAAAGTGTGTATTAAAAAATGCATATCAGTACCTGAAGTGTGCATATCAGTATCTTTATTGTACGTATCAGTATGTTTTGAAAGGACTAGTCACAGATTTTAATCCTTTATTTTAGTGTTGATGCTGTTCTTCTGCAGGCCATTATGCACCACCTTGTTTGTTGTTAGGATGACAAAAAAGTTAACTTTTTATGCTTTTTGTTCAGCCTTGGTGGACTAACAATGCTCGTCAATGTCAAAATGACTGCCAATCAAAGATCACCGGCTTTTAAATAAAAAATGTAGTAGTCCCTAATTTTCCTAATGTTTGATATGGTTATGGCCATAGTACAGTACACCACAATACGTTTCGGCTAGGGGAATTAAATAGCTCCTCATTTCTGCTGGCGTCACCTCCACAGAAGCAATAAGTAGATTTGGGCTCTTACGGGGGTCAGACCATCCACCTGCAAGTTATTCAAGTCAGGCATGTCATACGTGACAAATGAGCGTAAAAGAAACCCCTCTCCCTCTCAGAGCACCGCCATCTAATTTGCTAATTGTATTTGTGTGTGTGCGGGTGTCTGTGTTCAGTTTCAGCTCTCCTCTTCAGACTCGCTGCTCTATGAGCAGGAGCGTGGCGATATGGAGAAGAGTCCGATTCTTCTGGAAATTTCCCAGAAGCTTTCAGTCCACACACGTACGGCAGCCGGAGGTCAGGAAACCCGTCAGCACTATTAACAAATAAACACAACAATGTGAAGTATAACTAACCTCAAACTTAACTGGATCCAGTCCAAATGTAACTGGATTCACACTGAACCCGTAAACATTAACCTGCTCCAGCAGCACCATGTAATTGAGGGAAGACACTGAACTGTACATTACTCCAGAGACACTGAATCTGCAATTAGTACATTCTGATTGGCTTTAAGTGAAAAGTGTTTCCCTGCATCACTGCTTTGTAACATGGGGGATCTGTGATGACGTTACTGAATATTTTACATAAAGTATATTCTAGGTCTGTACTTTTTAGGAAACCAAAAACATTAATTCAATAAGTGTAGCCTGTTTCCTGGAACAAATGACTCTTATGAGTTTGTTCTGTTGAATATTTCAAAGAGACGACTTACCATTCGATTCAATATATAATTTTTCCCATACAGTATTGTTCAAAATAATAGCAGTACAATGTGACTAACCAGAATAATCAAGGTTTTTCGTATATTTTTTTATTGCTACGTGGCAAACAAGTTACCAGTAGGTTCAGTAGATTCTCAGAAAACAAATGAGACCCAGCATTCATGATATGCACGCTCTTAAGGCTGTGCAATTGGGCAATTAGTTGAATTAGTTGAAAGGGGTGTGTTCAAAAAAATAGCAGTGTGGCATTCAATCACTGAGGTCATCAATTTTGTGAAGAAACAGGTGTGAATCAGGTGGCCCCTATTTAAGGATGAAGCCAAAACTTGTTGAACATGCATTTGAAAGCTGAGGAAAATGGGTCGTTCAAGACATTGTTCAGAAGAACAGCGTACTTTGATTAAAAAGTTGATTAGAGAGGGGAAAACCTATAAAGAGGTGCAAAAAATGATAGGCTGTTCAGCTAAAATGATCTCCAATGCCTTAAAATGGAGAGCAAAACCAGAGAGACGTGGAAGAAAACGGAAGACAACCATCAAAATGGATAGAAGAATAACCAGAATGGCAAAGGCTCAGCCAATGATCACCTCCAGGATGATCAAAGACAGTCTGGAGTTACCTGTAAGTACTGTGACAGTTAGAAGACGTCTGTGTGAAGCTAATCTATTTTCAAGAATCCCCCGCAAAGTCCCTCTGTTAAAAAAAAGGCATGTGCAGAAGAGGTTACAATTTGCCAAAGAACACATCAACTGGCCTAAAGAGAAATGGAGGAACATTTTGTGGACTGATGAGAGTAAAATTGTTCTTTTTGGGTCCAAGGGCTACAGGCAGTTTGTGAGACGACCCCCAAACTCTGAATTCAAGCCACAGTACACAGTGAAGACAGTGAAGCATGGAGGTGCAAGCATCATGATATGGGCATGTTTCTCCTACTATGGTGTTGGGCCTATTTATCGCATACCAGGGATCATGGATCAGTTTGCATATGTTAAAATACTTGAAGAGGTCATGTTGCCCTATGCTGAAGAGGACATGCCCTTGAAATGGTTGTTTCAACAAGACAATGACCCAAAACACACTAGTAAACGGGCAAAGTCTTGGTTCCAAACCAACAAAATTAATGTTATGGAGTGGCCAGCCCAATCTCCAGACCTTAATCCAATTGAGAACTTGTGGGGTGATATCAAAAATGCTGTTTCTGAAGCAAAACCAAGAAATGTGAATGAATTGTGGAATGTTGTTAAAGAATCATGGAGTGGAATAACAGCTGAGAGGTGCCACAAGTTGGTTGACTCCATGCCACACAGATGTCAAGCAGTTTTAAAAAACTGTGGTCATACAACTAAATATTAGTTTAGTGATTCACAGGATTGCTAAATCCCAGAAAAAAAAATGTTTGTACAAAATAGTTTTGAGTTTGTACAGTCAAAGGTAGACCCTGCTATTTTTTTGAACACACCCCTTTCAACTAATTGCCCAATTGCACAGCCTTAAGAGCGTGCATATCATGAATGCTGGGTCTTGTTTGTTTTCTGACAATCTACTGAACCTACTGGTAACTTGTTTGCCACGTAGCAATAAAAAATATACGAAAAACCTTGATTATTCTGGTTAGTCACATTGTACTGCTATTATTTTGAACAATACTGTATGTACCCTAAAAGACATTATAACTATAATACACCCAAATAAATTGGGAAATCTGTACTGATACTCAGCCCTGCAAGAAAACAAAATTGAAGTCGATTATTGCTGAATCTTTAATTATAATTGTTAATTCAATAATTGTTAAATGCCACTGTCTTGTAACCGAATGCAACACTCCCAAACCATTTTTTATATATACAGTAAATAATTTTCCTCTAACACAAAGTAAACAAATTGACAAGTGATCAATTCAATAACACCAGTGTGTCAACAACAAACAAATACATTTAAAGATAGATCAGCATGTACTTACAGTAATAATAAGGATAATGATGATGGAATTTTAATTTGGAATAAACTCATAATTTTAGTACATTTACAACAATGCAAGTGTTTTATCTGAATGGCCTGTAGACTTTCTTATTTAAAAAGAAATTGGACTATTTTTGGCTAGTTTTGCACTCTAAGCACTAAAGCACCTCCTGTATTTGTACTGATTTTATTTTGTTCTTATTTGGTGAGTGATCTATTTACACTGAACAACATGAATGAAAATGTAAATAATAGTCTGTCAAAGAGGGATTCCAATTACCTAAATGTTGGAGAAAATGTTATTTATTTATTTGCTTGCTTGTGTTCATCTCAGCTATCAGGTTCTGTCATCACTGCCAATTGATAAAACCAGATCGCTGCCATCACTGTTCTGTCTGCCAAATGTAAGAATCGCCCTTTCTCTCCCTCCCTCCATTTCTGTGTGTGTATCAGTGCATCTCCAACTCATCTACACACTCTTCCCTTAATGAAAGGGAGACGTAGAAATGTGATCCGTGGGTGAGTGTGTGTGTGATAATTAAAGGATGTTGTTGAAGTGCTTGGTCACATTTATTTGAGTGGACACAGTGAATCTTCTCAAATGAGTGTCAATATCAGGTTCCCATTCTTTGATTAAAGTCCAGGTCTGAGTGGGTGAGATGGAGAAAAAGAATGACTGTGTGTTTGTGGAGATTTTGAGTGAGTGTGTGTGTGTTTGTGTCTGATTACACTGTGGTTTTTATTATTATTTAATGAGAATAGTTCCTGTGGCCTGTGCACTTCACTCCTGCGGTCTGTTTCTTTTTTTTCTGTAGGTGTGTACTAAAGATGGATCATCATTGCCCATGGTTCGTAAACTGGCTGCTGAAAAATGCATATTTCTGGTTAATGTGAACAACTTGGAAATCTTTGTAATCTGTGGCTTTTTATTGTTTAATCTCAGTATAATAATTTACTCTTACTTAAAAAGGCATAGTTTTTCTGAAAATGTACCCACTCTCATGCCGTCCAAGATGTAGGCTTCTCCATTGAAACAGATTTGGATAAATTTTTAATTACATCACTTACTCAAGAATGGATCTTGTAAGAAAACAGTTTTAATGAGTTCATGTAATGAATCTAGAATATATGAAAGTTTTTGAACATTTTGAAACAAGTTACCAAAAATAATAAAGAACATTTTCAGGATATTATTTTTTTTTTAGATGCACCTATAAATTATAAAAAAAATCTCTTAGAGGGTTAGTTCACCCAAAAATGAAATTGGGCCATACATTACTCGCCCTCAATTTATTCTTTTCTTTGAATGTTTGTGCTGTGTTGTTGTGTTTAGGCTAAATAACTGTATTGGATTCTCCAACTATAAGTTCTTCCTGCTCTTCCTGCTCTACTCACTGCTGTATTGCCTGCTTATCGTCGCAACAGTTACACCAACATTCATTCAACTGTGGCTGGTGGGTGACCCTTTTTTTTTTTTTTTTATAACCACTTTGAACTGTAGAGACTAGTCTCATTCTCAGATGGCACTTCAACAGTCACTTGGCATCAAATATTTGAAATAGTTTACTATACAATTTTACACACATTGTAATAGAATGTATAGCTTCAATGCAAAGTCACTTTGGTTTAAAGTATCTGCATATATAAATGCAATTGAAGTGATGGTGAATAAATGTGGAAAAAAAGGTTTTATTGTTTGCGATATAATGAATTATGTAATAATCCTCAATATTTGATGAATCCTCTCTCTCTCTCTCAGGGCAAACAGTTTGATAGTTGTGTTAAACTGCATGTTTTGTTCCTGACTCTGGTGTCGGCCATGTTTGCTGTCACCCTCTGTTTTTTGCTCTTCTTCCACATCTGGCTTCTCGCCAGCAACAAAACTACTCTTGGTAAAACCTGCATTTCACATATTCCCATGTTTTGTATAAGGTTTTGTAGGGGTCATAACATCTCTCATCATCTTTCTGTCAGAGTGGTTGTCAGTTCCCTTTTTTGTGGATGGACCAGCAAGCGAAGCATTTGATGTGGGTGTCAGGGCAAACCTCTCACAGGTGTTTGGAAAGAACAAGAGTCTCTGGCCATTTCCAGTATTCAGCAGGTCAGTATTACGCAATATTCATTGAGAACCTAATGGTGCTCGACACTCATACTCAACTTACACTTGAGATTATGACAGAATCATTTTATCCGAATAATTGTTTATTCTAATTAATAATCATGATGATGATGATAATAATGTATATTACTGTTTACAAGTTAGGGGCAAGTAAGTTTTTAATTTTTTTTTAATTTTATTAATTTGCTTTTTACCTTTATCCATCATGGACACATTAAATTGATCAAAAACGACAGTGAAGACATTTATACTATTTGTTTCAAATAAATGCTGTTTTGCTTTCTATTCGTCAAAAGAAAGTATTTGTCTGTGTATATAGCAGCACCGGTGTTTTCAACGTTGATAAGAAATTATTGAGAACAATATATATATATATATTTATTTTATTTTTTAAAATGATCAAATCCGTATTTCTGGAGGATCATTTGACACTGAAGATGAGTAAAGGCTGTTTTACCATCACAGGAATAAATCAAATCTAATGTATGCTGTTTTTTTAAACTGTATTTTTAATCCAATCAATGCAGTCTTGATTAGCATAAAATTATCTTTTACAAACCTAAAACATACTATACCGACCCCAAATGCTAGTTTACATTGTTTACTGTCTTTTATCATATTGGTACTGCCACCCTAACATTTCCAGTTTTCAGATTGAAATGCCAGTATTGATCCATTTCAATACTGTATTTCCCTGTTTAGTCAAAGATGTTTGTGATTAAATTTGACGTAATGCCACAACCAGCTGTTTCTTATTGTGTCTATCACAGTCAAGGGGATGGACAGTCTTTCCCCTTGAGATGGCAGATGTCATCTTACAGTCCTTCGGTGATGAATGGAAATGGACATCGTGCCATGGAAGGAAGTGTGGGTAAGACACACACATTCTGAATTTCACAAGTCCCTCAACATCAAATTGTGTTTACCAGTTTATCAATCAGAGCCTAGTTTGTCGGATTATAGAGAGCCGTCTAATTTTGCGTCACTGCTGTTGTCAGAATGGTTTGGTAAATCTTTTATTTAGAAGTTGACCGAATTTATCCCAGTTCTCACACGGTCTCTGAAGGTGATCTCCTCTCTGCTTCTGTCATTAACTTAAGTGTGCTATCACAAAGAGTAGGATTACGAACACACTTCCTCTAAAATTCCCCTACTGATGTGAAACAAACTCCAGACAGCACTCGGAATAGTCAGTTTTCAAATTCTCAGAAGTAACTAGCAGTTTAGGAGGGAAAAACAACACGTGGAATCTTTTATTGTGAAACAAAACCTTGTTTATTTAGCGATTTGACTAATTTTGTAAAAAGGAGGTTCAGACTGCAAGTTTATACTGTCCCCTAGAGGCCAAACCAGGGCTGCACAACCTGATCGAAAATTCTGATTTTTAGCCATTTGTCTGTCTCACTGTTCTGCCATCAGTCTCACCTGAGGGGGTCTCGGTTACCATAGCAGTGGATGACTAGCAGTAATGAAATAAGGTATAAGAAATGATTGTTCTGCTTTTCAATTAAGCAAATCTCTAAAGCAGAAGCCTTCAATGAATCAAATGTAGCAGAAATGAATTTCTATCATATAAACGGTTCTTTATATTTCTCGGTTGACAGAACGGGTGTCACAGCAAGTCTCTCAACTGGGGGATTTCAGAAAGATCTGGATCACAGGTTAAGCTTGCAGGAGTGGCGGACGGCCCTCAGGGAGACGAGGGTGAACACCTGCCCGCATGCTCAGTTTTCACCTGGAACACTTCCTGCAGGAGCGATCAGGTCTCCGAAACCTCTTTTACTGATCAGGGTGTGAGAGAGCTTTATCAGGTGTCCCTGCTGCGTGAGAGTTTTAAATTCATTATTTTGTGGTGAAATTCAGTTTGGTGTTTTTTTTGTTGTGGGAATAAGTTCTAGCTTTATGATGAAACACAATTAAATAGTGTCTTGTATGAAATGAATAAGATTTTATTATTTTTTTTAAAGTAAACAAAGTTCATTTAATACAAAATATTTTATTTGTATTTTTTCAAATTCATCACAGTTTGTTTTAATCCTGGTGGCATCATGGCTAAGCACATGTCTTTCAAAGAATATAATACATTTGATCAGATTAAGCATGGATAAATATATAACAACAACCAATAAAAATACAGAGCCCAGCCCTGATGAACCAATCACACTCTCAGAGACACTTGCTGTGGGCTGGTCAGACTTTACCAGATGGATAAAACAAAACAAAAAACACACGAGCCGCTTCAGATGAATCCAAGTGGACGTGTATGGCTATTGGTGGCTTGTCAGTCTGTGCCGAAATACCTTTGGCCGAAGTGTGTCGGAGCGACAGCGTGAACTTCAGTTGTCAGTATAGTGATGTCAGGGAACTCCTGAACAATGGACCGTGCACCTGCATACATCATTCGTTATTAATAGACTTATATAAAAAGGAAAATAATACTTTTATTATTCAAAGATCCATTAAATTGCATAAAATTAAAGTGACCGTAAAGACATTTATTTCAAGTAAATGCAGTTATTCTGACCTTTGAAAAACTGAACTGAAAGGTTTCCACAAATGTATTTTACAACACTGATATCCATCACAGTGATAAATTACTTTTTTTATATATATATTAGAAAATTTATTTTAACTTAAAAAAATTGCTAATTTTACTGTATTTTTGTAAATAAGTGCAGCCTTAGTGAGAAAAAAAATCTTACCTTAATCTTTTCAATGTTAGCATATATAAATTATACGTCAAAAAAAAGTATATTCCAAATACTGGGATTAGATTTACAGCTAATTTTGCATTATTTTATACATTCCCTTTGTTCTTGAGAGCTTATTAGCATTAACACCTACAAATAATGTAAAATAATGCAGATATCCGTCATATCATTTATTCATGAATGTGAATACAAATCAAGTGTTTGCTGTGTGTGTCTCACCGTGTGGAGTGGAGAAGAGACTCAGTAGAATAATATGTTTGGCCTGCAGGCCGTGTTCAGTCAGCACCCGCACCGCTTCTATTACAGTGTTACCTGTACCTGAACACATACACAACAATGAATTGTGCCTTTTAATGCCATATTTAAAGTATTTACAGGTGGACCCAGATTAAAATTTTTACTTCTCATTTACTTTTTTTTTTCTGCCACAATTTCACCCTCCCAGTTCAAAGCAGAAAATGTGAAAAAAAGAACTGAGATTCTATGTGGGCCATTCATTTCATGCTATAGAAGTCAAGTACTTACTAAGTATGGGGTACATGAGCAAAACCTTCCTTCGGTTGATGTCAGGAGGGAATTTTGCATAGTAAACTTTAGCCTTTTGTGTCTCCTCATCGCTCTGGATCAGAATCTTCCCAATACGGATTGATCTGCAGCAATCTCTAAGGCCTTGCTCCATGGCCTCACCTGCTCACACAATATATGCATTTTGTATTAGTGTAAAGGGCATGTACACTGAATAAGGCTGTAACTTTCAGCAGGACTCACCACTCCTCATGATGCTAACCCCACAGTTTCCCTTTTCAAACTTCACACCCTCATATTTGTGCCCTGCATAGGGAGTAAATAAGGAAACTTTGCATTTGTACACGTTCAAGAGCCGACAGTGGCAATGCTATATTAATATGCAAAAAGATTAGAGTGAGCTGGGGGAATTAATCGCCATGGTAAAAGGCTCACCTGTTGGTGTGGTTACAGTGCATTCACTGTATGGAAGCTGATTGAGACCCTCCTCCACCACTAATCTTATCTGGGAGCAAAACACACAACCAGTCTGATTCAAACTGAAAACTAGCAATCTACCATTTAACAATACAAAAGAATCAGGTGCAATGCAATCAACCATACATTAATCTGTGTTGACTGCCTTTATTTACAAGGTCTTTATATAAAGATAATACCAGGTTGTAAACATTTAGTGCGATATGTTGACATTTTAACACAAAATGACCACAATTTCTAGTGATGCTTACCAATCTATCAGCACAGAAGACAAAATCACCTCTACTGGTAGTTCTGAGTGAAACAGAAAGAAGAAAATGAATACATGATCTGTAATTCAAGTACAATTTAAATACATATGCACATATTTATACAGCTATATATATAGAGAATAAATAATGCATAAATTTATACATAAATCTTCTGTTCCAGATTCATACACATTATTTTGTTACTGTAATGTCCATGAGCATTTAAAAAAAAAAAAGTCCTTGTGTGTCTGCGCACACTTGGCAAATAAAGTCACAATGTGACAAATTGTTGCAATATATGATACATCTAAGTGCAACAAAATTACACGAGAGTATATAGTTTATTACATTTTACATACATTCTGATAAGTTACGGATTTATGTTCTTGCATTTTGACTGATCCAGATCTGGCCTAAATATGGGACACGCACGCAGATCCGGTTGAAAGGTAGAATGGACACTCACTTGTCACGAATGATTGTCTGAAGTTCTCGTATTTGGTCATTTAATGGCAAGAGTTTCAGCTGAGGTCCTATTTGTCGTTGGATGTCGCTCGTGATTTGGTTTTCGCACGGTTCGTCTCGACAGGTGTCGGCTGAAGGGCTGCTGCGGGAGAAGCGGACGTGCTTCGCGGCGTGTTCGGGGCTCTCGGTGTTATTCAGCTGCTGGTTATGGCACGGCATCTTCTCGATAAGATCCGTTTCCATAGGATTAAAACCATAAAAAGAAAACACTACACAAAACCACCTGGTCCACGTAAATGCTGGCTATTCCACCTATAGGATGTGATGACTGTACCACTATCTCGCCATGTTGAGAGGAGGAGAGGCATGGCGCATGTTCCCGGGGAACAACAAACTGACGTCATGTCCCCTGTTCACCTGATTGGATATAAATCGTGTCAGTCTAAATCTCATTGACGTAAGGGGCGGGACACTGCGGCGCTCATTCAAACAAATCATTCAGAGGCGCTGCTGCACATGACCAAGGGGCAAGGAACTCGACCGGAAGTTGAAGTCGGGTGGGGGCTGCCATCTTTTAGCAGAACTTCACTTGCGTTAGCATTCCCATTGACTCCCATTCATTTTGGCGTCACTTTGACAGCGAATAACTTTACATCTGAGGCGTTTAAAGACTCTGTTTGTCCATTATTTATTTCTAAAGATACACGACAATGTATAAAGGGCTCCATTACCTTCTATGTTACATTATGGCCCCGTATAAACAGTTTTTGTAAAAAATAGGCTAACGATTGCGTCATAACCACTCGGCTCTCTGTCGCATTACCGTACAGACAGGAGGAGAAGCTCGCAGGCAATTAACTTAATATGGCGTACTGTCGTTACATTTTAAAATACTATACAAAATAATTAATCAGAATACTTACTCCTGCTCACTCACGACAAAGAACTCCCCGCTCAAGCTCGCCGTCTCTGCAAGATTAACGATGGCAGTTTGCACGCACCGCTACTAGAAGATTTACATCTGGCAGACAGGTTGCTGACGTCGTCAAGCTTCGTTTGAGTCTGCGCGTCAGAAACGGAAGTGCTAAAAAACGCTAAAACTGGGCTTCATTTGTCTCAATTGAGTTCCAATGGGGTCGCTGTGTCCATTTCTTTTACTGTCTATGCACATGACTGGTGAGCAGGTTATAAGGATAAAATACACGGTTAAAAATGCCAAAAATCATTTGGATATTCAGTAAAGATCAGGTTGTAAATTTACAATGACGACACTGACCATGAAGACATTTTGTAAATTTCCTACCGTGAATATATTAAAACTTACTTTAAAGGGGATTTTCTCAATATATTTTTTTTTTGCACCCTCAGATTACAGATTTTCAAATAGTTGTATATCACGGCCAAATATTGTCCTATCCTAGTAAACAAATTTAATTGACCCTTATGAGGGTTTTTGTGGTCCGGTGTCACATAGGCTAGCTGTCATACAATTCCAATCGATATTTACGTACGTCAAACATAAAAAAAACTTTAAAAGCTATATAACGGAGTATATGTGAGTTTGAATGAAGAAAGAAAGGTTTCTTTTGTTTACAAAAGGAACAAATATTATTTTTTATTATCGTTTCATCTAAAATGATTCAAATTCCCTTTATTTATTTATTTAGTTAGTTAGTTAGTAACTGCGTATGTAATACCAGTTTGTCTATGGGAAACAAACTTAATCTGCAGAGACCCCAGCTGGTGTTTGGAGCGTGTGAAGCATCAGTGCGCATGCGTGCGCCTCTGCACCTGTTCAGCAGTGCCGCGCGCTCCCGACTCCTCAGCGCGCCGCCGTGCAAAATATGGGGGCGCGCTCTTTATGGCAGGTCTCAGAAGAGGGGGAGCAGCAACGCACGAGCGCGCCGTCGTTGTCAGGGACGGACGGGGTACAGCTGGTAAAAACACATCCGCACGCACGCACACACACCCCCGTCTCCGTTACGCACGTACATAAGGCAAAAACAAAAGCGACTCTTAAGGAGGAGAGCGGAGCGCGAGCATGCGGCGAGGACCGGGCGCTGCAGCAGACCTTTGTTTGTTTCCTGGAAACCCTGGAGCGCGAGGGAATAAAATGGAGTGGTAAGGGGCTCCGAGGCGCGAGAGGCGCGTCCACCTGCTGCTACCGGGGAGGCAGTCAGAGAGGGCAAACATGCTGAGGCCGCTGCACTGAAGGGGGTAACGAAAAAACAACAACAACGTATGACAACATTCTGCACGCCGAGCGATCAAACGGAGTCTTAAGAGCGGGTGGGACGGGTGTAACGGGAGGTGAGTGTGCGGGATGCGGTGAGTGGGCCAGTGTGATGCGCGTCAAACGCTGCAATGGGGAGAAATGGTGGAGCGAGTGTCAGCTGTCATGATGCGTCCATATTGCACAGGTGTGTTTGTAAGGGAGAAGACAAGCCTCAGTGTCCTGCGGAAGCTATCAGTCGCAGGCCATCGTTTGAGGGACAGAAAGATTGGTGCTCATGAGGAATACATGAGGCAAACACACATACACACCACCCCCCCAAGCCAAGGCCACAGCTATATACGCACTCGTTCACAGACAGCAATGTAACACGAACGCTTTCTTGTGGCGTCATTCTATGTTTACGCGTTTTCATTTTCCCCGCGTTTTGCTTGCGCCTTAGCGCCTGCGACCGATGCGGCATTTGGCGATGCAGAATAGCAGAGCGCGTATCATAGCGCACCATGCAGGCCTTCAATTATTAAGGGTGGACTCAAACCTGTTACGTCTCTCTGAATAATGTAAATTCTCTGGGTTATCCGAGATGTTGAAATCGCTCTCGTTTTTCAGGCCTCTTGATATGGCCGTGTTTGGAGGGCCTGTCAGTCACCGGACAGCCGTACTGGGAAGATGTTATGGAAGTTTCTAGGGGTGTCCATGGTTAACCGGTTAACCGATTAACCGTTAAAAATTGCGTAACCGAGTGAAACATTTTGCTCGGTTAAGTGACGTCAATGGCGTGCATTGAATTTAGTTGTAATACATTTTTGCACCACCAGAGACCGCCAGAGCGCTCCCAGACATTTGTAATGTCCACAAGAAGAAGTCATTTTTCTAATATGAAGCGGGCAAAAAAAAAGTACAGCGTTGGAGCACTTTAAAATTGAGAGTGACGGGGCAAAATGCAAGTATTGCAATACAGTGCTTAGACATACTTCAAGTACAACCTCGTTGTTGTAATCTCAACAGCCAACACCCGGGCATCATTAGGCCGGTCAGGTCTCACTGAATGCGTGGCGATGAGCGAAAGCATCTCAGCTGCGTGGCGTGTCTGTTTTTAATTCGGCTCCCATGTTAACAGGTTAGAGCTTGCCGACTGCCTGCGTGAGACGCGCGGCTCAGGCGCGGCTCGACGCGTGCATGCTAGAAATAGAACTGACGCCTTGTTGGAAGCGTTTCCAGGCAAAATATAATAGGAAAATATGTTTATATGTCATTTTGTACACAAATACATATTAATTCCTGACATTTTGATATTTGAAAGTCTATAGGTTGACATAAATTCAGATATAAATGTAATTAAAAAAATAATTATCGATTTTCAAATATTGTACCTGTCAAACATATCATAGTCATAGCCTTAGCGAGGCGGCCACGGAGCCTGCTTGTTACCTTCGCCTAAACACGGAAAGTTACATAACCATTACTAGAGCCTGTTCCTTTATTTATAACATAGCCAAAGGTCGGTGTATATTTGCTTTATACATTTTAGGCTTATTCTCAAATACAGATTGTGTTAGTGGGCGGGATTATTAGGTAGTTTTAATAGGACAATTTGACCGGAGAGATTAAATTTTGTCGGACATTTCTTTTTTTTTCTTTTTTTGGCCAATGTCTGGAAATTACCGGACAACGGAAACCCTGGCGCACACTATGGTTAACCGATTATTAACCGCTAAGGGCCTCGGTTAACGGTTAATGAAAAACTTGAAAACGTGCAGCCCTAGAAGTTTCTTTGATGCTGTCAAGCTGCAACGTGCATTTATAGGGCTATGACAGCTCAAGTTCTCCCGTGCACAGCTTGAACCACCAAAATCAATCCCACAATCAATCAGTTGACGAAAACCATCAATCAGGGTGGACGCTGAGGTCGGTTTGTTTTCCACACAGAAGCCAGACTTGCAGTCAAACATTACGTTAAGTAGTCAGTCAGCGTAGTTGGCCTAATGCTTTCTGTGACATAAATGGATGATATTTTGGTTGCTTGTCTGACAGATTGACCGAGGACAGACTGCTGCAGATTTATTGATCTCTGAAAATGATTAAACAAACTCACACCAATATGGATTCGGCTTCCCCTTCTCTCTCTCTCTTTATGCGTCTTTCTCTCTAGCTCTCCACTTCTCTCTCTCTCTCTCTCTCTCTCTCTTGTAATTCCATTGTCTGTCTCTTGGGTGGATGTTGAAGCTGAATAAATATTAATTTCGTTTTTAATAAAAGCAGTTTGCAGACAGTGCCACTGCCCTGTTCTCTATCTCTCTGTCTGCAAAGCTGGCAAGAACGAGCCCAGCCATGATGTTCTCAGAATAGCCCTAGGCTTTTTCTCATACTGTTACTGGTTTGGAAGGAGCAAATCCTAGATTATTATTATATAGCCATTTCCAGATCTGGAAACGGTGCATGCCGGAAAATGTTTTTAGTGTGTAACACTGTTGTTGTTGAAAAGAGGTGTTACGGAATTTAGATTTTTTTTTCTGCTATCAAGCCTGTGGTCTAAACCCATGATGATATTCTGAAATTATCCAGAAAATGCAAAAATTTATTGTGGATTGTGCTGTGTATCTTTTGAAGTAAGAACAATACTGCAACAGTAAAATGGTTAGACCATAAACATAATGGATTTGAAAGTATAGGCAGTTGTATATGCTGATGTAGTGAATGGTTATATTTTTTGGGGAGAATAAAGGTATTATCACCTGAAAGATCAAAGTTTATCTTATTTTATAAATTGAATTAGCTGTTATGTTTTGTTGAACAATGAAAACAACTGTCACAAACATGACATTTGAATACAATTCTGCACCTATCCACTTCATTTTCATATGGAATTCAAAGCAAGTGATTTATTGTAAATTGTTTAAATCTATTTTTGAAATGTATATAGAAAATTAATAATTAAACTGGAGAAGCAAATATGGAAGCTGAAATACACACAGTTTCGATACTCGTGTAATTCATAAATCTTCAGTAGGTCAGTTCTGAAATCCTATTTAAATTCACATCGTGGGAGCACTTCAAACAGTGTACTAGAGATCAGCATTTCTCCCCACAGCGTATGCCGTGTGGTCATGTTTGTTTATTTATTTATTTTTTAAATAACAAAATTCATGTCTTTTTACTTGCATATATGGCACACTATTCTGACACATGCACACACAGCCTGAGGCAAGAGAGAGTGCACTTTCTTTTCTCTTCTCTACTGTTATAAAGCTCTTTTATTTCTTTCACATCCTCAAGAGTTGTACTTCACAGTGAAGGGCAATCAGAGGACAGAATGATGTAAAACAATACAACCAACTGTAATACTGGAGAGTAAGAGAGAGATCGAAAGTGAAAACAGGACACAAATCAAAGTCCTAGAGAGATAATTCTGATTTGTAACTCGCAGTGAGTGTGATGACTGAATACATTTCCTTTAAATTGTGGCAATTTAAACAGTCATTCTTCATCATTTTAGCTGCTGATAATTAAAATAATAGTTCACCCAGAAATTTAAATTCATCTCACCAACATGTCGAAACTTTTCAAAACTTCTGTATGACTCACATTCTTCCATGGAACACAAAAGACCTCTATGAAAATATCCAAGGTTCTCTTTCTGTTAAAAAACTGTTTTGTGAAAAATCTTTTTAAACCGTCTTATCTCTTTTGTCATCTTTTCTGATTCCATTTCTGAGGTTGAGTCTTATACTGGCCACAGTGGTATTGCAAATTATTTTGGCACCAATGAGAAACTGCTTGAGATATTTTATTGAGATAAACAATAACACCTTAAAAATAACACCTTAAAAATACTATTAGTTTATCAGTTTATCTGTTAGATTTTTGCAAGTTAAAAAAAAAAGGTCTTTAGTGTTGGCAAATTTCTAAAGATTTCATGGCTTCCTCTTTTGCTGTGTCTCTCTGTGTGTTTGTACAGGCTGGACCATTGTAATTATGTTAGTGAGAGAGAGATTCAGTTCAGACTGATGGATGTTCTGCAGGAGTCCCGATTCTCAGGGGCAGATCGCAGCCCCTGCCCAAGAGATGCTAGTGAAAATGGTAGGCATTCCCATTCACATATAAAATGCAGAATTTTATGAAACTGAAATATTGTATTTTAACTATTATTATCTGCACATTGTTTAAAAATCTCATTGATTTCAGTGTAATATGTAAAACTCTTCTTTATGTCTATGTATAAATATATTTAGAGATGTTCTCCAAGAAAAGTTTTACTTTCAGCATCTTTGTCTCTGCCTTTTTTTTTTTCTTTTTTTTTTTTTAGAATCACATGACCCATTGGCAGATGTGTCACATGATCTAAGGCGCTGTGATGTCATTGCTCCTGTGGCGCTGTCCCTGCCCTCCCTCTGTGGCCAGAGTCAGACCTCTGAAGGTCCTCTTAGCCCAGCTGACCTGCATGATGGGTCTGTCTCCAACACCACCTCTCTGTCCTCTCTCTCTTCATTCTCCTCTCTTTCCTCCCTTTCATCTCTCTCTTCGGTGTCCTGTTCCAAACCTGTGACACCCTGGTCTGTGCCGCAGACCTGTGACAGGTCGTCCCTCTCTAACATGGACTCCAGGGGCGGAGACTGCCTTAGCTGTTTGATCCCCAAAAATCAGACAGAACCGGAATCCTGTGAGTCAGTACTCAGCTTTGCCAGCATCAATTTGCAATGCCTTGGCCCCGCCCCCAGTGCAGATCGCTATGGTGACCAGGTTCTTTCTGACCAGCTGCTCAGTGGCTCCGCCCATCCAGCTGTAACCAATGAGGGGGCCGAAGAAGGGAGGTCAATGCAGGAGAGCGAATCAGATGAGGATCCTGCATCCAGGAGCATATACGAAGGTCTTGGAGAGGAGGCGCAGGACTGGAGCTGTCTAGAGACTCTCATCAGTGAAAGTCGTATGGAGCTGTTGGACTTATGCTCCCGCAGTGAACTTGCAGTCAATCTGTTCTGTGAGGAAGATGTGGAGAATTACATGTTTCAGGAGGAGGAGAATGCACTCAGTACTGACGTCTGCTCGCTCAAGATACGCTACGAGTCCTATCAGGATGGAGTGCAGGAGAGGTGTGAATCTGCCCTACAGGATGAGTCTCAGCTAGGTTTCTTTCCTAGCTTACCTTGCAGTAGAAAAGAGGGGCCAAAAGAGAAACCAGACCAATCCACTGAGATTAAGGCTGATGACCACATGACCCCCAATATTAGCCCAGACAGTAACTTACTTTTTGACCTCAGTAACTCTCCGGAAGATTCCGGCGAATTCAGTGATGACAGCTCTTGCACAGGCTCCCCAGACAATGGGCTCTCCCTCCGGCATGGCCGCTTGTCCAGAGAAAACTCTAGCTCCTCCAGCCAGCTAAGCTACCGCCTCCGAGCCAAGAGGAAGGTGGCCTACCGAGAAGACTACTTGTACGATGTGGACTCAATAGAAAGTGAGAAAAATGCTGAAAAACGTGAAAAAACTCCTGCTGGGTTCAAGAAAGAGCGTGATGATGACTGGTGTCCAAAGAAGAGGCGGCGGTCCAGTAGGAAGGACCCACCTGTCATTATAAAATACATAATCATTAATCGTTTTAAAGGCCAGAGGCACATGAGAGTGCGTCTGGGACGAGTCGACCCATCACCCGCTGTGGTCTGTCTGAGTCCAGACACTCTGCTTCACTATGAGAGACTTGCACCATTAAAAGCATACTGGCAGGAAAGAGAAAAGAAGCAGCAGGAGCAGAATAGATTAACAGCAGCAGAAACAACCAAACGCCTCAATGGCTGCAAAAGACCAAGCACTACACCCAAACGAAAGCACAGAATGGCCAGACTCAGGATCCAGCAGATCCATACCGTACAGAATTCCCTCCCCAGCCAAACTATTGTGGTCCCCATCCACAATCAACCAAAGGGGACGGAATTCCTTAAAAGCACAGAGGAACCAAAAGAGGACATTATTTCTGTTACACACACTGCCAGGGCTAAAAGCAGAACACAAGAGAGAGAGGAAAGAAGAAAGGCAGGTAAAACAGGGAAGATAAAGAAGTTCAAAAGTGAAGCAAGACTTCGGTTGAAAAAGTTAAAAGAGGCTGAGACACAGGAAGTCCCAGAAGCCTCTGAGATTGAGCAGTGCAGCCCATGTTTACCAGAAAACCTTAGTAACTCTTTGGAAGAGAATGCCACAGATGAAGCCTCCAGTAATGACCCTGAAAAATGCACTTTGACCCCAACTGCTCCAGGGACTGATGGAAATGCTGAACTCCTCCCCGGGGGATACCTGCAAACTCTTCTTGAAGCCTCTGAGTCATCAAGCACTGCTAACATCAACTATTTCCATCCAGGGCTACAGAATCACACACTTCAGCCAGTCCAGAGCTGTGTTCTCTCTCCTCCCTCTGAATCAGAGCTGCCTCACTCTCCTCTACCTATGAACCATGGGTCTCACCCCACGCATTATACTGAGCCAAACCTTACTGAACCAAACCATCCCATTTCATGGTCATCCCAACCATCTGCTGAACAGCTGCCCTTCTCCCCAGACATGCCAACTCAGTCGCCAGTGATGCCATCGGGCTTTCCCACACCATTGCCTGTGTTAGCAGGGGATAGCACAAATGTCACAGGCTTTAGGCAAGCGTCTCTGTCAGGGTGCAGGGTCTCGTATGAAGAGTCCCAACCTGATGCTGATTATGGTTTGAGTCCGACTGGCTCTCGGAGTGACAGTGGTGTAGGGCGACTGGTTAGCTTTAACTCCCTCGGGTCACTTTCTGCCACCTCTAGCAACTACAGCTCACTCAGCCTGAGAGAGGGAGAAAGGGAGAGGGAAGAGGAGATTGGTGAGATCAATGATGGCTTCTTGCCGCATTGTAGCCCACGGCTGGTCTTGCAGCAAAGTCTAGAGGAGGTCATTCCACTTCGAGAGTCAACTGACCTCTTGGATATCTCCAACTTCACCCCTGACAAGTTCCGCCATTCATCGCTTTCTGACATGTCACCACCAGACACGCCTAACTCTTCCCCTCAACTGCTGGGGAACTGTGGTAAAGTTGGAGAGTTTTCAGAAGCAGCAGAAGCAAATGTACAATGGAACTGTGGAGTTGTCCCGCAGCTTAATCAAGACAGAAACCCACACCACCTACAGGTACACTCTTTCAACACAGAGAAGGAAGAAGTTGGTCTAAGGGATCACAAAGGCTCAACGAAAAAGGGTGGGAAAAGTGGACAAGGCACCAAAAAGAGCAAAACTGCTAAAATGGCGAAAGGTGAGAAAGTAAAGCTCCCACGTCAGGGTTCTCGTTCTGTGCGGAAGATCAAAGCCTTGCTAGAGGGAAAAGCAGCCAAAAGTAGTGAAGGGTCAGGAAGTGGTGCTTCTTCCCCGACCCCATCGCTTGGCTTAATTGGAGCTCAGGGTGAGTGGCCTGTTACTGGGGGACTGTCAAATGATGACCAACGAGAATTCCCGGAACCATCAAACATCCTGTCCAATATAGTGTCTGGCATGGCAGAGGTACAGCGTTTCATGAGGGCTTCTGTGGAGCCTCTTTGGGGCCCTTGCCTTTCACCCGGTCAGCATGCCCTCCAGAGCCAGACACTGAAGATTCTGGGTAGCGCTGCTGACCTTAAAAAGCGGGGTGGTGCCTCAGGCGGAGGTCGAGGGAAGAAAGGGGCTGGGCGTGGTGGTAAAGCACTGCCTAAACTTCTCCCACCAGGCTTCTTTCCTACCCTCGGATTGGACTGTCTCCCACTTCCACACCGTCCAGCCCACAAAAAAATGTATCGTCACAAAAGCAGTGCTAAGTTCACCCGAGAGGAGCTCGTAGCGGGTAAAAGGGACATAAAAGGAGTAGCATTGACAACTTTGGTTGAAAAACGGAGGTAATATTTTCTCTCTGCAATGTGCCCCTTCTTTTTCTCCGTTCCCTTCCCTCGCACCCTGCCAAATCCTCCTAAAATCCTTTCCACATTTCAGAGCTGCATGGCACCGACTTTACCCACAATCCTTTGCCTGGCCCACTGGAAGGCAGGCACATCCTGCATGTCAGCCCTGCTAAACTACCTACTAGACTGACTGAAGTCTCACTGTCATGGCTGCACCCTACTCACCATTGCTGCTTTGTTGCATTTTTATCTGACAAATTTTGAGTTGTTTTATTTGCGTTTGGTTTGTTTTCAAAGAAGAAAAATGCCTTGAAAGTCTTTGGATTCTCTTGTAGTGTGGTGTATATCTAAATATAAATTTTTTGTTGTCTTTTTGTTTTCCGTTGCAGCTATAACACTGTATGTGTTAAATCGGTGTCACAGAACCATGGTTTAGACCGAGCCCAGCGCCCTGCTCTGTCTCTCAGAAAATGGTTGCCTTCTGTTCAGGGGTCAAAGGTCATGTGTAGTATTCTGTGCTAAGAATTGTTTCCCCCCATTTCTGTACCAACCCCTCAGAACACTGGGCTTTGACATGCTAAAAGAAAGCATCTTGATCAAGGTGCTCATTTTCCAAGGTTCTGAAAGTTCTTAAAGAGATTTTTTTCATTATTGTTGTTTGTTTATAAGTTGTGAAAAGGGGGTTCATTCATCTGTTCTCCAGTGAATCTCCTCCTGCCAGTATCAAAATGCTGTTGTACACAGACATATGCACTATTTACAAAACAAGATTATATCAAACATGTTTAAATTAATGTGCCAAACTATGAACAATTAAATGTACAGACATTTTTATCTACATAAATATTTGCTGTTTTATAATGTGGCAGTGATTGAGAAGCGTGTGTGTGTGCTTGGGATGGGATGGGGGGAGTTGTCAATCTGAGATTCACTCCTGTTGCATCACATCTGTACAAACAGCTAGTGGCGAGGAGTCATCTCAACAATCAGAAGAAAAATGTTGTTGGTTTATTTTCTGTTTTTTGCACTTCTGGCTAGTTCAAGATTAGAGGCATGAAGTGAGAGATGCATGATGAGAATTTGTGGGAGGAAGCTGAAGTGCTGTAATGGCAGAGAAAAACATTGGTTTCCTTTCCTTCTGATGTATTTCTGGATGGTAAAAGATCACTGTTCGTGTGTAACAAGGTAAGAAAATGATCATTCCTTCTCATAACAAGACATACAATGCATTCTAGCTTGTTTATTTCCCCAAGTTTCTAGTTCGGTAAATATATTTCTCTGTACCTCAGCCCTCCAAACTAGTTAAGGACAGGACCAAATATATTTTTAAAGTTTTCTAATTTGTTGCTAGTGATGTGCATGCATTTAAAACATGATATGGATATGTGCTGTGAATGCTGATCCCCCAGTATTACTTTCTCTGACTCGCCTGTTTTTTCTTACCTGATCTCAAAACCATTGTTTTTCTATTGCTGTTGGAATGTTATTTGTTGTGTTATAAAAAGAGGGAAAGATGCCAACTTGGTTACCCCCATGTGCTTCAGGATCTTTTTTCTGCAACTCCCTGGATCCCCTCTTTTGTGAATACCAAATTGAAAAGAAATATTTTCTCTTTGATTCTTTGCCCTTGTGTTCACAGAGTCTGAAATACTGTTTTAGTTTTCCCAACACTACATTTGAATTGACAACTGTAGTTTGAGAACTGTTCCTCCATTTTCAAAGTTTAGTGGGTACTTGTGCAAATGCTGTAACATGCTGTGAATGAATACCTTTGAAATTATCGAACTGTTGAAAAGTTGAAGAAAGCAGGTGCAAATGATGAGTGACATTCCAGAGCTGGTGATGCAATTCAGAAGTGAGCTCTGAAAACCTCTTGATTTTAGGGCCTTCCCAGCCAAATCAACCTCACCAAGCAAAAGACCAGGAAATATTAGAATACAAGTTGGTTATCCAAATGATTTTTTTCTGTGCTGAGTGAATGGAGATGTAACACAGTTGGTTCAGGTCCGTTGGCTCAGGGAACCCAACTGCATTCACATCTCTCATTCCCTCAGCTACCCATCTCGCCAGACAAACTCAAGCTGTTCTCAGTGCTGCCCCTGCTGTACTGTTCCTACATAGCAAGTGCCAGTGCAGAGTTCTCTTCTTCATACTTAGAGAGCAAAGTTTTCCACCAGTGAAAACTGTATAGCACACATCCCCTGCACTGACTGAAGCGTTCAAAGTTTTGAAAAGTTCAGTGTTATTCCCCATAAGTGCATCATGTAAAGTTAATACAGGCATATCAAAAACTTAATTGTGCCCTTTTTCTGAATGTATTATATTGTCAAGTCGGGAGTATTTTTCTTTTCATGATTTATTTGACTCTACAACTACTTTTGCCTTTTTTCATCATCAAGGAAAAAAAATAAACTTTTTACTGCCTGGTATGTCTTCTCCAGGTGGATTCTCAATGAACTCTTGATGTAGGAAAAAAAATAATGACCTGTATATTTTTCATTGTGCCAATTTGTAACATATTTTCTAAGTGTATATTTTTCTTAGAAAGTGATGTGAGGTCGTTCTTACTGTGGCTTTGTTCTTTTCCCTTTTTAGCAAGTGAAAAAGTTGCTAATTGCCATGATGTTTTCTTTCTTTCTTTCTTTTTCTTTCTCTCTCTCTTATTTGTTTTTTGTTTGTTTGTTTTAAAGCCAAAAACTGAAAATACTATAAAAAAAATAAATAAAAAACTATTGTAAAGGAGAGAGAAGGAGAGCAAGCTGTGACTCTTTGTTGAGAGGTTTTGTGATTGGACCAATCTTGTTGTAAGAGTGTTGTGCTCTAGTTAAAATATATATTAATTTAAAGATAAAAAAAGAAACCATGAAAACAGACAGTGGAACAATAACATTAATTTGTGATCTCATTGCTGTTTTATAGATTTTCATGTAAATTATTCTAGTATTTTGTTTTTGTTGTATCTGTCACAAAAGTTGAAATATTTGTGATCAAGCCTGTATGGTGACAAATGTAATATTGGTAACTTGCTGAGTTTTGTAATCATGTTTATGGAATCAATATTAATTAAAAGAGCTTTTGATCACTTGTTTCAGTACTGACTCGTTTTTGTTTGTGGAAACCTGAACAAATCTAATGTGATCAGGCTTTATTGATTCTCTGACATTGCTTCTCTGCATGGCTGTCTGCTACCAAACTCCAAAAATATCTCACTGTAAATCAGTTTAGATGGCGGTTTTTGCCAACAAAAAGCAGTCCTAGGAACACAGACGAAACCTCTTTAACCATAGTGCATTACTTGCTACAGGAACCAATTTTTACACTTAAAAACTAGATAGACCAGCTGCATTGGAGGAAAAAATGTATGAAGCACAGGGTTTTTGC
The DNA here is from genome assembly GCF_003368295.1 of Carassius auratus. Classification (NCBI taxonomy): domain Eukaryota; kingdom Metazoa; phylum Chordata; class Actinopteri; order Cypriniformes; family Cyprinidae; genus Carassius; species Carassius auratus. The sequence goes on along the minus strand of NC_039272.1, from coordinate 1,921,777 downwards.
AAATGTTTGTTAATATATAAAGCTATATCCCGGTGTCTAAAAAGGTAAAAAAAAAAAAAAAAAGCCTAAGCAATGTCATTTTTGAACCGAGTTTGCACGAACGCAAGCGAAACGCTGGAACGCTTTGTTGAAACTGTAAACTGGAACATCATAAAATGTGTTGCTGCGTGCATATACCCCCCCAGAAATATGTCAAATCATAGCGCCGAAACTGACGAGCGCCACATTTAATGGGCGTGTTTAACTGAAGTGGGCGGGGCTATGATGGCACATACTAGTGGCTTTGCTGCCTGCGCGGACGGATTCGATTCAGAAGAAACAACCTGCACCAGGCCATCTTCACTTACTTTATTGAGATTAAACCTTGAATTAGAAGAGGTCATTTTAGCTCACAGTGTTTTTTTAAAAACACTGTACACCATCCTGACACTATAGGCACCACGGATCAGCCAAGAATGCCAAACATTAAGATCTTTTCAGGCAGTTCTCATCCGGATCTGTCGCAGAAGATCGCGGACCGACTGGGACTCGAACTGGGGAAAGTGGTCACCAAAAAATTCAGCAATCAGGAAACCTGGTGAGTTATTTACAGTTAGATTTCCAGCTGAAACCTTGATTTCCCGTAATGTTTTGGTTAGGGTAAACGGAATGGTAAACACATGGCAACCACAATTTTTTTTTAGTTTGTAGTTTTATGAATTAGAATGTGTCATCTGGCGCAATGCGCCTTGTACAGACATCGTACTCAATTTCCCAGCATGCACCTGTATTAAGCATGTGACTCCGAGGCCGCTAATGCTAATTTTAAACGTCCTGCCTGGCCTCCTTTCCCACGTGAGGAGTTATAACGCTATTAAATAAACCCTCGTTAAATGCTACTGCGTTTTTTCATTATTTACAGATATTTTTAATATAATTAATTTAACTTCTATAGCTAAAAATAAGTAATATGCAGGTACACGACCAGCCTCATATCGTGAGATTAAAATAGAATGTTGGCCCTGGTGTCTGTTTATATAATTGACATTTAACTCGAGATGAGTGGAAGCCTTGTGACCCAAAAAGATAATATGTGTGTCACACTCTTTATCTGCAGCTCACATGCGATAAATGCATTGACGCAATAGTTTCAGTTTGCTTTTTAATGGATAACAGTCTGAACCCCAGTGGTGTCTATATTCAAAATCAGATACATCCCTCTAATCAGGCAGACAAGCATAGATTTATAATGCACTATCTTTAGTGACTGAGACTCAACCTTGTTTGTTTGTGTGTGTGTGTTTTGCAGTGTAGAGATTGGAGAGAGTGTGCGTGGAGAAGATGTCTATATTGTCCAGAGTGGCTGTGGCGAAATAAACGACAATCTTATGGAGCTGCTGATCATGATCAATGCCTGTAAGATTGCATCGGCCTCCAGAGTCACGGCGGTTATTCCTTGTTTCCCCTACGCTCGGCAGGACAAGAAGGACAAGGTGGGGGTGAGGGGAACAGCTTGCTTATTAACACGTACACAGTTAATAATACATTAACCGCATTACTGTTGGTGGATCCATGTGGGCTACTTTCTGTAAGTCTTTCTTCTGTGGTGTCGGCTTGTGTTTTCTGGCCCTTTGGCAATGTACAAGGCATGGCTAATTATGCTTGCTTAGTTCTTCTCTATCTTCCTGTTAATGTGTATCTGGTTTGTGGTTGTAATGGTACTTATTTATAAGTGAGAATTTTGTCTGTAGAGTCGGGCTCCAATCTCAGCCAAGCTGGTCGCCAACATGCTGTCTGTAGCCGGAGCAGACCACATCATCACTATGGACCTTCATGCATCTCAAATTCAGGTAAAAACAGTGCAGCGTTTTTCCTTTAAAAAAGCTCAAAACAAACCCTTATCTTTCATGAACAGAGATCACAGACATAACCCCTACAGTCAGGCCTGAGTAGAACTGGGTGCGCCTTAAATTTCTTCAGAATTTGATAGATTTTTTGTAATGGTTTGTATTTGAGTACATGTGTTTTGTGTCTGTGTGTTGTAAGGGGTTCTTTGACATCCCAGTTGATAACTTGTATGCTGAGCCGGCAGTCCTCAAATGGATAAAAGAAAACATCAATGAATGGAAGAACTGCACTATTGTTTCTCCTGATGCTGGCGGAGCCAAGAGGTGTGTTTTCTTTCCTTTTCTGTCTCTCAAAAACATTGGGTCTCGTTCACTAACCATACGTACACACAGATGTGTGTGATACCTGGGTACAAAGGTTTTTATGATCAAATCAGTTTATCAATAACTTTTTTTTCTTAAATTAAAATTTCTGAAAAAAATGTTGGAACACTTGATACCCCAATAACACAAAAATTCTATACTCTTTGTGGCCTTCTAAGCATATTAAGATGAAAATGTATACATGGATATCGAATCTTTAAATAATTATATATAAAACCTTGTATACCCAGTAAAAAAAAAAAAAAAAAAAAGTGGTCTAACTTTCCATATTTGGTGCTTCTGTGTTGGACAGTGAAAGAGGTTTAAAGACACAGTGTGTTTGCTGCTATGATCCACGTTTACTGACCAGCCAATAAAAAAAAAACGTAACATGGCGCTAAATCTTAAAACTGCTTACCTCAAACTTTCTTAACTTCCTTTTTCACAAGATTCCTCTTTTTTTTCAGCAAACATAAGAAGTACAGCTGCCAAACTGTGCTTCGTCATGCTCTTTTTGTTTACCACGGGTCACTAAGTGTCATTATATTATCATACAGCCTGCATACATGTCTTCCCCGCCCGAGTTTATTAGATCCATGTGGCACAGTGTGATTGGTAATGATCTTATAGGAATGCTAAAATCGTTCAGTTTGTAGAAGGCTTTATACAGATGGCTAACCTCAGGCATGCGGTGGCCAATTTAGAGTACTCCAAATTCATTGACATTACAACGAGGTTAAGAAGTAATTGGGAGTCGGCACGCACGTGTTGTGAATAAGGTGGAATTTTTTTTTACAGTTTATATAAATGTGAACAATTCACACAACTATTAGTGAATGAGACCCATTCCTTCATTTCATTCCAGATTTCTCTTTGTGTATCATTTTCACATTAAGTTTATGTTTTAAAAAGTCTTTTAAAAGAATGTATTTTATCCTATTTTTGAGTTTTGGACTACATATCATTTGATTGTTATAGCATCGTAACTCTTTCAGGTTGTTAAACCTGGAGAATTGTAGTCTATAATGTTGCTCAGGCTCTTGAAGACGATGGACATGAGTGTGTTTTACTCTTTTAGGTGTGGAGGGTAAGGAAATGTCAGGTTTTTTCGTGTGTTTATGTGTGAGTGTGTGACTCTGCTAACAGTGGATGGCTTGGCCTAAACCTTTAGCAGTATATTATAGTGGTGGGCATTTTTATAAATCTGTTTTTAAGCCTTTTAAAGCTTAGCTAACTTAATCATGCTGATTACATCATGTGATTTGTCTTTTGAGAGATGAACTGACTACAGCGCCCCCTTTTGTAACCATTTAAGACACTCAAGTGAGTGAGTGAGCTTATGCACACTGGTGCTTGTACTTGTGTTTTTACTGTAACTTTTACGCATGTGCATCCATGAATGCATCCGTGGTCATTTCCCGCTGTTGTACAGAATGTTGCTTAAGAATCTTGTGTTCGTTTTATTAGAGTGACCTCCATCGCAGACCGACTGAATGTGGACTTTGCCTTAATCCATAAGGAGCGGAAGAAGGCCAACGAGGTGGATCGTATGGTGCTGGTTGGGGACGTGAAGGACCGAGTGGCGATTTTAGTCGATGACATGGCAGACACGTGTGGGACAATATGTCATGCGGCTGACAAGTGAGGACACGCATGATACACGAGTGCTTTCATGCTCAAACACATGCACATTCATGATTATCCTGCTGATTTGTCAGACCTCGTGCCTCCATGTTCCTGCCTGTTTGTGTAATTGCTTGTGTGTCTCTCTCTCTCTTCTCTCAGATTGGTGTCTGCGGGAGCCACTAAAGTGTACGCCATCTTGACTCATGGTATCTTCTCCGGTCCAGCCATTTCTCGGATCAACAGTGCCAACTTCGAGGCAGTTGTGGTCACCAACACAATTCCACAGGAGGACAAAATCAAACACTGCAACAAGATTCAGGCACAGACATTTACCTTTATGTTTTCTGTTATGTTCTTTTCTGTCTGTTTCTACTTTAAGTGGGAAAGTAATATAGAAAATCACATGCTTATGTAACAATTGCACATTATACATTTCAAAATCAGAACTGAATATCAAGCTTGTGAGTCTGAATTAAAGTGAACTGGGATTATATGCAAGTCTATTAATGTTTTACAATTTTACAATCCATTTTTGATACATATACACTACCTTTCAAAAGCTCATCCAGGATACATACCATCTTATCCAAATTATACAGTAAAAGCAAATATATAATAAAACGCTATTAGAATTTAAAGGAACAGTTTTCCATTTCAAAACATTTAAAGTAGAATGTATTACTGGGATGAAAAGCTGCATTTTTAGCAGCCATTACTTCGGTCTTCAGTGTCACATGATGCTTCAGAGGTCATTTTTATATGCTGATTTGATGCTCAAGAAACTCTTCTTATTATCAGGGTTCAAATCAGCTATTTTAGTGGAAATTCAGATGTATTGTTTTTTTTCTCCAGGATTTTTTAATTAATATGGAGTTCAAAATGCCAGCAATTTATTACCTCCTTGCTGAATAAAATTTCAATTCTTTCAAACATATATATTTTACTGACCCCTGACATTATGAGCAGTAATCTGGTATTAATGAGTACAAATGGTTTCTTTTTTCCTTATTACTCTGAACATGTTGACTAATGTATTTCTCTTTTCCTTTCCAGGTGATCGACATTTCTATGATCCTGGCTGAAGCCATTAGGCGAACACATAATGGGGAGTCCGTTTCATACTTGTTTAGTCATGTCCCCTTATAATACAAACATGCATAAATACACTTCATGTCATGTTTTAACACACGCCATCACTGTGTACAAACTCGTATAATGGAGAACCATTGCTGGCTCTGTTAAGCCATGTTCCATAAATGCATCATTTAACTGAAGAAATATTCTGGACAGTGAATGAAAAGAACGAAAGCCCTTTGTGCTACACACCTCTCTCTTTCTGTTGCATGGGCTGACTCACCTTTTGATCCCAAGGGTATTGTGATATGTATCACCTCCTTGAATCTTGATTTCCATGCCCTCTCCGCTCACTGTATTTCACCATCACTCTAGGTCTAGGGTATAGAAATGTTACCTGCATGTTAGACTGAGAATTCTCTTGAATTCTGCTTTACAATCAATCTAAAACCAACAATTAGATGACCGCCTGTTTATAATGAAAGAGCTAATACTGAATTTTATTGCTTTTAAGTTTGTTGTTCAAGTTTGTTGTGAATCTTAAAGGTACGATAGATGTTTATGACTTTTGTAACATTAGTTTTGTTAAAAAATCGAATTACTAACATATGGCTAGATTGAAATAGAATACGGGTTAAGCCCCTTTAGATTGCCATTGTTATGGCAGCTGGATTTTTATCTTTTGTTTCTCTTCTCAGGTTTCAGTTTTAGGTTCATTTTTGTTCCTCACAACTTTATTAATTTTCATCTCTTCAGGGTCTTTTGATGGTGAAAGCCAAGATCGGAGTAGAAAAATTAGGTCTTTTTTTTTTATTAAGTTGTGATAAAATGTTTCGTTTATGTTCATGTTTACAGTTAGGCAGCATTTTTGACTGCTTCAACAGATCTGTGAAGTGCCCTTTAGATTTGACTGACGCATACACTTGAGTCCTAATTAAGTGGCTACTGTAGATCTGGCCCAAACAATCAGCCTGATGTACTATATTTTTTTGTTGTTTCTTGCTTATTTGTCTGAGTCAGTGTGTTTGGTCTTGGAGTATGTTTCTTTTCCGTGCTACCTGAGCGAGATCAGAGATAATACACCTAACTATCCTACAGCTTACACTGGAGCAGCAAGTGAGATGACAGAGCTCGATTTGATAGGCCTATGCCGTTTGCCTTAACAAAGGAGAAAATACTGATTGTATCTTGTCTGAATGCAGAATGATGAGTAAAATATTTCATTGTATAAACTGCACACATTTGTGGTCTAGTCATTAAATTTTTACAAAATTTCCTTTCTTTTTTTTTAAATAAATGTAAACATTTTAATGTTTAAATTATTGCCTTTTATTTTTACATTCGAAAACATGCCATATTGGTTTTGAAAACTAATATTTAATTAGATATTTCAATGTCACAAGAATTTTAAACATTTACCAAATGTTATAATTCTGTAGGAATAAATGTTCGCACTAGGTGGCGCAATTTGTTAGTTTTACGGTTTAAAGGTTAGAACCTTTAGTAAAATAAATACGCATTCCGTTATTTAAAAAGAAACAAATTGAAAAAAAAAATTGTTTTTAATGTTTTTATATATATATATATATATATATAAATAATATTGGTAGACATATGTAATGTTTGAGAAATTATTGCAAATAGTTTGAGGTTTGGTTTAACGTTACAGATTGCTCTATTCTGACTGACAGATCATAGAATCCGAAGAGAAATAAATTCACCTTTCAACAATTATAAAGTTATTCATATTTCAGTAATTGTGAGGAAAACTGATAAATCATCGAGTCATTTGTCCAAGTCTCATTAAACCGAGCCTAATCCGAATACTGACGTGCCATGACTGAGTCAAGCTCGCGCTCTCCGTGGTGTCCTGACTTTATCTCGTCACACGATTACCGTCTTATCTTAACGGGCAATGTTCCCACGGCTCCGCACCGCGAGCTATGCTGTTGTTATCCACTTGTCTTATTTATGAAAGCCTGTTTTGATATAAGACGAGCTTTTTGTTTGACGAGAACACGCGTGATCGGGCACGCGGCTCGTTTAATAAATAGATCAAAGGATATTTCCAAAGTTATTACTGAGGGAATGCTGTTTTCTGTCACCAGCAAACACATATACACGGACTCGAGCAGTGAAAGAGAGAGAGAGAGGACAGAGCGCTCGCCCAGTTACCTCCTTTCGACCTCCTCAACTTTTAGAGGAGGTCGCGCATAGAGGTGATGACGAAAAAGCGCTGAATATTTACAGAACAATTTGGAGTCTAAGCGTAAATTCTTGCGCCAGATATTGTGAATATAGCGAATTTCTCTTCTTACGCTATTTAGGACGGTTCTTAAATTGTGTGTGGGCATTTGGAAAGCGCATAGGAACAAGCAGGTTTATATTGGAGGACTAGAGGTGTTCGCACAATGTGGGTGTTTATGGTGAATTATGTCGCCGTGTGTAGTTTTTGGACATGGAGTGTCGTAAGTGTGTGAATGAACAAGGTGTGACGACATAGAAAGCGTCACATAATGGGGGGGGGGGGGGGGGGGGGTGCAGAGAATGGATGGAGGGAGAAAAGTGAGACAGGGCAGATGAAGGGACAGAGCTCGGAGAAGGGGTTTGAGGAGAGAGATTAAAAAGCCATAAACTCTTTTTTTTTTGATATTTTTATTTGTATTCAGGGAGTTTAAAAATTATAGGCCACTTGGAGAAACAAATCAGTGGGGACGAATTTAAAATTGCGTCTTTTTCGGAATTAAGTCAGCAACGGAAAGCTCATTATACAATGAGGTAAGAGACGACAAAAATCCAGCCTACATGCGAGGAAATTATAAAGTTATTTAATTCTGTAGGAATAAATGGAGATAGTTATAGCAGCCTCGATTCGAGAATTTACGATAGTCGGAATATAGCCTACATATTTTAAGGCTTCACATTTTACATTAAGAACCAAAGCGTCCTAAAATCGCTGAAAGCGCGAACCAGGAAATCATTGTACCAAGGCAAAATATATTTAGCCTATCTACTACTTTTGTAGCTAGTTGCTACACAATAATTTGATAACAGTAAATGTGGATTTTTTCTATCATTTGGATGATTAGTGTTTATTAAGGCTATTTATATTTATTTAATTCTGGAGATCACCTGATGAAAATATTTCTACCATTTCCCTTGCGCATCTTTTAGTTCACCGTAGTTAAACTCAAACGGGTGAAATGGCGAATTTAGAGTTCGGATCTCATCAGTCATGTTCCGGAGACGATTCCCCCGCGATGGGATTCGAGAAGGAGAAAGATTCCGGTCATCATGGTCGATGCAAAACCGGGTCTCCGCCGCAGCAAACTCAGCTCTCCCAACAGGTCAGCCATAACTGTGCACGCGCAGCAGAATGCGAGGCCAAAATTCTGCTGGCAGGTTTAAAAAAAAAAAAATTATTATTGCATTATTATTATTATGATTATTATTATTATTATTATTATTATTATTATTATTATTATTATACTATTGGTCCAGTTGTTTATTTAAAGTGTAATTATTAAGACTATTGCACATTGGAAATTCACTAGGAAGATGGCATATTTGCGAAATAATTAATAATGTTTATATAACAAGCAAATAGACATTTTGTAGCATCACACGGATTAATACAAGAGTGCTTTATTTGTTACGTAGTGCATTTTGATTATTTCCTGTTGTATGTGTGTCTGCAAAATGTACACGCGAATATTTTATAATTTGCTTTCAAATTCGATATTATTAACAATTCAATATTATTAACATTATGGACTAATTGAAAACACTGGTTAAAAAACCATTAAAACCCATTCTTTATTTTAATACATTTGTATTATATTGTTTGTATTTGTCAGCATATTTAGGCAGGAAAAAAAGTTATTGTTACAGCAGTAATTACTAATTGTTTTTGCTTTTTTTATTTCCGCTCCTGGCGCGCAGGGTATGGAGGAAATCAAAGTTTATTTGCACGAGAGAGATCTGTGGGCGAAATTTCATGATGTCACTACAGAGATGATCATCACCAAAGCTGGCCGGTGAGGGACTCTTTTTAATTTACATTTTTTTCTACCCCACAATGCATAAAGATAGAAAATATATTTCTTTTTTAATTTACTGTTCGTGGACCAGTCTATTTTCAACACAAATTTCCCCAGGCAGGGAAAAGCCCCTGGAGGACAACAGTGAGAAACAGAGCACAATTTGCAATAATATATTCAAACATGCTGTTGAGGCAGGATTTATTATTATTATTATTTTAAATAAATATATTCCCATTTTGCCAGCGTTTATAACCGGAGTGGGACACTTTAAATAAAACTGAAAATTATAAATAATTTATTTCTCTAAATATGTGTGATACTTCTTGTCATTACATTCAATGACTTCGTGGATCAGGAAAATGTTGACAAACAAGACAATACTCTCATTGTATTAAAATTATTATTATCACCATTATTATTTGACTGTTCTTATTGGCTCTCTAATGGATCACTGATCTTTTACAGACGAATGTTTCCCAGCTACAAGGTGAAGGTAACGGGCTTAAACCCCAAAGCAAAATATATCTTACTGATGGACATTATTTCAGCCGACGAGCATCGGTATAAGTTTGCAGATAACAAATGGTAAGAAAGTAATAAATTATAACTTATTCAAACTATTATACTAATAAAATACATAATATAAAGTTAAACATTTCTTATTCTTTTTCAACAATGACTCTTAACTAGGCATTTTATTTAAGAGATTTTGAATGGTGATTGAATGATTGTATGAAAGGTTATTGAGCTGTTGAACATACAGACAGGTGTTGGTAAATCAATGTATGGAGGAATGCTAAGAGAAAGATATGCATAGCATAAATACAAATTAACTCTGTTGTGTGTTGATGTGAAATGATGCAAGAATAATGCAATTATAAGCCTTGGTTAGAGAATATCGTTCACTGAGTGGAGGATCAACAAAGAGCAGAGAAACTCAACTGAGACAGAAGTTTATTTTGTAACCTGAACTTTTATCTCAGAATTGGGGAGCAGATAGAAAGTCCTTATCAACTCGTTTTGTGTCCTATCTGCTCTGTAGGTCCATCAGTGGTAAAGCTGAGCCGGCGATTCCAGGCCGACTGTATGTGCACCCAGACTCACCGGCTTCAGGAGCTCACTGGATGAGACAGCTCGTCTCTTTCCAGAAGCTTAAACTCACCAACAACCACCTGGATCCTTTCGGACATGTCAGTGATGATGCCAGTCATATCTGATCGGTTATTTACTGATGAACATAATTAAACACTGCACTGGCTTACAGCTTAGTTTGTTTGAACCGGACATGGAACAGGGTTTCTGTGGGTCTTTAAAGGGTCTTAATTCACCCTTCCATAAAATAAGGCCCAAAAATGTCTAAAATCAGAGCAGAAAGTCTTACATTCATTAAGTCAATGTTGCATGCAATGCTAAATGAATAACTTCCTTCGTCTTCTTTTCCAAAACAAATTTCTAAACATCCTTAAATCAAGATACATTTATTGAGCTGGAAAATGAAGAATGAGTTTATGTTTAAAACAACAACAAATATCTGTCAATGGAGCATGACAACTTTTTATTTTTATTAGCAGATCTTTTTTTTCATGACAAATTGCATCAATATGATACATTTCACAGAAAGAATACTTCTTATCTCCTTTAATTTTGCTTCTCAAGTAAATTTATCTTGATTTAAACAAATCTTTAAACAATTGCACTGTATAACAAGACAAAAATACTGAGGAATCACATTTGTTTCTTTATAATATTGAGAGGAGCAGATTGGTTATATACTTTTTTTTTTTTAAATCGAACCAAATTTTGAAGTGTTGCTAATATAATACATTTAGTTTTTTCAAATTCTCTTAAAAAAGGTCCTAAAACACCTTAAATTCACCCAGATAAAACCTGCAGAAACCCCTATGTAATCAATGTGTTGATCAGGAGATCTCTTCTTTTATTTGCTGCAGATCATTTTAAATTCCATGCATAAATACCAGCCTCGCCTGCACATTGTGAAGGCAGATGAGAGGAACAGCTTTGGCTCCAGCAACACAAGTTTCTGCACACACTCGTTTCCTGAGACAACCTTCATCGCTGTAACGTCCTACCAGAACCACACCGTAAGCAGCAAGATCCCTGTTATCATAGAATAAATGCATGCATTTGCAGAAAGCAGCAGAGAGTTCATATTTAATCCTCTGTTTTTTTTTTAGATCACTCAGCTGAAGATTGAGAATAATCCATTTGCTAAAGGTTTCCGTGGAAATGATGATATCGAATTGCATCGCATGTCCCGTACACCAAGGTGGAACATGCATATTTTAATTTTATTTTAATCAGTTTTTTGAACTTTTACAACTACAACAGGATACAGATACAGGAGAAACGTGAAAAATAACCACCCCCCACCCCCATACAGACAGAAAATAAAATTGTATTTAAATGTTTTTTTTTTTTAAATCAATACATATTGTAGAACAAAGAGCATAAAGCCTAATGTATCGAGAATATATGTTGGAGCATTAAAGTTTAGACATTTCGACCATTTATCAAATGTATGCATACCTCCACAAACAGCTTTAAAATATATACGGAACACACATATGAAAATATTTCATGTTTGTGGATCATAACAGCACCATGAGTTTGTTTATGATTAATGATGAATCACTAATGCATTGTTTTATTTTCAGTCTTCATTTATACATGTCCTATGTGCCTGCATGTCATTGTGTGTTGCATCTCGTAAACACTGATGTTGTTTCAGATACATGGAGAATATGTTGTCCTTTTATAACTAGCAGGGTTTAGGAACAAAAGTCAAAGCTTTGTGTTGCATGTTGACAGTATTGAATGTGACACACAAGAGAGAGATATTTATAGTGTAACAATATTAAGAGCAGAGCGCCACAACACACTGTCACACAGAGAGGTCACTGAGGGGCTAATGTGTGTGTGTCTAAGTAAATGCGTTTTTGAGCGAGAGAGTGAAAAAACAGAGAGAAGAAGGAATGAGTCAGATTGGAAAGGGGGTCTAGAAAAGATTTTTAGCTACTGCAATTGTCTCTTAGCTTAGAAATTTCATTAGAAACGATCAGTAGTGTGCAAATGATATCTGTTACCCTTTGCCGCCCCACCGTGCCAATGCAAATCATGAGCCTGCTCTCTCTCTTTTAACACCCTGATATATCAACTCTAGTGCTAGTGTTTTGTGACTTTTCCCCTAAAAGTTCCCTAATGCACTGGGCTTCTGAAATATTCTCAATATATCTTTTGCATCTTTCTTTAAATTAAATTTTCCTGATTTCTTCAATTTAGTCTGGATCATGCTATAGGAATCAATGCATATTTTACCCTTTATTCACAGTAAGGAGTATCCACTTGTACCACGTAGTACTGCAAGGCAGCGTGCAGCTCCACCGTCTCCTGACTCCGGTATCTCTCAGTCAGAATACACTGTGACACAAAAGTCCAGTCCTGGCTACACCTGCTCTGACATTTCAGGTACATGGTGCAAAACAAGGAGGTTGAATTTCTGTGAATTTCATAAATGTGTAAACTTTTTGTGGAATTTAACATTTTAAAACTTTCTAATTTGCTTAAAAGTAATAATAAGTTAGAATTTGATTTGATATATTTCAGTGTTTCTTAATTGTATTTTATCCTTAATCCCACTTTTTTTAGACAATGATCTTTGAATAGGTTCAATAAAGTTAAAAACCAAAAGATTGGGTGCGTAGTACTAAGGTTTATAATTGACAGCTCATTCTCTCACTTCTAAAATGCAACAATAATTTAAAATCTATTTGTCATTCAAAAAAACTTTGTGTGCATTTCTTCAGATCTCTTCATAGCACATGATGTACTTGTTTCTTTCCTGCATGCAACAAGTAGACCATGTTGAGATGTTAGATTCATGAACAAATGACTCTAATGAGCTCTTTTTCATTCAATCAAAAATAATCACAAATCAGCCTCAAACTCACACAGGTTTTAATCAGACTTACTTAGTTATTAAAATTATTTAAAGCCATTAACTGGGTTCACAACGGACCCTCACAGAGTACCAAGTTGTGTTTTTTTTGGGTGTTTTTTGGCTGTTATTTGTTAGAATGTTGATTTATAATGGTTGCAACATGTCACCCAAACAAAGTTACACATTGTAATTTGAACAACCAGTCAGTAAATTGTCTTCTGAAAGTCTGACATGATAGTAAATGTATAACATTCAAGTCAAAGTCTCTGTTACAAGTAGTTATCTAATTTGACAGAGAAGTCAGTAAAATAGGGTGTTAGTATGAAGGAAAGGCTTTTTAAATGTGTTCTTTATGTATTTTGAAAAATGCATAGCATACTATTGTGTTGTGGGTGAAACTGTCCATAAACTTAAAAGATAATTTCCTGGCTCAAAACTAACAGTTCCTTTTCCTTTTTTTCAAAAAAAAAAAAAAAAAAAAAATGTTCTTAGTGTAATTTGGCTCTAAAATGTTTTATTATAGGAGCCAAAACTCAGTTATTTTTGTTGTCTAGACCCTGTTCTGACTGTAACAGAGAGCACTCTGTAAACCTTCTGGAATCCAGCATGCATGCTATTATTAATTCAAAAGCTCTATGCCAGGGTTCCTCAAATCTTGTCCTGGAGGGCGAATGTGCTGCAGAGTTTAGCTCCAACCTTGATCAAGCTCACCTACCTGTGATTTTCTAATAAACCTGAAGACACTGATTAGCATGCTCAGGTGTGTTTGATTAGGGTTAGAGCTAAACTCTGCAGGAAAATGGATCTCGTGGACCAGATTTGAGGATCCCTGCTCTATGCAGTCTTCTAAGCAACCAGCCATTGGCGCTTTTCCACTGCATGGTACGACTCGGCTCAGTACGGTACGGCACGGCTCGACTTGGCTCGGTTTGCGTTTCTACTACAGTTTAGTACCGCGTTAGAGTGGGATGGATTATTCACATGTCATTAGTTTTGTTTCACCTCTACTGCCATGACTTGTGAAAAAAAAAATTCATTCTGCGTCGCCCCATTAAGCTCTCGCTGGATCTGCTCTTCTGCTATCAATGAGAGCAATGTCTGTACTTCCTCAACAGACAACGAAAGAGCTATTTTTGGGTTGTTAAAAAAGGTGGGCTTGTTCAAAACAGTTGTGTTTGCTCCTAAGCTGTTTGTGCTGGTTTAAGTCTAGCGGTTATTTTGTGTTTGTGTTGCAAGTTCAGTGATGCAGGTAGTGACGATTCTCTCCGGCCAATCAGCGATCAGCAGAGTTTACGTCTCACATTTTGTTAACGGTACGGTTTACTTGGAACCTCAACCGAAGTGATGCTAAAAAAAATTACCAGGTACCAGATACTGTACCAAGTGGAAAACCGTACGAAGGTGAACTGTACCGAACCGTACCGTGCCTTACCATGCAGTGGAAAAAAAATCCACATTCCAGAGCTGATTTACCATGTCTCTGCTGGAATGATTGAATCAGGTTTGTGTTTCTGTCTGCAGGTGACCACAACCTCACTGAAACCCCTCCCTCTCATGACCCCACCTACCACCTCTTCACCTACCAGCTCTCTCCGGGGGCAACCCCTGTGCATAGCGCCCCCTGCAGTATGGACACCCCACAGCACCAGCCTTGCATGTATGGAAGCTCTCAAGTGGGCATGGAGGACCTCAGGTGGGCTTCTTATACAGACAGCACAACTTACCAAAGCTTTTCTTCAGCTAAAGAAATGGGTGGGACTTTTGTTCCCCCCACTGACCTCTCTCAGGAACTGTATCCACAATACACCTGTGAGGTGGGTGTCCAGTCACATTGCATGATGACTGATTTCTCGCTTTATGCTTGCAATCGATCATTCAGCCAAAACCAACAACCAAACAGCTGGTGTGGGGGGAGCTGAGCAAGTATGCCTGGTGTGTGTGTGTGTGTGTGTGTGTGTGTGAGAGAGAGAGACAGAGAAAAAGGAAAAGAATGATAGAGTCTGTGAATAATTGTGGTAACATACTCATAATTTTATCCTGAGATCACAAGTTTGCATCTGTATTGCTTCACAGTTTCTACCTTGTTGTTGTGTTTTCTAGCAAATTAAAATGATTCTATTTGTTGTTTTCAGTTCTGCTAGAGCATCAAAATAACAAATAATAATACAATTCAACAAATTCAAATTAATATAATTTGCAGTATAGTAGCTGCAATTCTTATTTCAAATATTGGTAAAAATATTTGTATGTAATTTCTTACATATTTTTATAATTTTATATATACCCTTTATAATAACATTTTAGATTTGCTCATGCTTTTTGTCATCTACTTCAATATATATATATATATATATATATATATATATATATATATATATATATATATATATTAAATGAGTATATATATATGTGTGTGTGTGTGTGTGTGTGTGTGTGACCCTGGAGCACGAGTATATCAAAACATCAAAACTTACTCTTTGATTAGTCATATGCATTGCTAAGAACTTCATTTGGACAACTTTAAAGGTGGTTTTCTCAATATATCTTTTTTTTTTGCACTCTCAGATTCCAGATTTTCAAACAGTTGTATCTCGGCCAAATATTGTCCTATATATACAATCACTGTGGAGCAAGTGGAAACTAATGAGATTTCGGGATAAAAATGAGAGATTATAATTTAAAATAGACAACATTTTCTCTTAAACCCTGTGATGAACGTTTGCATGTCCCTTAAGTCTTCAGTGATGTGTGTGTGAGATTTTGTGTACGTGTATCACATATCTTCTGGTAAAGATGCGTGAATCTCGGTTACCATTACTGCCATTTTTTCAAGATACAACTACACAAGGAATTAAAAAAAAGGGAATACAGTTAAGGAGGTGGGTTGTTTCACTGTGGTCAGAATCTGTGAAAATTTAGGGAGAATCCTCTCTTTTACTATTTCACTTAGGACATTCTGGTGTAGCCTGCAACAACTAACAAACCCAAATGCAAAAAACTGCCAGATTTAGAACTCTTAAACTTCCTATTACACATTGTCTAGCTTCAGATGTGGGTCCTTTTATTTTGTTTATTATTACTCTATTCTGATGAGAAAAACTGCACGTGTCACAGTCCGTTAAGGGAGCAGTGATGTTACCAATCCTGTCATGGCCCAAGGCAAGACATACAGAGAGAGAGAGAGAGACAGAGAGGAGCGGAGGCATCAGCTGGACATTTATTTATAGGTAAACCATGCAATAAGAAATTTCATGAGTGAAACATGGTCATTTTAAAGAAAACGTTAAATGTTGTGAAATTCATGTTTCAGTTATTTATAATGATGAATTAAGTTCACAATTTGTGATTGCTGATATTTATTTGTAAAGCGTTTTTAAATGTATTGAGCAGTTTGCTTTACCCTGGCAAATGTAAAGTTTCTGTGTTTTGTGAAGGTGTTTTCTGAAACTTCTTATGAAGCTGAAATAAAATGTTCATCCCCAGCAATGTGTTTTGTGTTGATATGACGTAGTACTTCATGCATATATTTTGTATGGAAGTTATGCAGTGGATGTGTATATGTGCATGCATACACGCATGTGTGTGTGTTTGTTTGTGTGTGCCTTAGAGCTGTAGTTTCACACATTGTGTGAGAATTTGAGCTGTTGCAGGGAAACAGAGAGAGAGAGAGAGAGAGCTTTTAGAAGTTTGACATCACAAAAATGACTGGAAAGTTCTTTAGGGGAAAACAGTTTATCATCTAAAGGCTTAGGACATTTTTATGCACTTTAACAATGCTTACTGCATGGAGGAAATTCATGCTGTACTGTTATGTCCCTTTTAGCAGTTCATATGCTATCATTTCCATAAATGATTGACATTTTGAAATTACATTTATAATTATTACATAACTATCAATAAATTCCCCTGCCTCATCTTAGTGAACAATTTTTGGTGCATGGCTCCTATTGATGTTCTCTTTCAGATGGAAATCTGAACCCAAATCAAGTCCTTGAAAAGCTTCTGACCCTGACTGGATTTCCTGGCCCAGCTAAGCACTTATTTACTGCTAATTAAGTGATCTGAGCTCATTTTCTCAAACGTAATGGCATCATCCAGCTCCTCCAGGAAACACGCCACAGCCCCCAGTACACTCTGGTACACACACATGGTCCAATAAGGGCCCTTTTACCTCCCTGACATTAGCCAGTAATGCTATTAACCCGTTCATCATTAAGATGCCCACTTAAGCAAAATGCGAAAAACGAAAGATACCCACTTAAGCGAATTTATTGCGTAGTGGAAAGAGATCGAAAATCTTAATGTAGAGTAGGAGTGCAGCTCACAACTGATCTATGTACTCGTCATTGTTTCTCTTTGTTCCTCATTTCAAGCTTTGACCCGAAGAAACTTTATCAGCTTTTTAATACCGTATTTTGATATCAGCACAGGCTGGAGTTCATTTAATCTGTTTTGTGTCAGTTTTTCATAAGGTTATGCATTCCAAACCTTGTTGAAAACATGAAAACAAATGTTTAAATATAGATTTTTTGCAAAAAAAAAAAGAAAAAAAAAGGTTTCATTCACACAAATGCTGTTCTTTAAACTTTTTAATTATCATCATGTGACTCTGAAGACTGCAGTAATAGCTGTTGATAATTCAGCTTTGCCATCACAAAAATAAATAATATTTTAAAATAAAATAAAACAGTAAACAGTTATTCTAAACTATTTTAAAATAATATTTCATATTGTTTTATTGTCATTTTGTTGAAACAAATGCTGTAGAGAGCATAGGAGAACAAATCATAGCAGCCCAAATAAATGGTATTAGACTCATAATGGAGTTAAGTAGACAGCAGAAGTTAAGCAGAAACTGTAACTGAATTGAATTGAAAACAAGCTTTGTACAATAAATGAGACATTTTACCCCAAATTTTAATTATAGATGTATATGAATTTATTTTATTATATATATCTATTATATTATAAGTCCCAAAATCCCCATAATGTTTAAAGATAATATATTAGAACTTTAATATATATAAGTATAATACTATATTTAACGTAAAATATATTTTCCAGCATTTAAGCCAATGAACCTAAACAAAATTTGATGGAAAGAGAGTCAGAAATAGTCACCATACAGTCAGCAGTTGTCAATAATCAGCACCAAATACCAGGAGCCGTAGAGATCGAGAGTGGGTCAGTGCGTGTGTGTGTGTGTGTGTGTGTGTGTGTGTGTGTGTGTGTGCTTGTTTGTATCTGCTGCTTAGTGGACCAGAAAACACTCATATGGAAGCCCCTCCCCCAACAGTTCATCCTAAGAAGACTGTTCCCTATGGAGACCTCATAATCCTCAAAGTCAAAGCCTGCAGCAAACACAGACAGAAAAGACCTCAGCAGACTCCTCAAAAGACATCTCTTCACATCTTTAGTGTGTTTTTTTTATAAATCAGCAACTGAATCAAAAAGCAGCATGCACTCATTTTACCCAGTCAAATACTATTATTTCTGTTGTGCACTATTAATAATGTATAATTTAAAGATTAATATTAATGAATGTATTTAATTCACTAAAAAACCTGATCTAACGGCACACTGGTGCTGTAGAGGTGAACGGGCCACCCCCCGATGCCCCCCACCCAGCTCACCCCACCTCCAAATGTTCCGGGGCAGCATGCTTCGGCAACAAGGAGCCACTGTCACTCTCCATTAGCGAGAGAGCCCTAATCCCTCCACGCAAAACTGCCATAATGATATCACTAACCACGAGTGGCACCGCCGGCCATGCAGTGCATGTATGTGTGTACAACCTAATGTCCAGAGCTTGACCTTTCACAAACACTTGTTTCACTAATCTGAACCTTTTTTAAAATGCCTTCCTACATCTTGAATGTCTGCTTGAATATAGTTCCAGCAAAATGAGACGTTTGGCCTCATACGTGACCTCAAACAGAATATTGTTTTTCATAATCTTAACATTTGAAAACATTAGTTTTGTCCTCTGTAATGATATTATGTTCTTATATTAAACAGATGTTGAAACCTTCTGCATGTTAATTGTAGATCATTTATATTCATATTTTATACATCATGGGGCAAAAGCTTAAAATTGTTGTACACTTGTTTTAGAAAAAAGTATCACCAAAGCTGCATTTATTTGAGCAAAAATACAGTAAAAAAAAAAAAACGAATAATAATGTGAAATACTGTTATAATTTAAGATGACGTTTCTGTGTTTATATATTTTAAACATAATTTAACTCAGTTCCTGGCTCAGGGGTAGAGCATTGCATTTGCAACGAAGATGTTGTGGGTTCAATTCCCAGGGAACACACATATTAGTAAAAAAAAAAAAAATGTATATCCTAAATGCATTGTAAGTTGCTTTGGATAAAGTGTCTGCTAAATGCATCAATGTAATTATTAATAATGGTTCTTAGTATTATTTCTTTTTCAGTTTTTTATGTTAAAAGAACATTTTGTATGCTAAAAAAAAAGAAAAAAAAGAATTGTGATCCATTTTATTTGTCCTTGTTGAATAAAAGACGCTTTTTTTTTTGCTTACCCCAAACATTTTAATGGTAATATATATAATAAATACATATAATAATAATAATAATAATAATAATTTAAGCAAGTAAAAATGTTTTCACAATGCTAATAATATGCAATGTTTCTTGAGAAGCAAATCGGCATATTAGAATGATTTCTGAAGGATCTTGAGACACTGAAGATAGGAAATGTAATGATGCTGAAAACTCAGCTTTCACAGAAATAACCTAAATAAAAAAAATAAAAAAACATTAAAATAGAAAACTTCCATTTTAAAATTTTATTTTAACATTTATTTTAATATTTCAGAATATTAGAGTTTTTACTGTATTTTTCACCAAATAAATGCTATTGGTGAGCATAAGTTACTTTACTTGTAAATTTGTTTTTCAAAAACATAAAAAAAGTTATTACAAACATTTTAAATTTTTGTTTTAAACTTTTAAACTTCTATCTTTTGCTAAAGTAATAAAATCATCCAAGTTTGGAAAGCCATGAAGGTTAAAATTCTGACAGAATTAAAAGTTTTGGCTGAAGGATCTCTTTTATTCAAGCCCTGCATCACTTAACTGTTTCACCAATAGTCTCCCCCTTTCTCTTATCCCTCTCTCTCTCCCCAGCGTTCAGTATTGTTTACTCCTCATAAGCAAGCCCTCTTTTTGCAACACTAAACGGTGCATTACAACTATCAAACAAACAAACAAATGCTCCCTGGCCCAGCGGGACAGCTGCGGTGTCTTATCACTTATCAAGAACATTAAGCAAGGATAAACATCATCCTGAACATCATCCTGAGTGACTCTCCTGCTTATTCTCTCACCTCTGTTATGCTCTTGAATAATGAATTTCGCCTGCACTTGTTCAGTGTTCAATCATGTGTGAACACAATAGAGAGACACACAGACCTGATGCCACTGAACAGCATGCTGAAATATGGGGTTCTCTTTTTTTTTCTTCTTTTCTTTCTGAGATTTGAGGTCAGGGAAAAGGTCAAGACTAAATATGGGATCCCTGGTTTCTGTCCAGATTTTCTCAGGTCTCTATCAGTAAAAGATCAATATCACCCCTGGTTCAGTAGACCCATTATTTTTTAGATTATTTTGCACATGGATTTTTAATTACAATTTAAAGCCTAAATTAAAAGTCACAAATATTTTAAGCAAGATCATTGTTATAGCATACTATTAAGACTTAAAAAAGATACATATTTGTGTACAGAATGAGAATCCAAAAATAATAACCAAATTGAACAATTGTTTATTGTGAGTGGGGGAAATAGCAATATTCTTCTCTTTTCAGATTTGGACATTTACATGGGTGTTAAAAATAATAAAAATCAAAATTTTAAGTCTAAGACAAGCCTTTATGGCCCTAATGCATTAGGTGAGAAGGTGTCAGGAGACAGAAAGATGTTTATGAAAGATAAATGAAGGGATGGACTTATGCACGAAAACAAAAAATGAAAGAAAAAAAAACACATAAAAACACTTAACGTATTTGAATTTATCTTATCAAGTCCATTAAGCTGCACAAACATTCTTTTTTCATGTTCTCACGTTGTTATTCCATTGGCATTATTCATTAAATAGCAAAAAATACATATTAAATTCAAATGATGTAGACAACAAAGTGCATTTTGGCACTATCTGAAGCGAAGAAGACGTTTAACAGGCTTCTCTACAGAAATGCCTCATAAATGTTTATAGCGTGCATTTGATAGCGCTTCAGTGCGTAAGAACTGAAGATGATTGTGTGTTACAGATTCATACACCAATGGTTCTAATAGATGTATAATAATAATAATAATAATAATAATAATAAAGTTAGCACAGTTATTAGTGTTACACTTGTTTCCGGTATTAATAATGCTATAATAATGCTATAATAATAATAATAATAATAATAATAATAATAATAATAATAATAATAATAATAGTAGTAGTAGTAGTAGTAGTAGTAGTAGGCTAATAATAATAATAATAATCAGTCAACAACTTTTTTGCTACCACAATAAACTGAAAGGTCATTTTTGGCAATGGCCATAATCTCGACCTGAATTAGAACGTGGTCTCATCGAAAAACAGCAGCCTTTATGATCTAAGTCTAAGAAATTAATTTGAACTTAATTTGCAAATGGAGGGCAAGGAAGGAAAAAGCTCTCCTTTTTTGTTGCTGTGGAAACGACACAAGCGCAGAAAGTTTGTCGACAGTGCGCAGCGCGTTTCTGTTTGTGGGGTTAGAAAAGATGGAATTGAATTTGGAAACTTACTTTCATTCGATTTTCGAAAGTAAAAATAGGATATCATTTATTACACTTCAGTTCGACCAGTGTTTTCTAGAACCATTAATGTGCCGTCGTAATGGCCACTGAGATTTGTTTTCAGAGATTCATGAAGTCGCTGAAGTGCAAAAAACTGTTGTATAAGCATTGTTTGGGACCATAGAGATAGTTAACAATGTAATGCATTCAGAGATTTAGAAATTTCCGAAATAAGGCCGCGCAGAAGGATTCGGCGGATTTGAATGTAAGTGCAATGATGCTTGTGGAGGCGCGTGAGGAGTGCACAAGCGGGTCCAGGGCATTGGAACATTTTTTTAATAACATTATGGTCAAACTGGTCAAAAACAATTACGTACATTACAGTCTTTACACATTCATGCTGTACCTGCATGACTTGAAGTAGGTGCCCTAAGGGCATTAAATAAATGGGTGCCAAATGAATTGTCTTAAAGGGATAGTTCACCCAAAAATGAAATTCTGTCATTAATTACTCGCCCTAATTTCGTTCCAAACTCATATGACCTTCGTTTATCTTCAGAATTGACTCAACCTCAGACATCATGCCCACTAACTGTTGGCTAAACATCTGATGCATGTGGGACACAAAAGTGGAAACTCTTCAGGAGTGTCGAAGTCTTCATCTTATTGGTTAAATTCTACAGGATTTCCGTGAGACGCGTGTGTCGCATTCTTTAACGTTCCTCCTGGAAACAAAGATACCTTGGTGCCAAACCCCTTCATGAAAGAAGAATGCTGCCGTGTTTACAACTGTGATGATGAGTACTTATCAAGGTCAACTAAACACTGGATTTTCAAAAGTATGTGAAATATTTAAAGCACAGAATTTTTAAAATATGTCTGACACACCAGTCTGTTATTGTGGCCTCAAAACATGACAATAAACAAAATGATCTGTGATTGGTTGTTTGAAATTTGGCCTTGGCCAATGAAAGCAGCTACGCGAGAACACAAATGTAAAAAAAAAATCTTTGGAACACAAATGTAGATATTTTTGATTAAATTTGAAAGCTCTCTGACCCTCTATAAACAGCAAGGGTCCTATATGATCAAGGCACATAAACGTTGTAAGGACATCATTAAATATGTCCATGTCACATAAGTGGTTCAGCCATAATCTTAATTTTAACTTTCTGTGCACAAAGAACGACTTTATACAAACAATTCTTCTCCTCTGCATTACCCTGGTACCTTTTTGGAGAGTATCATGATGCATCCGAGTTTGAGAACATTGGTCAAGTCATTGACCGTCCTACGCACTCCGTTCTATTAAGAACTTCTAGAAAACCAAACTAGGTTAGACAAAGAGAAAGAGAGCACAAAGTTGTAACTGATACAGAACCTAAAAAAACCGAGAGCTGTTCTCCTGCACTGTAAAAAACCAACTGCACCCGCAACAGACCCAGCTAGACAGAATGCACTTGCATACAAATGGGTAAACACACACACGCACACAATTTACAGGCCTATGTCTTCTGTACAGTTCTGTCTCCCAAGATTACAGACTATTCATATGTTCTACAGGAATTAAAACTGAAGCATTTCCATTCCACTGCAGGAAAACACTCCACTCCAGTTTGCTCAGCTAAAGGCCACAATCTGTAACATTTATTAGATGATCACACATTACAGGAGAGTCTCTGTGGACACCTTCAAGCAGGTGGAAATGGTGAATAATGCAACCTTGAATGAATCATTATTTACTGTTGATATGATTTTTAAAACTAAAATGAGCTACAGTAATGTTCTAAAATGTCATCACATAGCAATGTGTAGTCAAATGTAACATGCAAGCATATATTTTTTCCAAATTGCTTTGATGAAAAACTAAAACAAAAAATGTTTTTGTAATTCTCCCTCCAGATTCAGAAATATTTTCAGCTCATGAGAGCTATAGATGATGAACTGAAGTTCAACATTATGGCAAGGCCAAATCTAAATGAAAAGAATGACAGCGGAGATCAAGACCCAATCTTTGAAGGTGTTTATCCACTGAAAATGGACAGATGTGCCTAAGCTACATAAAAATCATCATCTGGCCACCCTTGAGGATTGTACAGGATTGTTAGGACTGTGGTTGGAGGGACACCAGGGATATTGTCCAGGGACATGGAGATTTAAAGGATGTTTAATTAAAAGGGTTTCCTCTTTAATAATCAATGAAATATTATTGGATTCAGATATGTGAAATATCAAAACATAATAATTGGATTCAGATGTCTTGATTTTTTTCTCAATATACTGTGTAGGCAGCAGATGGATCCATTGTTTCTATAAACTGGAATACACTACATAACTTTCAAAATCTGAACAGATTTGAAGAACTCAGGGCAAATATCTGGTTAAAAACTGTACAGTGTATTCAAGAGGAATGTGAACATTTGAATGCTTCATGAGTCTTACAGTCACAGTGTTTTCCCCTCTGTTTTAATGATCTAGTAACGGGAGTAATATTGTTGATTATCTTGCACTATGCTTTCATGTCTTGTTTTCTTTCATTTCCCTTTTTTCCCCTTTCCCTTTTTTCCTTTCTTGGGTTTTGTGTTGGCCTTCATGGCCTTGCGTACACAAAAGCCTCTCCAGTGGGCCTGAATGACAGTGGCAGCTTGGCTCTGGATCTGTCTTTCTCTTTCCTGTTTTTCCCTCTGCTTCTGAGCCTCCAGTCGCTCCTCCATAATCTGGGAGTACTCCAGGTCCAGGACTGCTGAATGTTCCTCCAGCGCTGTGAGCTCTGCCATGTCTGCTTCATACATGCGTGTCATTTCCTCCAAATCTGTCTGGACAAACATATAGATAGGCATACAAAATCAAATGCACAAGTGCATAAAAACAACAACATTTACATTTTTATATGCTTTTACATTCAAGAAACATTTCACATTATTATTATTTTTTGTGGAATCTATCCTATTTTGTTTTAGGATTCATCAATGAGAACAGCATTTATTTGATTATTTTTGTAACAATATCTTTGCTGTCACTTTTGTTCCGCTGAGTGCTGAGTAAAAGTTTATCTAGTAAAAGAAACATTATCTTAAAAAAAATCATCCTGAGCTCAAATGTTTGAATGGTATCTGCAAATACACCTGAAAATGAAACTGAATCAACATAAGTACGTATCAGATTAATGTCTACCTGTTTCTCTCCAATTTCAGTATCATATTTCTGGATCCAGTTCTCAATCTCTGTTTCCTCCTTGTATTTTTTCTGCAAATCAAAACCAGCATCATTTACAAAAAAATAACTATACCCACACACACTATTTAACTGGATTATACTTAACCTTTCGTAGTGCCAGTTCTCTCTCTCTGTCGTCTGCAGTCACATTATTGAGCTGAGCTCTCAGTTGACTGGCCTCCTGCTGCAAACGACTTCTCTTCCCCTCTGAAGTTTTTGTATCTGATTGGCTCTGTTTCTCAGCATCCTGATGTGTTCGGGCGATGAATTCCTCCAAACCTTTCTCCATCTGATGCAGTGAGTTTCTCAGCTGGTGCACTTTATTATTCAATGTGGATATCTAAATAGAAGTAAGAGTCAGAGAAAGAATGAAAGTATAGAGAGACAACTCATTCATTTTGTCAACTTTATAAAAATGTTTGTTCATTATCATCCTGCTGACCTCTGTATCCTTGTCTTTTATTGCACTGGCAACCTCTTTTTCCAGTGAGTCTATCAGCTTCTGGTTGGCAGAGTGACGTTGACTGACTTCAAGCATCATCTCTCTGCGTTCTCTCTCCTCTGCAGGTGTAGTGAGAAGCCTCTCCAAAACAATCTCTCTCAAATCACACAGGCCATCTTTCAGCTTCTGAGTCTCCGTCTCTCCCCCTCTGTTGGGTTCTATGCCTTTTAGCACCTCCCTTGTGGTAGGAGTTGCCCTAAGCAGCCGTATAATGTTATGAAAGGAGTCTTTAAGGGCTTTTTTCGATTTGGCTAATTCTTCCTTTAGTTCACTTTTCTCAAAGCTTGCATCAAGCACCATAGCTTTGTACTTTTCCCCAAGCCTGTGGTGCTCTTTCAGGGAATGGACCACCTCTTCTCCAAGACTCTGGGAAAAGTGCTTCTGGAGAGCTCAGCAAAGTGGGTAGAAGAGAAACTATCTCCATCTGACGGATGCTCTCATCTAGTACCCCAAATATAAGCTTTGCCTCCAGAGATGAGAGTGTCTTCCTGGAGGGGTTGATGGTCTTCAAGTAGTCTGCTTTAGTTTTGTTTGTAAGGGTGGCTGCATCTGATAGTCTTTCTTCATGAGGGACGGCGTCTGATTTGGAGCCCATCGTTAGAGGTTTCTATGATTGTGAGAGAGAAAAGTATTCAGACTTCAAATAATTTTTAAAACAATGAAGAGGTGAAAATTTATTTGAAAGATGTAATATTATTTAAATACAGAAGGGATGATGAGATATAAGATAAGTTACTTAAAATACATTAAAATGCAATTCATACAAAACAAATCTAATTCCTTGTTTATTTTAAATTAACATTTTACACTACTTAAAATTTTTTTTTTAGGGAATTGTGACTTTTTTTCTTCGAAAAATTACATGTGTTTTAAAACAGATTTTTAAAAAGATTTCTCGATTTTATCGCATCGGTCATTTCTATTTCTATTCATATTCATTGCTGACAAAGAATTACTTTGCGCTTAACAGCTTGTCTAAATAATATTGTCTAAATTGTCTAAATAATCCATAAACAATAATAATTTTGCTCTCCCTTAATATATTGTACATTACCGTGTTTTTATTCATGTTTGTAGAAACCTGCATCATGTAAACACACTCTGATGTTATGTTTACCAGTTGCTGTGACAACTGCTGTCATGACATTCTGATCCCAGCGACTTCCCACTCTAGCAACAAACAAAATAAGAAATGTCCTCCATGATTTACTTACACATGTATATAGACCCACTTTCCCTGTATGTATTTCATAAACCTCATATTATCATTAAACGTCTTAATATGTTTGGCATGAGACACATTTTCACTCTGTGGCTTTTATTATGACACTTCATCTGTTCTACACACTGTCGTAAAAAGACGTAACTTCAAACCCTCCTGCTTGACGGCGGCGGTTCTTTTATTTATGTTACAAACTCGTTTCAATCGTGTTTTTTTTTCTGCATTCGAAAGTTAAATATTATTTTAATTAGTTGGAATTATGCGATATTCTTTGCGCTTGCGTTGGTATTTTAATAACGCGCGAAGATAGTGACGTGACTTAAACAGATAGACTCCGTTTTACTAAGATGCCTTCAAAGTAAGTTAGATTGTAAAGATTATCATCACATCACTGTTCATCACATATGCGGAATGATATCTAAACGTATATTTTTTAATCTTTATTATTTTCACTAACATTTATATCTATAATAAAACGTCAACAATAAAAGCAGCTAGCTAGTTTATCTGATTGTCTTAAAACTCCATAGATATCGCTATTATTGTTTTTTGTTTACAGCTGTTAGCTTGTTCTCCGTCAAGCGGAAGCGATGACACCTGTTTTCCGGGTTTTGTCAGGTGACGTTCGACATATTACGTTACACTATTATGATTCTTTTAACTTACACCGTCAGAGTTGATTTCAAGCATATTTTAGCATAAACTCGCTCAGATTGGTGTCCGGGGACAGTAAATCGGTTTCTGTAACTCGTGTCGTGTGTTCAGTGTTAAAGTTTTTCTGTAGCACCGAAAGGTCTGTTTCTTGGCCAAACAGTCTCTGTTTCTCCTGAAACTGCGGTGCACTCATCGCGGGATGGCGGAGGGGGACGACGACGTGCCGCTGATTCTGACCTGGGATGACACGAACAGCGGGCTGCTGGAGGAAGATGAGAGTGAGTCGATTGTGTTCGCGTTACTCCACACTTCTGATGTTAGGTCACCTGAGCTTCACTGCTGGCAGAGCAGTACTGCGTGTGTAACCCCTCTCACCCGGGTCCTCTCTGACGCTCCTCGCACTCGCGACGAGCGGGGCTCGAACCCGGGTCTTCCGGCATGGGAGGCGGACGCACTAACAAGGAGGCTAAATGGCTACAGCCACTAGCGTCTGTCGCTAGTGCGTCTCTTGAGATCGGGGAGTGAGGTTTACCTGCACAGCACTGCTCGCTGGCCTCTGTTACACTCACCCCCCTAAACCTCACTCCCATCCGGGTCATGGCACCAATGTAACCCCTCTCACCCGGGTCCTCTCTGACGCTCCTCGCACTCGCTCCGAGCGGGGCTCGAACCCGGGTCTTCCGGCATGGGAGGCGGACGCACTAACAAGGAGGCTAAATGGCTACAGCCACTAGCGTCTGTCGCTAGTGCGTCTCTTGAGATCGGGGAGTGAGGTTTACCTGCACAGCACTGCTCGCTGGCCTCTGTTACACGTGCAGGCCAGGGCACATCTTTAAGGCATTGATTAGGCATTCAGCTCTCCTCCACAGATCTGTCATCCATTCTGTGTGCGTTCTGTCAGCCTCTCGAGCCTGAGCTGTCACATAATGCGAAGGACCCAAGTATATAGATGCCATGGTGAAACATCTGTATAGCTTTAAGTTTGGCATTATAAAAACATGTTGTTTAAAATGTTAAACAATTGACTTGAATCTTTTTTTAAACACATGATTACAATTATTTTAAACGTATTAAACATACGTTTGTTATTATTATTTCTATTAAAATCAATAGATTAAATAATTATTAACTTCATATTCATATCTATCTCTATCTATCGAGCTGTGTGTGTGTGTATATATATATATATATATATATATAGATATAGATATAGATATAGATATAGATATGTGTGTGTGTGTGTGTGTGTGTGTGTGTGTATATATATATATACTGTACTTCCTGATGGTCTCCAAGGCTGCAATTTATTTGATCAAAAATACATGAAAAATGTATTATTGTGAAATATTATTATGATGTAAAATAACATTTTTCTATTTTAATATACATTAAGGGGCTGTCGTGGCCTGATGGATAGAGAGTCGGACTTTTAACCCCAAGGTTGTGGGTTTGAGTCTCAGGTCCAGCAGGGATTGTAGGTTGGGGAGGAGTGAATAACCAGCTCTCTCTACCCTCAATACTAGACTGAGGTGAGACCTTTGAGCAAGGCACTGTATCCCCTCTGCTCCCTGGGCGCCACAGCAATATAGCTGTCCACTGTCCTGGGTGTGTGTTCACGGTGTGTATGTGTTCACTACTGTGTGTGTACACTTGGAGGGGTTAAATGCAGAGCAAAAATATCGGGTATGTGTCCCCATACTTGGCCACATGTCACTTCACCTTCACTTCACTTCACTTCACATTAAAATCAAATTTATTCCTGTGATGTAAAGCTGAATTTTCAGCATTATTACTCCAATCTTCAGTGTCACATGATCCTTCAGAAATCGTTCTAAAATGCTGATGTATTATCAGTATAGGAAACTGTTGTGCTGCTTGATATTTTTTTGGAACCTGTGACACTTTAATTTCTGGATTCTTTGATGAATAAAAATAAAAGAAAAAAAGAAAGAAAAGCATTTATTTAAAATAGAAATCTTTTCTAACAATAAACACTACAGTTCACAATTTATACTGGAGTAATGGGTGATGGAAATTCAGCTTTGCGTCACAGAATTAAATGACATTTTAAAAGATATTAAAAGATAAACCATTATTTTATATTGTAATAACATTTAGCAAGAATACTGTATTTTTTTCTGTATTTTTGATCAAATAAATGCAGCCTTGATGAGCAAAGCCATCAAAACACTTCTCATTTAGTGGTACAGTATTGCATGATTTGTAGACTATACTATATTTAATAGTCTACACTTTGCCAGAACATTTGCAGTTAGTTTTTAAAAGGTAACATGACATTCTTGAGGACTTGCTTAAGCTTACATTTCTTTTCAGGAGCACTAGTACTCCTACTTAAAACATTTTTTAACACATTTTAATTAAATTCAACAAAAATAAGATACAATCACGAAGAATAAGTTACCATGCAAAGTAAACATCAACAATTCATCTTTGCATGGCAAAAAAGACCTTTTGACCAGACTCAGAGGTGACATTAATGCATTATGTCATAATGTTTTTAAGTATAAAGTTTTGAATATAGAATTGTTAGAGATTTAAATGACTCAATTTATGGTTTAAAAATGAAACTGAAACCGCCAGTAGGTGGCAGCAAGTCAAAGTCTTGGTTACTGATTCATTTATTCAATCTATTTGTTCAAATGGCTGATTCATTTATGAACGAAGCAAGTGACTCTCTTTATGAATGGGTCATTGAATCATTAACTCACTAGATTTGTTCAAAAAAGCAGATTCATTCATAAACGAAACACCTCTGTGTTTGAATGGAGATGAGCAGCTGTGGATTTGTTTGGAATTATTTTTGTTGACAACAGAGCACAATCAGACAACAGTGTTCCTAAAATCTAAGTCACTTTAATATTAACGTTTGTATAAAATCAAAAATGTATAAAACTGTTGACATCGTCTCTACACTTTGTAATAATGAATGACAAACTGCAGTCTGAGGAGCAGGAAGTGCACTTATAGAGAAACATTTCTATAGGCTGTAGTCTGTAGGTATTTTGGCAAAAGACCGACATTGCACAGCTAACCACATTCCTCTGCGTTATTAGTCTACATTACATTAGACGTTGGTTTACATTGTTCTACATTTTATATACAGAACTGGGATCACTCTCTTGAAGTTCTCTGGTGTCCTCCAGTTGAAAACCTCTGCTGTCGGGTATCGATTCATTAAATAGTCATAGTGTTTCAGGAATGTTGATGATTAGATTTTGCCAAGATACTACAAGCCCTGATCGACATGAAACCTGATCTTTAACCCTCATTCTCCTTGAGTGAGATCACAGACATGCATCATGTGACAGTGGGAAGGCAAGAAGGCCATTTAAATAGTGTGAGTTCCAAGCACTGACTCTAGAGGGCTCTGCAGTCAAGCCTTTCCATCAATGTTCACTGCGTTGTTGACATTGCTAATGCACTAGGAGATGCTTTGTAGGCCTTCTGCATAAGCAGAATTGATAGTTTAAGTGGAGCAGGGCTGTTTTTCCCCACACTGCTTTATGAAAGCTTTTGTCATTTTGATAATTGAGAAAAATGTGGAAATGGATCTAATCCAGAGGGATTGTTGAGAGTGAGTTTAATTTCATTAGTGTGTTATAATGAACAGTGATGTCAGTACTGGAGTTTGAAGTTTATGATGCTCAGCTGTGTTCGCTGCGGCTGTCATCGGTGGCGGATCATTTTATTGAGGGTGCTAGATTTAATAATGATGTCATCAAATAAAATATCTTCGTTTGATTACTTTTGAAAATTATGATTCCACCTACAACACATTGTAAAAGATAACTTATTTTTTATGTAGAAAAAGTCAGTTGGATGTGTGGTTGAAAATATTGACAATTTTCTTAATGTTATTTATTAAGCATAATTATTTTTTATACCTTTTTGACAGTCTAGATTTGACTTGGAAATGAACAAGTGATCTAGCCTAGTTATATAAGATTTACAGATATCTTCTGTTTTTAGTAAAAGGCCTCTTTTTACAGCTGAGTTAAGGCTGCTCTGTGCCTGCCAAAAATTCTTGCTGCTAGTATCAAAATTATACTCCTCTTCTGAGCAGCAAAAAACTGTGTAAAGGTAAATGGCACATTAGAAGTGCGTCTATGCCACCTCTGCAGTGTAAATTTAATGACACAAAATCTACATAAGGTGTCATTTGTAGATAGCTCATTTGAGAGACTTTTGGAATCACTGAGGGGATGCTGCACCCTAGTGCTATTTTGTGGTATTGTATGTTGCTGAAAATAATATTAACACCCATCATATGACTCAACAACCAATAGGCCTATACTATTTCTTCCAGGTCAGTTTTTGGGGAGGACACTATGTAGTACTGTCACTTTAAGAGTAAAGTTTCCCAACCCCAATGATCATGTGTTTAAGTGTCCAATACAGTAGCATACCAGTCTTTGTACCACACACACGGACACAGTTAAAATGCTGTGTCAGCCTTATAACAGATACAGTGCTGTTTGTGGCCCCCGTCCTCTCCCATGCTGCATGCACGCAGTCTGTGGCCTTGTGTCAAAACTGTTTGGTTGTGATGAGAGCTGGATGTTTGAATATTTGGAGCACCTGGGTGTAAACTGTGGCACACTTTTTGTGATTTTGCATATTTGTTTAGTTAGCCAAGAAGATTCTTCATGGGGAAAAAAAGGATGTTGGTTCTAGTACAGCTGTCTCTTAATTTTAGAAGAAAGAAGCTGACGTGAATATCAGATGCTCTCGCTTCCTCATTTTGCCTCAAGCTGCTGTCTCAAAAAGTTATTTTGTTGTCATGGTGATGATTGTTTGGACGTTTTAAAAGCTGTGCTTTTAGAAAGAACCAGGACCCATCTCTGATCGTCAGTCTGGTTTAGTTTGTTTGTGTTTGAAGGAAATCTGGATTTCAGTGGAACTGGATCTGAAAAGAAAATCAGTGCTGTCTGTGTTGTTCACTCTTGCTCTGCCAGGAACCTATTGATTGGACAGAGCAAAATCAACACTGTTGTTGTCATGTGTGTATTCACTGAGAGCTGTTTACAGACAGCTGTGAGTCAATGAAACTCAATGAAGTAACTCATTCAGTCTGTTTGTGTTTGGGCAAACTAAAAGCTTTTAGCTGTTTGGGATTTAATTAATGCTGGTAATAAATTGCCAGACTGTTTCCTGACAGATCGTTTAAAAGTGAGTCATATTTATTGCTTAGAATAAAGCAATGGTAAGTATAGATTAGAAAAAATGAATTGAAACTTTTTAGTTCCCAAATGAATCTCTCAGCGTGGTTGTTCAGCAGTGCCGTCCATCTCCAAGGCTAGCTGTGTTTTTGAGCTTGAAGAAAGAAAGGGACTAAAATTGATCCGATATAGCACAGGAAACAAAAGATAAGGAAG
This sequence comes from Carassius auratus, assembly GCF_003368295.1. Lineage (NCBI taxonomy): Eukaryota > Metazoa > Chordata > Actinopteri > Cypriniformes > Cyprinidae > Carassius > Carassius auratus. The sequence continues at coordinate 1,889,100 of NC_039272.1, read as the reverse complement.
AAGGGAGGCTGTGACCAAGAGATTGATGTGGTGGCTGGAAATGGGACTAGTGTCAGAGGAAGCAGCTCCGAGTCCTAGGATCGACAATGCGCTTTGAACTGATGCTTGAGAAACTCCTCTGGGCAATCTTTTAGACAAACCGTGATCTCTGAACCATCAGCGGTGTTTCCCGCTCACACATCTTCTGGAAAAGAGAGAGAGGAAAAGTCTAGGGTGCAATCCTTATGGAACTATTTGGAATTCAGCGATGAAATGTTTGGAATAATCAGTGCAGTGTTTTGGAAACCAGCTTTGAGTTAGTCTGGAGTGCATTTAAATTTATTCATATTTTATTAATATTATTTTTCTTCATTATTTGATTCTTTGAAGCAGTTTGTCACTGAAAGCAGCCTTGATTTAACTGGACACTATAATCTGTAATGTTGTCTAATCAACTTTGTACGATTCGTATTTGAGCATATTTCCCACATTCTTGCCAACAAAAGACATTTTGTTAAATTTTTTCTTTTGTTACACTTAACTTAGAAACACATTATTACCAGATGTTTTTTGTCTTTCTTTAGAAATGTTACAGTTGTAGACTCTTAAAGGAGCTGTGGCCCTATTTGAGTCAGTTGTTGTTTTTTGAAAACCGTGTCAACTTTTGAGGAATTGTGAACATCACCACAGGATTCTGTTCTGCTTTCGGACAGCTGGCCACAGCAGCTGCAGCTGGCACAATGAAACTTGCATGTGCGAGTGCATTGTTGATAATTTACCCTTGCAGTGCTAAAAACTGCTCGACCAGTGACATGCTCTCTGGCTGACTACTGGGACGTGGGGCCGATCACAGGGGCTGCCATGGAAAACAGTAGTACATTTGACAACATGACTGGACTGACACATGATCGGCCAGTGCAAACGTCCTCATTCTGCCAGCAGGTTGCGTCCGTCGGTATGTTATTTAAAAGCGGTATATAAAATCAACTAGCTCGAGTACTGCTGTATCTGAATGTGAATGCATAATTTACAGTGTTAAATCATTATTTAATACTTTTTTTTTCTTCTTTACACAGATGCAGCAGGAAATTATGATGTTGTGAATAATGTTGTCATTCCGACCCCAGGGGCACCAGACCCCAGGGCCCAGAATTCTTTGCGGCAGAGTTGGGAAATGAACTACCAGGAAGCAGCAATATACCTGCAGGTCACCTTATGAACCTTCATACGCTCAGTGAAGCAGTAAAATTGATGCAGATGATCACAAACAAACATTCAGGGCTAATAATAATTCTCCCTTGCCAATTTGTCTGTGTTTGTCTTCAGGAGGGAGAGAATAACGACAAGTTTTTCACTCATCCACGAAATGCCCAAGCGCTCAGTGCCTACCTGTTTGCTCACAATCACCTCTTCTATGTAATGGAGCTGCTGACTGCGGTGTTACTCATGCTTCTGTCCCTCTCAGAGGCCCCTGCCGTCCCCTTTCTCCGCTTGGACGTCTATGTATGTGACTTCTACTTCACTATGTGCAATGCATACACAACTTTTTTTTTTTTTTTTTTTATAAATAATTTTTTTTGATTCAGCAAGGATGCATTACATTGTTTTAATGTGACAGTTAAGATTTTTACACTGTTACAAAAAAGTCTTTCAAATACATGATTTTCTATTTATCCAAAAAGTCGCGATTTTTACAAAAATATACATTTAGTAAAATGATTCCTGAAGTATCATGTGACAGAAAATGGAGTATCATTGCCATCACAATGATAACTTGCATTTTAAATTATATTAAAATAGCAAACAGTTATTTTAAATTGCAATAAAAATTCACAATATTATTGTTATATAGGTATATTATTGATCTAATAAAATGCAGCCTTGGTGATTATAAGAAACTGCATTTGAAGACATTTTTTAAAAAACCTCACCGACCCCAAACTTTTGAATGATAGTGTATGTATGTGTGTACGCTTAAGTGTATATGTAAAGCTTACAATTATATGAGCAAGAGTATATACTAGTGTACAAACACTTTAAGGTGTGTATTTTCATTTCTGTCAGGTTCATGCGTCACTGGAGTTATTGGCATTAGCAACGGTGGCCTTTGAGTTGTGCATGAAGCTCCGATGGCTTGGCTTTCACACCTTTATACGTCATAAGAGGACCATGGTAAAGGTGTGTACATTTTTGTAATCTTTCTCTTTTTTTTGTGTCTCAGCTGAAGAATCCTTTTATCCTCTCAAATGATTTTTGTGTCTATTTCAGGCAAGTGTCCTGTTTATTCAATTCATCGAGGCAATTGTGGTCCTAGTCCGGCAGACATCTCATCTTCGTGTGACAAGAGCCCTGCGGCCAATCTTTCTGGTGGACTGCCGTTACTGTGGAGCTGTTCGCAGGCATGCTAACTTCGAAATTCATAATAACATTTTAAAATCATTTAGTAACTGTAAATATTTGTAATTATTACCACTACTACTCACATCATTTTTCAGTTAAAAGTTTTGAGATCTCATATATGCAACAAGCCACTCGAGGACTTTGTTTTACAGTGATTTTACACAAAACTAAGTGCTAAAAGTTCATGTAACAATGGATAAATGATTGTAAAGCATGTCCTTGACTGGATACAATGTGATGTTCTGATGCTGTATCTGTTTCTGTCCTCCCTCAGAAACCTGAGGCAGATATTTCAGTCTCTTCCTCCCTTCATTGATATTCTTCTGCTGCTGCTTTTCTTCATGGTCATCTTTGCCATCCTAGGATTCTGTTTGTTCTCAGCCAACACAGCCGACCCTGTTAGTACTTCGATCACACACTCACCTTTGTGTTCTCTGCCTTATTGTCTCTCTCTCATACACACACACACACACACACACAAACTCATAGATTCTTTTCTTTCTCTCCACAGTATTTTAGCACACTGGAGAACAGCATTGTTAGTCTGTTTGTCCTTGTGACCACTGCAAAGTAAGTGTGTACTCTCGCTCTGGTGCATACATCCTATTTAACATTGCATGGCTCTGAGCCTCAGTGTTTCATGTCTTCCTGTAACCGCAGTAGTAATCCAGATGTTATCAGTTCAAACTCCTCGAGGGGGAACTGGAGAATTTCTCTTATCCTTTATTATCATTATGTCCTCCAGCAAAGAACTTAACCCCAGGACACTATAATCAGACTGCCCCTGTTAAAAATGTAATGTCACTTTGAATTAAAAAAGTGTCTACTAAATGATTAATAATGAAGTAACCTCAGAATCTTTCTTCTTCACTAGTTTTCCAGATGTGATGATGCCAGCGTATTCAAAGAATCGTTGGTCGTGCATTTTCTTCATTGTGTATCTGTCCATCGAGCTCTACTTCATCATGAATCTGGTCAGCATTAATAAACATTAAATCTGTTTTAATTTGAAAGGATTTATGGTGCATTAAAGTTTAATTTTGTAAGCATTATCTGTTGGTGCAGCGTGTCTTCGAGTTTGCTCTTAATTTTTGCTTCACAGCTCCTGGCAGTTGTTTTTGACACCTTTAATGGAGTCGAGAAGATGAAATTCAAGTCTCTTCTCCTACACAAGCGATCGGCCGTAGAGCACGCATTCCAGCTGCTGGTTGGTCGGCAGGTGAGGTTTACAGATCACACTCTTTCAGGACTGAACCCCGAAAGCCTTGTGCATTTAATGTGAGTGTGATACATTTCTTTAGAGGCCAGATGGAGTGTGTTTAAAACAGTTTGACGGACTGATGCGATTCTATCGCCCACGAATGACAGCACGAGATCGTTTCCTCACTTTCAAAGCCCTCAACCGTTCAGGAGCATCCATGCTGAGGTACACACATGCACTCATATGTGCTCACGTCCTTTTGATTATTTCAGCAGATGATGAAGTCTTAAGGTGTATTTTTACTTGTGTTTTAGTCTCCAGGACTTTTATAAGCTTTACGAAGTGATCGGGCTCAAATGGAAGGTCAGATTTCACACACTGTCACATGATTATACTCCCTGGGTGTTTGTGAAACCCTCTTGAGCCAGAACATCTGGTGTGTGTGTGTGTTGCAGGCTCGACGGAGTGGGGAGCACTGGTTTGATGATCTTCCTCGTACTGCATTCCTCATCCTCAAAGGTCTTTATCTTTGTCACGTTGATTTGATTTGTATTAGATACAGAATTTTACAATTTAATGATTTGCTCGCAATGACCAGATACATTCAAGATTAGTTGGGATCAAATAATACTCCCTTTGTATGATCATTATTCTTTTTTAACAGGAATCAATTTACTTGTGAAATCCAAAGCTTTCCAATATGCAATGTGTAAGTTCAAATCTTTAAGTAACTTCTTGTATTAACCCTTTAGACATTAACATGCAATACCTGATCAATGAAATATGCTCATTGGAACCCATTAGCTTGTAGCTTTCAGTACTCTTATTACTGTACTGTAAAATAGTAATATTGTGTAAATATTAACTGTTAACATGATTACAAATAACTGTTTTCTATTTAATGTAATTTATTTTCAGCAACCATTTCTCCAGTCTTCAGTGTCACATGATCCTTCAGAAATCATTCTAATATGCTGATTTGGTGCTAAAACAAACATTTTTTTATTAGTATCAATGTCTGAAAACAGTTGTGCTGCTGAATTTTTGCAGTGCATGATATAGTTTGCTGATACTTGATAAGCAGCATTTACTTTATAAACGATTTAGTTTTTACTTTTTCTTAAAAAAAAAAAAAAAAAAAAAAAAAAAATATATATATATATATATATATATATATATATATATATATATATATATATATATATATATATATATTATTCTTTTTTTTTTTTTTTTTTTATTATTTTTTTTTTTTTCACAAATCTAACTGACTCCAAACATTTAAACTCAAGTGTACTGCACTTACAATGTATAAATCCCATCATTTCTAATAATTTGAACTATTTTTCATGATTGACCTGTTGCAGATCTGGTAGTAGCAATTAATGGCATCTGGATCCTGGTGGAGACAAACATGTTAAATGGTAAGATCATCTTGAGTAACGGAACAGTAGGGCATGTGCTGCAGCTGTGTTGCCGTTCCAGATAATTCTTTGAATTCACCATTCAGAAACGCTTGTAAACACAGGAAACGGCGAAATAGCTGTTTTCTCTGTGGGAACCCAATTGAATTTGGCTCTCAAGCAGCTCTTCTCTTCTCTTCTCTTCTCACAGATGGCGTCGCATGGACTCATGTTGTCCCATGGAGTTACATTATTTTCCTCACAAGTAGGTGGAAATTGTTTAAAATTAAATCACGAGTAAATCTGGATGTAGACGTTTCAATTGAAATGGGTTTCATTTAAATGTTAAACTTTTTATTTTTCGCCTCCTGATGTGTCTTTGGAATGAAGTTTATGGAGTTGAGGTCTTGTTGAAGATCACAGGCCTTGGTCCTTTGAAATATTTCAGCTCAGGGTGGAACCTGTAGGTACACACACATACATTCATACAAATACACACACGTACACACTGCATCACCTCTGAGTGTGTGTTTCTATTTCCAGCTTTGATTTCTCAGTAACAGTCTTTGCCTTTCTGGGATTAATTGCTCTGGCCTTTGACATGGAGCCGTTCTACTTCATCGTGGTGTTGAGACCTTTTCAGCTCCTCCGGTATGTGTGCATGCTATTCGTGTGTGTGTTTTGATGAAATTTTTTTTGCATATAGTTGTACTCATTCATTTACAACCTTTTTCTTTTTTCTAAATGCAAATTTTTCTCCCATAAGTGTGTGTGTGTGTGTATCACTTGAATTGTTATGCTGGTAATGAAATGTGTATGTATTACATTTAAAAACAATCAATTTTAGAAAAACACAAAATAGAAGCATTTTGGCCAGAGAGGGCTCAGAGCAGGTAGATAAAGTCTGCAGTGTAATCATTTTTTAAGCTGTATGTCTTTGTTTCTTAATATTAACTTTGTAATCTTTTTTTCAGCGGTCAGCTATAGATATATAAAGATATGTTCCTTTCTTAACTTTTTTCCCCCCTATTTCTTGTCAAGTTTGTTTAAAATTAAACAGCGCTATCGGAACGTTTTGGACACAATGTTTGAACTCTTCCCGCGCATGGCGAGGTACAGAAATAATAATCCATTTCAGCTCATTACTCGCAGATGAAGGCCCCTCTCTCACAACCCTCTCTCTCTCTGTCTCTGTAGTCTAGGACTGACTCTGATCATCTTCTATTATTCTTTTGCCATCGTTGGAATGGAGTTTTTTGCTGATGTTGTTTATCCAAACTGCTGCAAGTAAGTTCCTATAATCACCATAAATGCATTTCTTGTTTTACAAAAATCAATACAGGCTGAATATCACCATAAACTTTAACACTCTATGCCTATTTACTTACCCTCATGTACACGTGGTCTTCTGTGCAAAACAAAAGAAGCAATTTTGAAGAATCTTTATAAAACTTAGTGAACAGTAAATATCATGCTGTAAAAAAAAGACAAAATAGCTATAAATGATTTTCAGTGAATAATGTATTTTGGTGTGTGTGTGTGTGTGTGTCTCTCAAAGCACTAGCACTGTTGCTGATTCGTATCGCCAGATAAATGTGACTATTGGCAACCGGACCATTCTAGACGAGGGATATTACTATCTCAATAACTTCAATAACATCCTAAGCAGCTTTGGTATGTGCACACACACTCACAGATACACACTCTTCTCATGTCAGTATATAGCTTTTTTAACTTTTTTCTCTGCCTTCTTTCAGTCACTCTTTTTGAGCTAACAGTGGTGAACAACTGGTACATCACTATGGTGCGTGTAAATACAAGAACACATGTGCATCTGCTCAGTCAAAAAGTTTCCTCAGTAAAATGTTTTTATTTGTTTGGTTAGTGTGAGACTGTGCTGCCCCCTGCTGTTTACTGGAATTAAATGTCAGCAGGCTGTTGTGTTTCTGAAATGTTTGTTTGTAGCGGAAACCTATGGATCCTACCGTCTGTCTGTCATTTGTCCGAGTTATTGATGCCTTTGATCGCTGTTTTCGCAGGAAGGTGTGACGTCACAAACTACTCACTGGAGTCGCCTTTATTTCATGACCTTTTACATTGTCACCATGGTAAGGGATTGTAAATGCTGGTTGTGTATGTGTGTGTTAAATCAATCTAAATTGTTGAGAAAATTTTTTGTCATTTGAACAAAAATTAATAACTTAAACTTAACGAAAATTAGAATTGTTGTCTTGTTGAGGAATAACTAGAATTACTACCTGGAAATTATAACAACAAACAACAAACAAAAAAGACTGATTTAAAAAAAAAAAAGTAAAATAAACCTAAATAACTTTAATCTTAATTAATTAAAATGTATAAAAAATTAAATAAAATAGCTTAATTAAAAATAAAAGCTCAAATTAAGACAAAAATAATAAAAGCTCATTAAAAATGTATAGAAGCTATAATTGCATATTAAGAATAATAATAATAAAACACTGAAGGGAAATAATGTGGATATGATTTGTTTTTTATTTGAAATTTATAAGGTTCAGTTTAACCAGTCAACATTTCATTTTTATAAACTTTTATGTTATGTTTAAATCATTTAATGTTGAAACTATTGAACATCCCACTGCTGTCAGCTGCCCATTTATATGCGTGTTATAAATCCAATTTCTTGATATTTTCTCACAGCCCGGTGTTATTTTGAGTGTTCATGTCTCTATGTGTGATGCAGGTTGTGATGACGATAATCGTGGCCTTCATACTAGACGCATTTGTCTTCAGGATGAACTACAGTCGGAAGAACAGGGAGCCGCTGGATGACCCAGAAGGTTCTAAATGTTTGGAGTCCCGTTTAGCTGATAACATGTTTAATAAAATGGGTATGACTGAGATATCTAAGACTAGATTGTGTGTGTGTTACAGATGAAAAGGGGATTGTCTTTGAGACAGAGGTGTCTCAGACTGAAGCTCTGCAGACTCTGGACTTGTATAAACACACACTGGGCGTCACCAACCTGAGCTCACTGCAGGACATGTGTGTGGCTCTGGAGCGGAGCGGGGTAAGCACATGCGTACATGCACACAATTTGAGTTCATAGCATCTAATTTGTGTTTCTTTGTTAGATGATTGAACTGTAATGAATCGTATTTGTCATTGCTCACAGCATTCCTCATTAGTATTTCTGGGTCGAAGGTCACGTACCAAGAGTGACCTCAGCATGAAGATGTACGAGGAGGAAATTCAGGTAGGATAGAAACAGGGTTATTATAGGATTCTAAAATTGAAACTAAAATATAACCATTAAAAACATTTTGTTACTCAAAAGACCCCTAAAAACTGTGGTATATATACACACCACATGTCTGAATTAACATGAATGTAACATTGTTTTCATTAAAATTGATGTGATAGCCAGATTAATTTGAACCTTTATTTACTGAATTTTAAGTAAAGCCTTCATAAATGTCACTTTTTTTGGATCAGATAATTAAATCATGAAAGTCTGAAAAGGTAATATATAATACAGCTGTTTATACAAGCGCGTGCCCAAGTGGAAACTTGGAAAGTTTAGCGAAAGAAAAAATAAATGCTACCTAAAGTTATTTCAATGATATCATGTTCTGTTTTAGAAAGTTATAGTGTGACATATTTGGCTTCATATTCCCCCCTTTTAATACAAGAATTTCCAGATAGGCAGTGGTATGTTTGTGTAGTGATTGTTTCTTTTTGTCTGCAGGAATGGTACGAGGAATATTCCAGAACAAACCTCCAGCCAGATGAGACATCCCACAGAGAACTGGACAGCCCTGAAGTCAGTGCTGCGAACAGCATTAATTAACTCGCACACTCCGAATACTGCAACAGTGTTAACTAACACACTCACTCGTACCTCTGAGGGACCTTAGAAACATCTTCCTCGCATCGATGGAGAGCACAGGGGTTCCCCATGACCACTACATTCTCCCTCCATCCACATGGAGACCCACAGAGCTCACTTAAAGCCTTACTTCCCAAAAAACCTTAAGGTACCGTGGCCAATCAGGGAAGCTTGCAGACCAATCATGTGACAAGCACAAGGTCCGGGAACCTTTTTCTTCCATGAAATGCACCTCATGACATTTGCCTTGATTCATGATTCAGACTCTATCATGGATTTGTCAAACGGAGAACGGCGATTGAATGTTTCTGTGGGAGATGAATCAGAACTGAATGTGAGGATTTTAGCACTAAGTGACTCGTGTGTCTCTTTCTCCACAGTCCGTGGTATTGCTTAACCAACAGATAATATATTATAGTAATAAACTAATATTGTTTTTAAACTAAAGCTGCTTTTTGCTGGAACCTTTGGACCTATAGAGAGGCTTATTTTTTCATTATATATAAATATATATATATACATGCAGATTAAACGTATGTCAGATGCAGTTGAGAGGCAAGTATTTAAAAATCTGTTTTAATACATCCACTGATTTACTCAACATAGGCCCGTTTCTCAGGCATATGTTCGTTTTGGACGGATGAGTGTTCGATAACCTGCCCTGGACCTTTTAGTTAGTTTAAACTTTTGTCTTGTGACATATGAAAAGTTCTTATTTTCTTTAGTTTGGAGTCAGTATTTTAAAGCTTAGAGTATTTTGGCAGCAAGTGCAGTAATTTGATTCCACAGACTGTTATGATCCATTCAGCTTTCCAGGGTAAAAGCAGATCTTTCTCCAAACCGAATATTTCCTTTGTGTAAAACCATAGGTGAAAAATTGATTCCAATTAGCCGTGCTTATGGCTTAATGCACTGTACGTTAAAACTGTTATTTATCTACTTACATTCAGTTAAACGTCTTTCCTGTTCGCTGCACCATTTTATAATTTATTAGTCATTTTCTTGATGCTTTTTTAACAGGGTGAATGCATGCCAATCCTCATAAGTTGTTTGCTCTCATGTCTAGAGTATGTAACCTGGAGGTAATTGGGGATGTCAGTGATTTCATTCCAGTTGCTTGTTTTAGGATGTGCAACCTTGATGCTCCAAACACAAGGGAACATGATGAAACCACAGCAGCTCCTCTAATACTGTAGGGTTTACTTGTGTCTCAGTTCTCTGTTCTTTTTATTTTCTTAATGTATAATAACAGGTCTAGTAAACGATACGTTTTACTGAAACTTCTTTTGGATTTTTGTTTAAATACTGTCTTTTTACGAATTATATTCTCTTTGTGTTACTGTCATCCAACTGTCGAGATTAATTCATCCAGTAATTCTTTTTTAAATTTAATTTATCCATATTTTGTGTATTGTGTATTATTATTATTATTATTTTATTTTTATGTAATGTAGCTAATGAAATCGTACCGGTCCCATTTTTGCCAAGTTGGTCAAGGTCTTGGGAATTTCACCAAATGTTTCTCCACGAGTCAACGGTTTTCCAACAGAGTTCGGCTACTTTTATATTGTTGTCGTGGTTTGATGCCCTTGTGGTTTTAGATTAGGAATCTCTTTTAGGGAGGTTTTGAATCCCCAGAAACCGATCAGGTTAGTTTTCGGCCGTAATTGGCATAGGTAATTGGGCTGGTTTTTTTTGCAGACCCACGCAGATTTCGCAACGGTTTCGATTTTGTCACACGAATTCTTCAAATATTCGACTACACATAGTGTCATAAATATATCGACAGGCATATGAAGAATGTAGCTCGACAACACAAAAATAAACACGCTTGTAAAAGTAGTCTACTTGAGACATTCATTCTCTCTCTACCTCTGACTCTATCCTAAGGCAAAGTGACAACGTTATTTGTGTCATTTACTTTAATATTTGACTTTGACAGAACTGAGAGTTGCAGTCTTCCGCACTGTTAGACTCGCTTTTGTTTTGCTAATTTCTCTCGCAGGCATTTTGTGTGGCCGACAAACTGATTTGTGGTGTTTGTTACTGGACAGCAGGAGGCGCTACAGAGTCAGATCGTAGAGCAAAGAGCACGAGCGTCCTGTTTAATTCAGCGGTCTCTATCTGTGTAATGCGTGCAAGGATCTTATGTTTCTTTTTTATGCTTGTCATCACATTTGAACAATTTATTCCATATTCTCTGCTGTTCCAGTGATAGTAACGTCATAATGTGTTTTCTGGAGAGGCAGTTTTAACGTGACATGACATCTGACGCTGGTTTTCTGGAGGTTGTAATATGTTCAGCTTGTGATGATATAAGACGATCAGTTGAGGGTATCAGCTATTAGAAGTGACTTCAGTTATTGTTCTAAATAACGAAAACATAATTACTTAACTCTTACGTATCCCATAGAGTCATCCATAAAATAATTTAATGTTCCTTGTTCTGATATTGGTCATCCATAAAATAATTTAAAAAAAAAAATTCTGATATGTTATTTCCTTTAGTTTGATTTATCCAGTGCTTTCATCAGGGAGTGTCTGATTTATTTATTTTAGATAATGTATATATTATATTTTATTTGAATAATTTAACAGTTTTTTAATTTAAAAGTTTAAAAGAAGGCACTTTTTTGTTTTATTTTTGAAAATATAGTTATTTTTCACTATAGTGTTTAAAACCATTATGAAAATTACATGCATGGAAATACTGCAGTTGAATCTAAGACATGGCAAAGAATTAAAAGGTCAAATTAATTGAAAAACCTGGTCAACACTTCAGCATTTAAACTATGATTTAAATGTAAAATGTTACTTTTTTTTTACTTTATTATATAGTTATAATAACTTGTAATATGTCATTGATATGCCACAAAAATATTTAAATATTCTTTATTTTGTAGTATTTAAAATCATAGCAATAGAGAAATGCAGAGAAGCCTCTAGCCTGACTGATGAACTGCCAGTCTGAGGTAAGATAAAAAAAAAAAAAAATTATTTGATGTTTATGTCAGATCAAATCAACTCACATATTTGTCAAATTACCGTACAAAAGTTTAATGAGTGAATTTCATGGGTGCTTGCTCCACAACAATTTGATTTATCTTTTTTGCCTACAACACAAACCCATGCCACCAAACACATTCTCACACACTAGATGAAGTCTATTATTAGTGTGTGCTTGGGGTGAGCCCTGAGCCTGGAATGGTGCTTTGTGACTCATTCTCTCTACATTGAAGCTGGTTCCTAATTTATCCCTTCAGACTCTCCCCCAAACCAACATCCTGTCCCCTCTGTGACCCTTCCTCTTCCTCCCTTCTCTCTTCCTTTCTCTCTTGAGTTCTTCTGTCAGTCACTGGGGAGAGGCGCTGATGCTATTTGGCAGGGAACAGAATGTGTTCAGGACTTTATGTCTGTCCTTTTTTTAGTAGACACATACTTGTATGAGCTGGTTTTGCTGAATCATAATATTGTGCCATGGCAGAATTTTCTAGAGGGCTTTTATGGGTCTCATATAGTGACTTAACACAACAGAGCGGTCATATATTAGTACTAAATGTTCTCACGCACACATTTCATTGTCCATCAGGGAGAAGCAGCGCAGCTTGGGATTTTGAGTGTTATGTTCCAGATGTAAATATCCTGTATATTCTCAGCCCCTCTTGCTGTCCCTGTTTTCTGTATTTATTTCAAAGATTTTATTTGTTTTTGAATGTTGCACATTAGTTTTATAAATTATATTATTATTATTTTCAGCACTGAGACTGCAGTCATTTGGCTCTTTATGTCGTGTCAAAGTGTAAACATATTCAAAGTATTTCTGAGCGATTTAGAAATTAGCACTTTGAATGTCAAAATATAAGTATATATAGTAAATAGATATAATATATGAAGTGTATTACTTTCTCACTTAAAGCTTTCACAGACAGATTAAAACCCATTACTCATTCCTTTGAGCCAAGACGCTGTCATTTTCAATAAGCTTCATTGGCTCATCCCATTGAGCTGATGTTTTCAAGTTATGCTGTGTATGTAATGTCCATTTTATGAGCATTTAGCAAAGGGATTTTCATGGCCTGAGAAACTGCTCTTTCTCTGCTCAATACAATATGCACGTTTTTTTTTTTTTTAGTGGTAATCTATAATTCTCTAGAGGAGTCTTGTAGTTACAAGTAACCGGCAATGTACACAATTCTTATAGAAAACTATATATTTTCTGAAACCCCATTAATTGGATCTTGGACAGTATGATCTTCTAATATTTACAATTACTTTAATCCCTTAGAACATTTTTCCAGTGTAAAAGGTCTTTACTGTTATTGGTGTTATTGCAAACAAAAGAGAAATTACATGAGGGTGAGTAAATGATGGTAAATGATAATGCCCCCCCTCCCCCCGCCTCCTTTTTCTTAAACTGTAAACCTGGTAAGTGGTGTTCATTGGTTCTGGTTCCGGTTATCCTCATTCATTTTATTTAAGCATGATATCACAGAAAAAACGGCATGGTAACTAATGATCAATTATTATTATTATTGACTTGATGATTATTTAGTGTGATCTTTAAAGAAATTAGAAATAAGATAACAGCGTGGTTATGGAATGATACATAATGTAGCATGGTCGGTCTAATGTGGAATTGATGGGTTTTGTTTTTTGATAATGTGGTGGTGTTGTTTTTTTAGATTGGGTCATTACCAAATTGAGGTGGCTTATCAGAGTCAAATAAAAACCAGAGGACGAGAACTATCCAGAGTGAACAAGACACGACATCAGTGTGAGGTCAGTGTTATAGATTCTGCAGTCCAGTAAGTTTACATCATAAGCCTTGAAAATGAAATCATAAAGTTTTACAAGTGTCAGTTTTTCGAATGAACACACAAATGAGACCTTGACAACAGGGGCACAAACCCCATAAAGCCTTGCGATTTCAAAAACTGTGCTTATTCTGTCCAGAATTCGACTAAAATCTAGGACCAGAATCATGTGGACCTACAGTAATCAGACAAGACCACACTGAAACACAAATGTAACACATGTTAATTAAACTAATCAATGTAAATTCAAACTCTAAAAAGACAGGATGGTGTGACGTACAGTATTTGTCTACTGTGATCATGTCTACCCCCCCCCCCCACAGCAATCTTCAGTGTTCATTTAAAATTCCTCATGTCTTAGATAAACAATATGACGGAATAATGAAGATTGTTAATGCGCTCTCTCTCCATTGATGGATGGAAGAAGGAAGGGTTTGAGAAGAGGGAAATGTTTCAGTGACCGAGGATGGTTATGGATTTGAGTAAGTGCACGCTGGATGTCACACTCACTGTTGCAATAAAAAACAACACCACATTAATACACCAGAAAACAATGACACTGTAATAATAAAAACTTTGTATTCATCCTGAAGAAGGAGGGGGGAACCGGCGCACAATCAAATGAAACTTTAATAATCACAAAATAAACAAAACAGCGCATCAGCCCCTCACAGACGCAAATAGATGCGCGCAAATAAAAAGCAAAACATAAACTAACAGCCCAGGCCTGGTCCTCTCTCGTCCTTCACGGTCGTAGCTCCAGTTTTATATCCTTCCATCTCCTACGTGGGACTCGAGACCGGTGGTGGGGCTCAGGTGTAGCTCATCTCCAATCACTACACCTGGCCTCACTCCTCGTTCCCACGCCTCTCGGCCCCGCCCCACTCGTCACAGACACATTTTGAACTGGCTTTAATATTCATCCTCTTAGTGATCAATATCAGGCCATGGATGAGTGAAGTCATAAAATGAAACTTAAGCATGTTTATACAGCTTTAAAGATAAGTTAATTTCAAATTTCTCTGTAAAAACAGCAGCTGTTCATCTGTGATGTCAGTGACATGAGTTATACATTTGCTGTTAAAAGTTGTAATTTTAAGTAGTCACAGCTGTACATCATGCCCCCTTCAGCCTCCAATCATGTTAAGTTATAGCTCAGTATGTCCATACCAAACGAATCAACTCAGCTGGAGTTTACTGGCGGCAGCAGCATTCCAGGGGCTTTTCCAATCAATCGCTGCATAGGTCTAGTCATTCTTCAAAACAGAGGCTGAATTTGAGCCAGCAGGTTCAGGAAACACAAGAGCTTGAAACACGCAACCCCACCAAAAAGCCTTTGTTGCAACATTGTTTTCTGTTGCTTAAAGATTTATTAAAGAAATTGTCTACAGCCTTTGGTTTCTTGACAGCCACCCAGACACTCAAAAGCAGTAGGAGAAACAGTATGTTCTGTCTCTTCAATTTGTAAACACACGCACGCTTCTGGGTAATGTCATCCGTAATTGCCCAAATTTTGGTTATCTTAGCCCGGCTCATTTGAGACATCATTATCTGCCTTGTTCTGAAATTGTGAGAACACATCTGGCCGTGACCTCTGAGAGGGTCACTCGCTGGATTGTCGCCACAGTAACTACAGAGCGGAGTGAATGGGGAGCCTCTGACGTCTCTCAATTTCCTGTGTTTTAAGAAGCTTATCTGGTTTCACACTCTGGATAAAATACTTGATAGAGGACACGATTCATACAGGGGCAGAACCCAAAAGTCTTGTGAGGCCAGTGACCAACACTCATTTAGAAGGAATGCAGGAAATTTACATTAGGGGGAAAAAAGACAGATGCACAAACATTTGCAAGGTTCACTGAGAAAGATGATGAAATGTTACTGCATAACATATAAGTACTACATAAAAAAAAAACCCACTACTGTAGTACATCTGTCTTTAAATTTTCAGGTCATTAGGTATGTGTGTGTAATCCTGGATCCTTCCTCCTGGATTCCTCCTGGAGTCTCTCTCACATTAGTGTTCACATAGAGTTGCTAGTCAGATTCATTTAAAATGAACACTTTCACCCCTCTCTCATGCGCTCTCTCTCTCTTTCTCTCTCTCTCTCGCGCTCTCGCACAACATCCATCTCCACCCTCCTTTTCCCAGTGGACAAATGTGGACGTAAAAATATTTGAGCAAATCCTACATCTGGTTGGCTGTTCACTCCTTCATATACTTCCACACGCAGAGAATTGTCTCCACTTCCAAAATGGAAAAGTCTGCTGGGGGCTAAACAAGCTTTCTTTGGCTTGGTTTTTAGCGTGAAACGTGTGCCAGGGGGTAAAGCGACACCTCGTAGAGACTGAAGACTTTTTGCACAGGAAACTGAAAGGT
Organism: Carassius auratus; assembly: GCF_003368295.1. Classification (NCBI taxonomy): domain Eukaryota; kingdom Metazoa; phylum Chordata; class Actinopteri; order Cypriniformes; family Cyprinidae; genus Carassius; species Carassius auratus. Next base: position 1,873,054 of record NC_039272.1, on the reverse strand, counting down.
ATGCAGTGTTGTGGTAATTTTTTTTCTTGGGTTTTTAACATAATCATGATTTATTTATTTATTTTAAATTTAAGTTAACTTCTTAAGATCCCTGTGTAAAGTTAGAAGCATACCTGTAAATGTTTAGAGAGATGCTTTACCTAAGTGTTCAAACTATTATAATCATCATCATCTTTTTTTTTTTTTTTAAATAATATAATTCCAGTAATAAAGCCTAAAAACAATCAAAAAGAAAACCGTATGTTGTCAGTGCAGACTAAAACATTGTTCTTGATACACTGCCTTGCATGTTATTCCTTTTCTTTTCTGCAATGTATTAGAAATGAGAAAGCCAGATTGCATCACATTTTACTTGTAAATGCAATTCTGGAAGGTTAGCTGACATTAGATAGAATTTTGAATTTAAATGTCTTTTTTTTTTTTCTCAAGAAAGCAGAATAACTCTGGTTAGTTTTGGATTTTGCCGTTTCTCCAAAGGTATAGGACATGTAATATGAACCAAATATGAAGGAAATAGTTTAGAATGTTTCAGTGGTTATAGCCTACAATATGCAGCTGAAAAATACCTACTTTCTCATTTATTTTATTAGATAACTGCAAGCTTTTCCAATGAGTTAAACAGAAACAGTCTGTCAACTTGACAGGCGTAGTGTTCCGATTAACAATGTGCAACATTTGAAATATGACTGGGAATATTTTCAACAGCTGTGAACATTATTTAGGGCTCACAGTTAATCTTTATAAATGACCGTTAGACTTGAATGATGAGAAGCTTTTTCTCATGACAGGCAGAGAAAGCAGATTCGTAATATATTCAACATTTTAAAGCTTGCTCTCTGTTTTCCAGTTGTAACTATTAACTAACATTTAACTATGATTTTTTTCCCTCGATAAACTTCTAATTTGCTACTTATTAATAATTAAGGGATTTAAAATACGGTCATGCAGAGCAATGCATTAATATGTGCTTTTCACGTTGTAATGAACAGCCAGTATGCTAGTAATATACATATAATAGTTAATGGTGTGAATTGGTCCCTAAACTTTAGCCTACGTGTTACCTAAAACTCAAGGTTTGCAAGATATTTTATATTTACATTTTAGAATAACTACCATTAACTTTATCTAAAAACCTCAAACTGACAAATATGTTGTCAGTTCTTATGTTGCTTAGTCTGATTGTGATATTTGTTTTAGGACCTGTGTGTTTGTGTTGTTCAATTATGCATACATTACCTGAAAACTCTGAAAAGAATGCCTGGCCTGCTACTTTGTGTTATATACAGTATACTGTGGGGTAGCAGGACTGAATCCCCCAATCAGCACAACTGATGTCCCAGCCAGTCCGATATGTTCATGTGCCCCCCGCCTATGTTAACAGTAACCAGATGTATTGTGCGTAGCTTGCATAGAGTTATAAAACACATCTGCGCTGGAACCCAAACTCATCAGAGATATGGTTGCGCGCACACACACACACACACACAAACACACATGCTTTCTCACAGATTTCTCTTTCTCACACTGACAAGATGTAGAGGAGAGGATGCTACAACCACGTTGGGATTTTGTTCTCAGTTTTATGGCTCGTAATAGACAGCCAATAATGCTTTCCATAGCAGTGGGACGAGTTCCTTTAATAGGATTCAGTGTCCGTGGAGGGTTTGTTATGAGGGAACATGTTATAGATAGTCGCACAGACCTTTTCAGCTCACTCGAGACATTTTCCCCACTATTATTTTTACATTTGTTATTTATTCTGGCAACCTGTGAAATTCAGCCTGTGATTTATATCCGTTTTATTGTTTTTCCTTAGTTTCACAATCTTGTATTTTCCTGTTTGAGGGGATCAAGAAGTTTAAGTGAAGGTTTAAGATTCATGGAGCATGATAGATGATTTTGCATTTTATCTCAATGCTACAAAAACATGTTTCTTCATTCCTGCTTCACTTGAGAATTTGCCCTATCACTGCATAAAGCTCTTTGTTTTGTTTTTCTTCTAATTTCAGAACTTTACAACTCCCGTTCCTGAATCATCTTGCATAATCAACGCAATGGAAACAGAATCTACCTATAACCTGACTGCACCCACTGTGTCTTTGTTGCACCATAACATGACAAACACATGTGACTACATATCCACCTCAGCCTCGCAGTATCAGAAGAAAGTTATCCCAACCTTGTACAGTCTCATTTTCCTATTAGGTTTTCTTGGTAACATGCTGGTGGTGTGCGTATTGTATCACAGTTCAGGCCGAAGGACGGTAGCCAACACGTATCTGATGAATCTAGCCATGTCAGACTTGCTGTTCCTGAGCTCTTTACCATTCTGGGCTGTTTACTATTCGCTGGATTACAACTGGGTTTTTGGGAAGGTCATGTGTAAGCTGTGTGGAGGTCTGGTAACGATAAACGTCTACGCTAGTATATTTTTCATCACCTGTATGAGTGTGGATCGCTATCATGCCATTGTCTACCCACTGCACTCTCAGAGCAGCAGGAGCATAAATCAGGCCAGATGTGTCAGCGGCATCATTTGGGTCGTGGCGGCTTTGACGACGTTGCCGACAGTTGTGTTCCGTGACATACACACTTTTCCCAGTAACAACATTACGGCCTGTGTCATTTATTTCCCCAGCTCCTATTGGCAAACTGGGTTAACTCTTGGAAAGAACACTCTGGGATTCTTCTTGCCATTTCTCGTCATTGCAACCTGCTACAGCCGAATCGCCGTGCACCTTCTGGCCACCCCAAACTACTTGGAGCAAGACTCCACCCGACTGGTCCATGTGTTGCGTATGGTGGTCGCTGTGGTTCTGGCGTTTTTCTTTTGCTGGTTCCCGTTCCACGTTCTGGCGTTCCTCGGAGCTCTTGGGGAGCTGGGTGTGGATTGGGATTGCTGGGTACTTCAAGTGATCCATAAACTCCTGCCGTTCTTCCTCTGCCTCGGCTTTTCCAACTCTGCCATAAACCCTTTCCTGTACTGTTTTGTGGGAAATCACTTCCGAGAGAAGCTGTGGCAGTTTTACGGGGATATGCTGACACAGAAAAGAGATTCCATCAGCACGAGACTGTCTTCCTTCTCCAGGAAACTGAGTGATCTCAAAGAAACCGTGCCTATGGAGATGCTTGAGCAGCAGAGCAGCGCGTAGTGGAATCTGGTGAATCTCCACCTTTACATACTGTTATTATAACTGCAGAGCACCGTGTCAGTGTTGCTCAAGTGCTTTCCCAAGTACTGACACTTACTTGGGATGATCAGGTCAGATGTTGTTGTTATAATTGTGATTGTGTCACTGTGTCTTGTTTCTAACAGTGGTTGTGATTGGCTCCGGCACCTATAAACAACATTTGGTTGCATAACAATGTGTAGAGATATAGCCCACATATTATTCTCGGATCAGACTTTACTCAGGATGAGGAGTTTGCTGATTTTTCTGCACAGATATATATATATATATATATATATATATATATATATATATATATATATATATATATATATATATATATATATATATATATATATATATATATATATATATATATATAAAAATAAAGATTTTTGATTACAGCTGTACAGTCTTAATATTTAGATTACTGGTAATATCAGAGTTGTACATAACACTCAAATGTTAGATAATGTTAATCATGTCTTTCATATGGCTGAAATAGACTAAAACTTTATTTTAACTGCAATATACAAAGTCACAAAATGCAGCACAAGCTTTTAAAATGATAAATCATTGTAAATTGAATTATAATTCTATTATAATGGAGCATCATCAATAAATGATGTTTGCAAGTATACAACTTTTTGTAATTGTGATCTATCTATCTATCTATCTATCTATCTATCTATCTATCTATCTATCTATCTATCTATCTATCTATCTATCTATCTATCTATCTATCTATCTATCTATCTATCTATCTATCTAACAATATATGTCTGTCTGTCTGTCTGTCTGTAATCAACATGATGAGAATAAGACTCATCTGAAACGATGAACTTCTGACTGAAAGAGGTGTGATTTTTAAAATGGAAATTTCCATGTTAATGTCTTGTTAACGTTCAGTATTTCACACATCACAGATAATTTATTCTTAAATCAGTTCCGATGTGCATCAGCATAGTTTTAAGCTACATTATTCACAGTCTGCATTAGCGGATATTTAGTTAATAGTAAAAAACAACCTTAGTTCAGCATATGCTGGCCCATCAACTGGATAACATCACTTGTCCTAATTCACATTAACATTCTGCGAGCTCAACCTCTTAATGTTCCTGTAAACGCCAGCATCATTGTGAGAACTGTTATTTAAATTAGCAATTTTTTTTGATGAGGCTTGCTGTTTCGATAGCCTGTGTTCCAGATCTTAAGAGATCTTTCAAGTCATGTAGGTTCATCTAAAAAAATTTAAACACCAACTGGAGTAATGCACAACAATCGTTCTTCAGCTCTTCCAGGAATGTGGAAGAACCTGCTTACAGTGTCCGTTTCTGAGAGGTTAAGCAATAGTTCAGAAGTGTAGTACATATTTCTCATTTAGATTTTCTAAGCTCTGCCATTCTCTGTAGTCACAGTTGCTGCACACATTCTCATGTGTTTTTGCATTTCATGAATTCTGTTGTTGTCTTTATTTAAATTCTCATCATTTGCTCCAATGATGCAAGGTCTTCCCTAAACCATTCTAAGAAATGACCAGACATCAGTGTTCTCATCTGTCAAGCATTCAGGGGGAGGGCGTTTTTAGACTGATGAACAATGTTGATAAAGAGAAGCCAAGGTGGTTGTTGTATAATAGTTAAGAATCTGGACACGTATGTATGAAATTTCTCTTGACTCTCAATTTTGTATCATTTTATCAACGTTGATCATCGTTTATCTTTGTTGGAAAGTGTGTGTCTCCACCTCTTTGCTGCTATATTGTCCTAATCAGGTTAGGATACCTCTCTAGCAATCTTAAATAATTTAGAAGCTGAGTACTAATCTTAACACTTAGGAACCTTTCTAATCAAACTTTAACCCCTCAACTGTCACTCATATTTTTGAACATTGACTTTGTAGTGCACGATCCAAACTTACATTTTTATTATTCATGAATGAAAACATTTTGCAACATGATATTGATGTACCATTTACATGGTAATGCAATGTCTGATTTTAAAATGAGTTTTAAAGGATGAATTTTGAGATTTTAAGTTTTCAGTTGATATATAATTTCTCATGATTTCTAAAATGTGATAGAGAAAAAGGCAACAAAGTCGTCTTGTTTTTTTAACAAAGGTCAAAATTCCTGTTATAATGTAGATTTTTGAGGGTGCACCCTTGTCATAAATTAATCTATTACTTTTCCTACATAATTTTTAACAAAAAACATTTATAAAATATATATTTGGGAGTCTTCGACCTTTCCAACGATATATAGTTTGTCAAGATTAGTTTAGATTTAATTGTAATATAGTGAAGTAAATGTAGGCGTCCCAAAGAGTGGACGGGTGACAGTTAACAGGTTAAGCAATAAAATCACTTATAATCACACTTTTTTAGCAATAAGAGTAAAATTACATTGGTTTTAGAATCTTGACACACTTGAGACAATAACATTTTACTCTGAGCTGCTTTATACATATGGCCCCTGGTCTGTTAATGCAAAGGTTTCAGGTTCAGATCCTAATAATTTTACCTACAGTAGATCACAGTTCCATCACTATGTGCCCTACAGCCTGAGCTGCTCATCCTCACACCGTAGTGAACTTAAAATCTGCCTTCAAAGACAACTCCAGCATGACTGTAATTGTTAAGAACCACTGCACTATAGCATCGTGACAAAAATCCATCTATTGATATGTTGTCCTTCTAAATATTCAAAAAAAATAACCAATGTATATATTTATATATTTGTAATCTTTTCGAATCTCACTGTGAAATTGAATATGAGGCTACTAATTGTAGATGTTTAAATTGGAAGAATTACATCCAGAATCAGCAAGCTGGAATTTGGGCATATGAGCCTCAAACTACAGCTACTTTGTGTGTGTGTGTGTGTGTGTGTGTGTGTGTGTGTGTGTGCACATCCAAAATTTGTTGTGTTCTGTTGACTGATGAAAGGAAATTATTAATAAATGTATTCCTGCAGGTATTCTGTTCCGGCCAATACACATAGCACACTGTAGTGTACATCTGTCCAGATAGATGAATATTGTACCTATGACAGTCCATAAAACGTAAGAGATCAGAGGGTCTTAGGTGCACCCCATTTGTCTCACTTTGTCATTGTTTCAACAGCAGAACAGAACACCGTGTTCCTGAACACTCATATTGTAAGCTGGACTGCAGACAAAGACCGCGCATACACACACACATTATTATCTTACATCAAGGAAACAAATTCAAAGTTGAGTGAAGGTGAGCTATGTTTAGTTGTATGTGTCTTTTGTTGTTGTTGTGGGTGGGGGGTGGTACAGTAGATATGCATGAGAGGTGTGTGTTATGTGTGTTCATATGTAGTGGTTGCAGTCTGGCCAGTTTTAAATCACTCTCACAAACTAAACTGCCCAGTTTTTCATACGCAGGTAAGAAATCTTGCTTCATAACACACACACACACACACACACACACTATAGCAAAGAAATGCACTGGCCATTTTGTAAGTAAATGTCTTCCTCACAGATATAGTGAAACAAGTCTTAAACCAAGCTTAAATGCTCCTTGTGAAAATGATTGCATATATGGTATCTGATTTAACTCTTAAGGTTAAACATCTGTGTGTTCAAGTTTTTGTCTGAGTGGGTTTGGATTACGTAGCAGGGGCTCTTCCTCTAACTGTGATCAATGACAATTTAACAAAACAAGCAATGAAGAGGATTTCACTATTCTGGGAAGTGAGGAGGACATCCTGCCATTATGTTAGAAACTTAAGCGATACGTGTGTGATGTTGTGCTTTTTGATCCTGGAATGTTTGGGGAGGACATGGCTTTTATGAGTGTAAGACAAAAATTTAAATATCTTCACTAATATAGTTAGAAACTTATTTGCACTACTATTTGAAAGGCTCATAAACCAGCCAAATTATTACATCTAATACTATCAACAGATTTGGGCGAGGGTTTAGGGACAAAGTCGATATAAAAATTTTACTTGTGTACTTTTACATCTGTCTGTACAAATATACACAAGACAATTGGTTATTTATCATCACCGCTAGATTTTGAAGCATGCAAACAATGGCAAGCTCAGAGGCATTCATTGTGATGCATCACAAAAATTGGACTGATTTCAGTTGGGCTATGGCATTTCATAAGTCAAATTATTGTTTTAGTTTGACTGAAATCAAACTCTTACAATGAATGCAAGGACATTATTCAAGGATCTGTAAACAGAACAGATCCTTTCAGATTGCTGGCACTAAAAGCCAGACACCAGTGAGGGAGAATATACAGCCGCATATCACTGTGATATCATAAAGCATGTGCATGAGGAAACCTAAGCATTCCACAAACTCACAAGACCTTACAGACAGCTTTCTCATCACTCTTGCTGATTTATGACCTGTTCTTCCTCTTTACCATTGTCGTGAATGTTTTTCAGCTCATTTAGTTTTAGTTATTTATGTCTTCACCACTTAAATGTTAAAGGACTAATGCATACCAACACAGTGCAATTACTACGTCAAGTGCAATTTCAAACAGTTCAAAGCTGAAAAAAAGATTCACAGCACATTTAATTGTGTGTGAGCATCAGAGTTTCTGTTTTAGATGGCATGCTAGATAACACACACATACTGAGTAAAAAATGTGGCTGTGTTGCATTTTTGTGCAGTTTGTGCATGCATCATCTTTGGGCAGGAACCTGATTGCGCCAATCTCAACCTGTTCTAATATAACATGAAATGTGTAATACTGTTGAACAACTGACACTAATAAAATGAGCAAGTCAAAAATATACTGTATCTATGGTATAAATAATAACAGAAAGAGAGACTGAAAAACTGAAGCTGTGCTATAACGTGTATCTGACTCTCCTCCATGTATTTCTAATACAGGCCTGACTGAAGAAGAGGATCTTGCCATGTCCAGTGGTACACACACACACACACACACACACACACACACACACACACACAATATACATTTGTACACCAAATACACTCTAATAGCTGGTTTTCTGTGATTGTAGATGTTAACAGGGAGGCTGTGTTCCAGGCGACAAAGGTTCGAACCCATTTGAAAAAAGATGGAAGCTGGATCAACAGATCTCAAAATGTTGAGGACACACAGTCCGATGTAAAAGCAAGGTAAACGCAGGTTTTCACTGTCATCTGCTGGCTGAGAGCGGTAGTATCAACAAGCCAAGATCTTTCTCGTGTTTGCTTGACCTCTCAATTTATTTCACATTTTACTCTCTAACAGTAAACAAATAAAGTTAGGAAAACCTAATAACATGTCATCACTTGAAAGCAGTTCGGTCTCTTCCTCCATCATGCCACGTGCAGAGAGTACCACTCCCTCCTCCGGCCTTGACTCATCCACACCTCCACAAAGCTCTAATGTCATGTCAGCATTAAGGAAATTTGAGTGAGTGCTTTTCTTAATTTCCTTGTGTGTGTTTCCTGTATTCAGTGCACTCAATACACTGCATTCAATAACATTTCATTAAGGGCAATCAGATGTTTCATAATTATTCTGAACGTGTTCCAGTGCACATCCTGTCCTTGAGGACTCCAGGAGAGCACATGTAGGAAAAGCAGTGGAGACATCCATAGTCAAAGCTACAGAGCAACCACTAAAGACACCAGCAGATGCTTCTGTAAAGGAAATAGTGAAAAAACCAGTCACTATACCTGTAGAGGAACCATTGAAGACACATGCAGACACTCCTAAAACAGACGTAGTGAAGAAACCTGTTGAAGAACCATTGAAGACACCTACAGATGTTCCTGTAAAAAACATAGTGGAGAAACCTACAGAGAAATCACTGAAGACACGCACAGAGACTGTAGAGGGAACAAGGAAGACACCTGTAGATGGAGCTTCAACAGATCAAACACAATCCAGTGGAGTGCTGCAGGAGAAAACAGCCAAAACCCTACATGAGAACCCAACAAAGCCTTCAGGAACACTGACTACAAAGAATAAAGAAGATGATACAGCTGAACAAGTCTCAATAGCACATGCAACTGTAGTAGAGGCTCTACTCGAACCCAGACCGGCCGAAAACCAGCCTACAAGTGAAAAGGGGGAACTTTCACTAATATCTGCTCTGGAAACTCCAACTAAAGAATCATCAACTAGATCAACTACAGAACCAACCAAAGAACCCCGTGTGACAGCCCTGGAAGAGAACCACAGACTGAACAGTCAAGCTAAACTGAAGTAAGTCACTTAAAAGACACATTTATATAGATATGTCTGTGGACTTCTTTGAGTAGGTGTTATGCTATTTTGATTTAATTAATTTCTATAGAAATAACATAAAAATTTGTAATTAAAGGACTCACAAAATTTTAACTCAGTAAGTATATAGTTTATAAGCTAAATTCAGTTATGCAAACACAGAAACATCAACACTGTAAAATTAAGTCTGACCTGTCTGTATTACTAAATACCTTCATTTATTTTTACAATAAAGCACACAGTTCCATTCTTAATAAGTCGTATGTGTATCTGTGTATGTCTCTCTTAGTAAAACCATGTGTTCCTTCTGCAAGCTGCCCATAGATGGAAATGTGAAAATCTCCATCAACATTCCTGCCATTTGCTGCCATCCGGATTGTTTCAAGGTTTACTTTTTAAATCTTTTCTTCCTCTGTACTCAGGCTCACAAGTCAGTATCTCACCCTTCCACCAAATAGTTTTCAGTCTTATCTTATATTTTCACTTGGTATCAATGTTTTTGGTGATCTGATCACAGGAGGTCAGTGCTCAAAACAGGTGTTTACAAGGTCAGAAACATTTTGTGATGGGATCACTGAAACTTACAGAAGCTCAAGACATTTGTTATTAATAATTTTGTTTTCTCGTGCTTGCAGCTCATAGAGATATTTTGTTTACTCGCTCTCAAGTGGTTCAAAACGTGCATGAGTTTTCTTCTGCAGAGCACAAAAGAAGATACTTTGAAGAAAGTTTGCAATCAAACAGTTGATGGCAGCCATAGTATGGAAGTCAATGGCTATCATGTTTGGATACCAACATTCTTCAAATATCGTCATACTCAAAAATCAATAGCATAGCAAGCAGTACTAGACAAATGCTGATGTTTTTCCATTTCTGTTTGTTCTCAGCAAAATGTGTTTTCTTCATTTGTTTTTGTTCAGAGAGCTTCTTTTCAAAAAGCTACCTGTTAGAATAAAAAAAAGAAAAAAAGAAAAAAAATATATGTATATTTGAAAATAATAATCAAATCAAATCATTCACGGGGCTATTGTAAACTAAACATTTTACTTGTGTATTTGACCTTTTCAATGGTTTAAAAGAAAATCTCAAGAGTTAATATGTTAATAGCAGGTAAAAAAAAGCAAGGCCCAAAATGAACTTTTCAAACACATCTGCCAATGACAGTGAATTGACTTTATGTTTTCTGGCCTTGGAACTTATTTACTTTGAGATTTGATGAGTAAAGCCATGTTTTGTTCTGTGTGTGTGTGTGTGTGTTTTAGTGTAATGGTTGTGGCCATCCTCTGGGCGATCTCTCTTCATATATGTACCACTATGCTGGGAAAATCCTCTGCGAGAAATGCTTTGATCAAATCTTCCAGCTCTGATGAGTCTTCCTACTGCAACCTACTCCACTACAACTTATCACCATGATACCCAAGCACATCTCAGTGTCTACCAGCAAGTTTGCTGTAATTCAGCACTAATTTATAAAAAACAACAACAACAAAAAATCAGTCTTTATCAGTAGAGGAACTGGTGTCGTAGGTTTATTGTACATTGTTAATTCAACATCATTTTTCATTAAATGGTCAGGTTGTGTGTGCTTGTCTTGCTATTTACTGATAAAATTCCCCATGGGGTTTAATGAAGGATTTCTCTCTTTCTGATCAATATATTCCTTGTCTTCTCTTCACAATTCACTGTTTCAAATGTATTGAAAAAAAATATCATATCAGCTTAAAGGAGAAATTTGCTTCCAGAATGAAAATTTCCTGATAATTTACTAACCCTTATGTCATTCAAATGTTCATGTATTTCTTTCTTCAGTCGAACATAAATTAAGGTGGACTTCAATGTGGATCAATGTGTTGAAGGTCCAAACAGTAGTTTTAATGCAGCTTCAAAGGGCTTTACACAATCCCAGCTGAAGAATGTGTGAAATGAATCTAGTGAAATGTTCAGTCAAGAAAAATGCAAATTTACAGACTTTTTAACCACAAATGCTCACTAGCTCGACCTCATGCATAATAATCATGCACGTGTGATGTAGGCGGATGTAGCAACCCCGTGTTTACAAAGCGAAAGAATAAAGAAAGTCTTTACATCTTTGCCAAAAAAGGTTAAACAATGACGTTGGACGATTTTGAAGTTAGGGGAGAAAATGAGGTGGAGTTGTTCGCCATACCCTACCTTTTTAACCGACAAGACAAAGAACTAATCTTCATGACTTTTCCAATGTGATTACACAAAGCATGAAGTCATGGATGCACATAACAGAGCTAGTGCAAAACAAGCATTAGTGGTTAAAAAGTATGCAAAAAGAAAACGCTAGGACCTTTGAAGCTGCATGGAAACTGCAGATTGGACTTTCAATCCATTGGCCACCATTTGTTTGAGTAAATTATCATTGCAAGGAAATTTTCATTCAGGCATTGAACTTCTTTAACTTATCCAGTTTACATGTCTGTAGCTGTGAGACAAATTGACAACACTGATCATCTGCTTTCATTAAAGTTTATTCAACACACAGTTTATGTAAATTCACTTTAGTCTGAATTCTGCATGTTTTTTATCATTTACAATGATCAATCTTACTGTAGAAATAATTAGTAGTTTTCTGAAGTAAACCAGTCAGTGAACAATATTAAAAAGACATTAGTTCCTTTGATCGAGCACCATCATTGATCAGGTTCAGCATGTTGCCACAGTTAGTCAAAATATACAACAAATACACCCACAAACATAAAATCACACAAAAGAATGTCTGTAAATACTGAATTCAAACTGACACAAAGAAAGCTGTTCACTACAGCGCTGTTTCTCCATGTGTGTCACACAGAATAAAACACCCACATCTGACTGAAGAGGATTCAACACACTCAAACTCTCTTAAAAAGATGGAACGTGTGTGAGAGAGAGACGACAGAGGCTAAAATCCTGGCAAACCGCACGGCATTAATAAGACCATGAAGCACAATGAATACAATCATTAAAATGAATAAATGGCCATGAGCGTATATAATAATGTGTGCAGCAAAGACAGAGAGAGAGGAGACAAATGAAGAAATACAGAAGTTAGATTCCACTCCTCCAGAGATCCACTGTACAGTAGTTTTGGTTTTATGTGTAGTGCTTCAATGAATTGTTGTATTTTCATTGGTAAATCTATCTTAGTGTAATTTTTACTAATATGTCTCATGAAAGCAGTGGTTTGTGCTCTGTATGATAGAACTCTGCAGGGGCTTCATGGAGCTCTTTTGTGTTTCCTCACCGGCCACAGTGATGACACCTCTGAAACCGCTGCCACAGGCGACAGGAAAGCAGGCCTAGCAACACCGAACCTAAAAACGGATTCCCTTCCTTCCCAGAAACCTCAGAACAGCGTAGTTGTAGGTGGTGGCAACCACGTAAATTAACTAGGAAAAAAGAAGGAAGAAACAACACATTTCTGATGTTTTCCTCTGCTAAAGGATGAGCTCTTGTGGCATGAGTGTTTATATCCTTTAGAGATTTTACTATAAACATCAGGCAAAGAATGCAATTCCAGCAATAGCACATCATTATTTATTTACAGTCTTGTCTAAGCAGCATATAGCCCTTATATTTTAGAGAAACAATCCCCTTGGAGCAACAGGGGGCTTTAGTTCATTGTATAGTATTGCTTAGCTAAAAAAATTAATAAATAAAAATACATGACTGGATTTTATTAAAAAAAAAAAAGTTGTGTAATTTGTTATTATATATCAATATGCATAGCTATCAAATCTCTTATATAATTAAATTAGCACAAGCCCATAAAAAAAAATCACAGAAAGAAATGTGATTAATTATAGTATTACATATACTTTTCTAATTTAAGAAAAAAAAAGTGAAGATCAGTCAGTGTAACTCTCTAGCAGCATTTGTTTTCAGCTGGCACATATCTAATGCAACATAAGTATTAGAATATTAAATGCTTGTTTCAGTCTCATTGTGCTCTTATGCACGACAGAGAAGCTCTGGTTGCTCATAGTGATTGTCTTTAGATCAAGCCTGAGAAATGACTGCTGCCAAATATACAGGAAAAGGGAGTAGAGACGCTGGGGATCTGTCAGTAGCAGAGAGGTCAGTTACTGACTGTAAACTAAACATTCCTCTGCTGTACTTCCGTCATTTACTTCATGCTCTGCACTCTGACGTCAAAGAGTTTAGTGCAAATAAATTCCCTGTGAATTTGAACTCAATTGCAGTGGAAGTTGGTCAATAATATAAAATATAAATGAATGTGTAAATATAATAATCAGTAAATTCACATATGTAACCCTGGACCACAAAACCAGTCTTATGTCACTGGGGTATATTTTTACAAAAAAAAAAAAAAAAAAACCTTGTATGGGTCAAAATGATTGAGTTTGCTTTTATGCCAAATCTCATTAGGATATTAAGTAAAGATCATGTTCCATAAAGATATTTAGTAAATTTCCTACCGTAAGAATATCAAAACATAACTTTTGATTAGTAATATACATGGCTAAGAATTCATTTAGACAATTTCAAAGACGATTTTCTCACTATTTAGATTTTTTTTACACCCTCAGATTTCAGATTTTAGTGAAGATGCATCAATCACTGCAAGCTGTAATTTTTTAAATCATTAAAACCAATTAAATAATAAAGATTGCTGTGGTGAAATTGCTGCTTTACAGAATACAAGTCGATAAGCTTCTTGAAGAAGGCCACTATAGCCTTGCACAAAATCTTCTACAGTAACTATAAATGACTTCACAGATGTAAAACATTAGATCACTAACCAGGGCAAGAAGGGTGATTCCGGCTCCAGCGAATGCACAGATGTAAAGGTCATAGGTCACATAGAACTGGAAACATAAAAAGGGACATAAGAGACATGATCTCTTGAAACTCTGAGCATGTGCATGTGTCTAGGATAACAAACATCTAACCTCTGGTGTTTTGCAGATGTTTGCCAGTGTGTTTCCACAAACAATCCCCGGCAGAGCATTCCAGGGAAGAAACCCTACACAGAACAACACAGACATCATGATTGTAAGCACACAAAAGCATATGTACAGATGAAGGGTGCAGACCTACCATACATCCGTGCATCCATGCAGACCCTTGCTTGCTGGTTGAACATGGTGGTTTCCGACAGAATGTTGACTTTGTGACATGAGCTTTTCATATTAATGAAGAAGAGCACAGGAATGGCTGTGAAGCCAAAGACAACCAGCCAGATCACGGCGAGCACGCACGTCAGGATTATGAACTGGACAAGAGAAACGGCTAATTAGCTCAGTGCAACATAACAGGCATGGACACTGAAAACTATATAAGAAAGTACAGTAAGTAAAACTTGATTTATATCAACGTTACTACTGCTTTACACAAGAAATATACATATATTGTCATAAATGTTCACATGCATATATAGATATGGAAGGAGATACAAAATAAAAAAAATAAAACTTCATAAAATAGTAGGCTAAGACAACTTCTCACAGCTTATCAGAACAAACAAGCAAGTTGCTGTCGGATGAACGGAGTGATTTAGCTGGAGTATATATCAGAATTCCCACACTTTTTGTACTTTTCCAGTCATTTATGATGATGAAATAAGTAGTCTAAAATAATTTTATAGAGATCACATTAACAGAGAGTAATTTCACACTGCATAAGTACTTTTTTTGAACTGAGCATAACTGAAAAGGCATATTGTCTATTGAATTTTCCATAGCTTCTCCATGACTTTTATGACATGAGGTTTTAAGAATTTTGTATAATTATTATCAATTAATGTTACATTATACAATTAATTAA
Organism: Carassius auratus; assembly: GCF_003368295.1. Classification (NCBI taxonomy): domain Eukaryota; kingdom Metazoa; phylum Chordata; class Actinopteri; order Cypriniformes; family Cyprinidae; genus Carassius; species Carassius auratus. The sequence goes on along the minus strand of NC_039272.1, from coordinate 1,857,857 downwards.
TATTATAATATTGCCTATATAAATACAAATTATTTTAAAAAGTATTTTACTATTGAATTATTCAGGGAAAGAAATCACATTTTTGAAAATTTCAGCTTTTCCAAATACTAATATTTCAGTATCAAAAAAGAAGATAAAAAGATGCGAAAGGAGCAGCGACCACACAATTCAGAATCGAACTCTCTCTCTCTCTCACACACACACACACACACACACACATGTCCCCACAAGGATAGTAACACCTGAAATTTGTGACCTGAAAAACAAACACTCACAGTCAGGCTGAGGCAGCGGCCAAACTTGGTGCTCCTAAATTCTCCAAACGTCTGCTTTACTGCACTGGTGGTGTAAAAACCTTCAGCCAAAAGCAACAGTCCATAGAGGAAAAAGAAGGAGGCCAGACCGTAGATCACATACTGGAAATATTTTATACTGAAACACAAAATATAGAATAAATAACACATGCAAACCTTCATAAGTCAAACTAGTACAAACTATAGACTAAAGAACACTGATTAAAGATAAAGCTATTCTGTTCTCACATTATGTACTGTACTGTATATAATCACCAAAAAAAGGCAATAACTCACAAGTCTGCCATCACAATGAAATCCTGGACGTCCCTTGCGAAGTAGAGCTCTATGAATGTGTGTGTGTGAGTGAGCGCCTCATGGCCTCCCCCGCAGAAGAGCGCCACACCGGTGTAGCAGAGCAGGGTGGCCAGCAGGCTGGTGTAGGGCACGGCGCCCAGGCAGCGGATGCAGCAGTCATAGCAACCTGTAGGTGAGTAATATATCAACACACCAACTGCACATGCAGCACACACAATACACACACACATCTATACACACACATACACTGTACTACCAATACACAAGTGGACTTATACTCAACTACAAAATCACATGGATGACCTCGAAATGAGTATGCAAACTCCTCTAAGAGTTAGTTGGCTTACAGTTAGTCAAGGACACACACAACAACACGTGCATGCACATACTCAGTGCGCTCTGTGAGTAAATGTATCTGATGCACACACACGAGCTTGTAAATAGTCAGTCAGTGTATAATGGAATCACAAATGAACAAGCCAAATGCAGACAAAGTGAACGCAGGCAATCATAAAGCCCTGTTCAAAATCCCGTAACCCAAATAAAAAATCCTGAAAGTAAAAAAGTTAAATATGAGGAAGCAGAAGAGATGACAAAAAAACTGCATCAATAAAAGGCTAAAAATAGTTGTTTTTTTAAGCAACTTAACCAAAAGAAGCCAAACAAACGATAAGCCCCAGAAGGCTCAGCTATGGAGTTCTTTGGTTTCCAGTCTGTGAGGGAAGATGATGCATCTCAGGTCACCTAGTGCTTTACACAACCACGGCTGTTTCACTGGAAACATCGACACTGCTGAGTCGAACCCACGCCAGGAGAGAGCCGTGCAGATGCTTGTCCGCTCACTCCAGAGAGATTTCTGTCCTCTGTTGCAGTGATGTCTAAACTGAAGGAGGTAATTTCTTTTTCTTTCTTCGGATACACTCCACTGACCACCTCAAGGAAGAAAAAATGCATCGCTTAAGCTGCTTCTCTCCCTCCCTCGCTTCTTTCTCTCCTTCTTTCCCTCCCTCGCTCTCTCTCTCTCTCTCCCGAGTAGCCTGGTGTCAGGGAGAGATTTGGGTGGGGGGGTATGGGCGTTTTCATGTGTGTTTGAGGTTTTGTGGTCAGAAAAAGAAGCACTTGTGACAGTCATAATGGCTTTTGTTTTTAACAACAAAAACTATCATTGTGAACAAACAAGATAGACACACACTCACAGGCCTCAGTAGTGGAGTACGTCATTGTGTTTCCACTCAAAGCAGCACAGACAGACACACACTGACACCACTGGGGTTACAGCTGGGATCATGGCAGGTCAACCAGTCTTTTACACTCTTTTTAAACTGTTTTCTTCTCAAATAGCCTGTGACTCACAATCATCTGATTAATAGATACAACACACACTTTCATCACACCTTCTGTTTAAGAATGTGGAAATGCTTTTGGGTCCATCCATCCATCCATTCTCTAAAAACACTTAAAATTAAAGGGCTATTAAGTTGTTATCCAAAAAAGGAGAAACCTACAAAACAATTCAATGCATACATACATATGAATCCTTATGCAACTACATTTAATATTTCCCCATTTCAAACTGGCACTGGGCCGTACAAGAGTCCCCTTCAGAGAAGAGAATATTTGACGTAAAGACCTGATGTGACCTCCTGTTGTCTCCTGGTCTTCTCATCCACACCCAGGCGTTGTTGCAACTGTCTTAGCCAATCAAAACCGGAGGCAGCTGGTTAATCAATCAAAACAACCTTTTAATTAATAAGGATCCATTAAATGCATTTCCATAACAAATGCAGAAGTGATGCCTCTAAGCTTCTGACCAGCCTGATGGCATCTTTCACACATCATACAAAAAACGAATCATTAAAATGCTTGTATACAATACATTTGTCTAAACAACTTATATCACATGCAAATTAAAGAAACAACAATCAATTAAAATTCTGCCCATAAATATAAGCATAATTCTAAAATAATGAACATCATATAGCAGTGGTTAAAATGGGTTTTAGGTGAGTTCAGGTAGACTTACCCATGTGAGTATGTGTGTGCGTATCACGCTCTGTCTCTCTGATGTGCCGTGTAGTTTAATCTCCTTTGATGCTTTTATGATACTCACTCGCGCTTTTGTCCCTGGAACAATAAACAAACCCCTCTGCTCTCTCCCAAACTCACACACACACTGGGGCAGATCTTAAAGACGCAGCGCCCCTCTTTCACTGCCATGATAAAGAAAGAGTAAGAGTGTTTGTGTGTGTTTCAGTGCAATGAACCGTAAATGTTCACATGCACATGCATTATAAAGATAAGCACCCTGGCCAAAATGTTTGTGCACAAAAACTAGTAGCACTTACGTCTGGGCTAAGTTTTTCTACATAATCATTCCTATACATACACTTTTACTTAGCTATATAAATAGGGACATCCATTGACTTGAAATAGTGTTTCTGCATACAGGATGTTATAAATAATACAACTGTTAGACTTCTAGTATTCATAAATATTATAAATAATACAGGTCTAACAAAACATTCTGCATTTTTAGAATGAAAAGTTTTTATTTTAATACCATGTTTGCAAATGTGATTTTTGTCAGATTCACTGTAGCTCACTTCTGGGTACAAATTTGTCCCCAAACCATGATTAATGAAAAAAACCATGATTAACCATAACACACACACACACACACACACACACACGCACGCACGCACACACACGCAAAGCTATCTTTGTGAAGATCATTGACACAATGCTATCTTTAGCCCTTTGCCTTAACCTTAACTATCACAATTAAATGCTAACCCTAAATGTAACCTAACCCTAGTGTAAACTTAATTATAACCTTGACCATAAAACCAAGTCTTAAACCTCGAAGAGCCCTTTAAAGGGGTGCCAGAAAGTAAGAACTGCCCAAATCCCCTCACATTAACCACTTGATCCTCACTCCAATGGCTAAACCTCAAACTGGTTCTCACAAAGTTAGTAGTACAATTACACACACACTTATATACACACACACACAGATTTTGAAGCGCAGTGAGTGAGCTGTGTCCTTTAGAGTCAGATTGGGACATTCAATACAATACTACAGTTGTGTCAGAAATAGGAACACAGACAATTCACTCTTTCTGTAACACACAAATTCTCTCACTCTCTTTTACACACGTACACAATACTATTACAGTGATGAAAACAATAGAGCTAATGTGTGGTTTGAAATAAATCTAAATAATTTGATGTGCCCAATAAATAAATAAATATCTTACTCAGTATTTGTGCCTTCTTTTCCAATATAAATATCTACACATTCTTAAATCATGATACACATGAGAAGCAAACTTACTTTTCTTATCCCACTGGATATTTAAGCATAAAGTCATTTAAAAATGACTGAAAAGTAAAAAAAAAAACAAGGCTTTCATATAATTTTGCTTCTTAGATATCTTGATTTAAGATTGTTTAGATATTGTTTATCACTGAAAAACAAGACAAAAATACTAACAAAATAATTTTTGCATGGACTTGGATTAGCACATAGTTGCATGGAAAAAAGAAGCCCAAGGGTACGAAGATAGGCTAACAGATTTTTAATTTTGTGTGAAATATCCACATACAAATATTATGTTATAGACCCATTTGAATTTGTCCTGTAGCGCTAAGATTTTCTCAGGTTCAGCTGCCAGGAAACACAGAATTTGACAGAATGTACCTTGAATACATGAATGCACTGTAAACAGCTTAAAGGTATACTCCATCCCAAAATGAGAATTTTGTCATCAATCACTTACCCCCATGTCATTCCAAATCCGTAAAAGCTTTGTTTGTCTTTGGAACACAATTTAAGATATTTTGAATGAAATCTGGGAGGCTTGTGACTGTCCCATTGACTGACAAGTAACATTGTCAAGTTCTAGAAAAGTATGAAAACTATCGTCAAAATAGTCAATCTGCAATCAGTGGTTCAACCGTAACATTGTGAAGTGATGAGAATAGTTTTTGTATGTGAAGAAAACAAAAATAACGGCTTTATTCAACAATTCGTCTCCTCTGTGCCTCGCTGCATCACCATAGGGCCATTCTGGCAGCACTGTTGTGCTGTTTTCATTCAAATCAAAATGTAAATACACATAGAAAATGTATCCTTGTGTGGCGGCTGACACAGAATAGCATACGCAGTTTGTGTTCAGCGGATGTTCTCCATAATTGTTTTACGTGATGAGGAGTCCTTATGTTTGTTTTCTTCACGTACAAAAAGTATTCTCGTCGCTTCATAATGTTACGGTGGAACCACTGATGGCAGGTGGACTATTCTGATGATGTCTTTCATACTTCTCTGGACCTTGAAAGTGTTATTTACTTGCCACTTAATGGGACAATGACAAGCCTCACAGTTTTAATCCAAAATATCTTAAATTGTGTTCCAAAGACGAACAAAGCTTTTACGGATTTGGAACCACATAGGAGTAAGTGATTAATGACAAAATGTTCATTTTGAGGTGGAGTATCCCTTTAAATGCAGCACGCATGAGATCATGTCCAAGACATCAGTCTGCAGACTCCAAATCAATCTTGATAAACGAGAAGCAGGGATTTTAGGCAAACTCAATATTTACTGCAAATTTGAGGCAGAAATGTACAGAGTATAAAATAACAGACTTCTCCAAGCCGTTGTCCTGACAGACCTGAGCACACAGGTCACCCTCATCATGCAGCAGAGACTCCAGGCTTCATTTGCCATCGTGTTTGCTCTTTAAAGTCCAGATGAACTCAAATGGAAGTGAATACTGCAAATTCTTTTTTATAAAGCTGTTGCACTTTCACACAAACAAGTTGCTGGTTACCAAGGAAACTGTATCGCAAAACTCATGGTGGGCTGGTTAGTATGGGCAACGTGGAGAATCGAAGCATCTGGCAGGATATGACCCCATGATTACACGAGCGTATGCCCTGTGCAAACTCTGTGCAGCTCCATAGTAAACACGATCTTTTAGAACGACCTTCAGAGAAGCGCTGTATTCAGTACAAATCACCACAATCATGTTTTATAGAAAAGATTAACATCGTAAATTCTCAGCAAAGCCTGTATGTCCTGTCACGGCGCGAGTGATGTAATATCACAGCATGAGTGATGTCATACTACTGCATGAGTGACGTCATACCACTGATAAATACAGAAAAAGAAACGCAATGCTTTCAAATCAACTTCACAAAACAAACTCAGATACAATACAGATTTCAAATGATCGAAACGCGTTTTTCACAAAATGATAACATTTAGCAAGACACAAATGATTTAAAGATGCTTCACTTGAAAAATTTTCACATCCGCTCTCTCGCGCTCATGAGTAATCGTCGCACGCATTCTGCTCTTTAAAATACTCAGTGTGATCCATTTGCGTAATCTACAACTAAATTAATAGATTATACCAAAATTAAAATGCACAACGTTCATAGATAGAGGGGGGCTCAAGAAAGACAGAAAGCAAGAGAGAAAAAGAGAGAGATGTGGTATAAAATAGTAAAGTTTTGTGTTTATAAAGAAAGAAAAAAATGGATTCAAAATCAATCGGACTTCAAATAATCTTCCTTGCTATGGATATAATCTGATTTTAAAAACGATTAGAAATATTATTTTTTTTCTGACACATTCAAAAAAGCTGTCTGTACATTGACGTTAATATATGTTATACTGTACAATAGCCATTAATATGTTTGTTATTACAGGTTATTATTATTACATATCTTAGAATAAGTGCTTGGTTGGTTCGTAATGGTGAACCACTGATGGGACTGCAGCGCCCCCTACTGTTCCTGCGGATCAAACCACCTGCGGGGTTTTTAAGAGTCTTTCTTCACCACCTAGAGGAGGCAGCGGTTCACAACTGCTCCGTTTTTCCATCTTATTCCACAGAGAAGTTTCTTAACTACTCATATAACGTGAAAGTTGACAAAAGTCAGACGCGTATGAAGCAGTGCGTTCATACTGAGCTGAACTCTTAATGTTAGTGTGCTGCGGTGACTCTTCCTTCTGGTTTATACTGATGGGCCATACTGATTCATTCTAGGTGATTGTGCTCATGTTATGAATTGGGTTCACCTGCTATTATACTTTTGAATACTGGTGAACAGTTTGCACCGGCTTGATCTGGTTTACAGTCATAAGGATTTGTTGGATGTGAGTGCTGCGTGTCAGCGTGTGGAGTTCCTGTTGCATGTTATACACGTGTTGTGGAGTGTGGGTGGGGCAGGGTGGTGGAGTTGTATCCATGCGTGAAAGTGTTGTAAGGGTGCATGCTGGGATACCCCATCAAAGAATTGGGTGACATGGTAATGGTGTTGGGCGTCATTGTAACACTATTGGGCGTCAAGGTGACCGTGTTGGGTGTCATAGTGCCGCTGTTCGGCGTCATTGCGACAGAACTGGGGGTCATGAGTGGGATGTCATCTGGCGAGCGGCGGAGCGTGAGGGCATAATCCCGCGGAGATGATGCAGGGGTCAGGCGGAGAGGGTTGCACAGGGACTCTTCCTCCTGGTTACCCCCTGAGATGGAGGTGGGCGTGTAGCTGAGGTCATTGGGCGGGGTCTGGCGCTGTGCGGGCTGAGGGGGCGTGTCCTGACGGCTCCGTTTGTCCTTGCGATAGTAGAGCGCAGCGAAGGCCAGGACGTTGAGAAAAAGAAGCGAAGCTCCGACGGCAATCGTGACGCTCAGCTCTGTGGAGTAATCGCGTGGGTTTGCGATGACCAGCGGCCCACTGCGTGCTGTGGACTGGGGGGTCTGTTTACCAGGGGTACGAGCCTTGTTGCCCCCCGGGCGAGGTGTGGCACTGTGGGAACTGTGTGTGGTCAGAAGAGGTGGGACCCGTGTGGTGGTGGATGTGTAGTGGAACATGTCATGCAGGTTGTACAGGTGAGGTACCAGATGCTTCCAGAAGGCCACTTTAGTAGCTCGATAATGATCCCGGACACGAGGCTTCAGCCCAATATGCAGATATAGCTGATCATGAGGACTGTACTTGGCCCATGTCACTTCTTCAAAACGGTTTGCCTTGGTGTGGATGAACTTAGTGTCCTGAGGAACTGGCTTGTTCGGATCCCTAAAAAACATTCAAATACACACACACACACACACACACACACACACACACACACACACACACACACACACACACAGCAACAACAATGACAAAAAAGTTCATTAATTATATCTGAACTATAGAAACAGTGTTACTTGTTTTGATAAATATTCCTTCATGCCATATTAATTATTTTTTATTCATTTTAGCTTTGACTGAAATGGCATTTAATTTAGTCAGCAAAATTAACATTTAAGCTGATGAAAGTGTATCAAACTGTAAAAGCAAACTTGGAAATAATTTTCAAACTTTTTGAAAAATGTACACTACTTTTCAAAAGGCTCAGTAAGATTTTTTAAAATAAATTAATTTATATATTAATCAGCAAGGATGCATGTAATTGATCAAAAGTTACAGTAAAGACATTTATGATGTTACAGAAGATTTATAATTCAAGAACAGTAAATGCTGTTCTGTTGAAATTTGTATTAATCAAAGTATCCTGGAAAAATCGATCATGATTTCCTCAGAAATATTAAGCACTGCAACTGTAATAATTAGAAATGTTTCTTGAGCAACAAAACTACATATAAGAATGATCGGAAGATTGGAATAATGGCAGATGGAACATCTAAATTTAAAGTAATAAATTACATTTTAAAACATTACAGTAGAGAACATTCAAATGTAATATTTCACATGAGTTTTACTGTACTTTTTGAAAGCTAAGATACTTATTTTTTTAACAGTATTATCAAAGATATAAAAGATTTATGAACAGAAAATCATTGTGAAAACCATCCCTTTTGTGAGCTAATGTAATAGCATGTATGTGTTTAAGCAGGTAACCTACAGGTGCACGGTTTATAATACCTCTTTATTTCCACCAGAGGGCACTGTTTCATTGAGTTAAATGTTGATGCCCTGATTTACATTGAAATATACTTGCTTCACTGCTCCTCCCACTATTTCTGTTATGCTCCCTGTGACCGACTTCAAGGTCACAGTGACTGTTCACTAATTTACCAGTCACACCTGTTTCATCATTATCTGGAGGCTGGGTAGGATGGGAGCTTCTTGTATTTAGACAAAATGCATTATTGTGTCATTAAATGCCATAATTAATTAAATAATATTTTAGTCCAGAATGGCACTGATAATGTTTTGTTTGTGTTGCTATTCTGCATATTGTTTTGCAAAAATCTATCGCTTGTGACGTTTATAGAGGGTGCTCTAATTTACCCGGTCTTTGCAAAGTTGGTCCAGTAGGTCATGACGACGGCACTCAGCATGATATCATTGCGGGAGAAGTTGCAGGGGAAGAGTTCTGTCGGACCAATAAGTGGAATGCCAAACACATAGGGCAGCTCATCGCCGTGTGCGGAGTCCGCCCATGGAGGCTTCATGGGGCTCTGGCAGTGATGGTAGAATGCATAGAAGAAGGTCGGAGAACCGTAACGTGCATGCAGGTCAGCCGTCACCACAGCTGGCTCCACCCACTGGTGATCCGTAAACATGGCCACGAGGGTTTTACGACGAGTTTCGGGATTGTCTCGATCAGCCCAGTCTGTATACATGAACTTTATGGTTTCTCTGAGAGTGTCCTTCCCTTCTGGATAACCGTAGAGACCGTCTACAAAATCGGATACCGTGAAGTCAAAATCCGAGCCAGAAACTCCACCCTCTTCTGGTTCCACCACGCCCTCTACAAAGCGGAATCCCTCCCCCTGGTTAACGCCCAACATGATGTCATAGTTAAGGAACTCGCCCTGTTCCATGAGCACTTCGGGGTCATCTGGGATGAGGTCACCATCGATGACAGGGCCAAAGGCCACATGGAAGCGGGCAGGCTGAATTTCCTGCTCCACCAGCTCCCTGTAGCTACGCTTCTGCATGCAGAGGACCAGATCCTGCATAACACACACACATGCAGCTGTTAGATCTGCCTCCATGCCTACACTGGTAAAAACTGCTTGTCATAGATAAGGTAGACTCTAAAATGTAATTAAAAAATAAATTATTTTTTATTAACCAAAACACTGGGAACCAAAAACAATGTCTTAAACTTATCCTAGAGGGTGTGAGAAATTAAAAATGAATCTGTTCTAGTATTCTGGGTTTGTGACTTTGTATTTAGTTTATATACTTCCATTCATATCTTTGCAAACAGAGGAGAAGCAAAACACAGGGATATGCAGATAAGTTTTGCATTCGGCTTCATACGAAAGTTTAAGTTTTGTGTCTCTGGCCTGCGAGAAAATTTCACCAATTGAAGATTTAAATGTCAAAGACTGATTTTTTTAATAGACCAATGTTTTTATTTAGCAAGGATGCTTTATATTTATGAAAAAAAAATAACAACAGAGAAGACATTTATAATGTTTCAAAATACTATTTTATATATCTTTTAATTTTTTATTTCATCTAAGAATCCTTATTGAAAATATGGTTTATCATAGGAATAAATTACATTTTAAAATATATTAAAATGGACAAAGCTTATTTTAAAATGTAATATGACACAATTACTTATGTTTTGATCAAATAAAGCATAAGAGACTTCTTTCAAAAACATCTTAAACACCCCAAAAATCCTGAACAGTATTTTTTTTTTCTCATTTTAAGTGTATTAATTTATTGTAATTTGTGATCCAGTTTGTTGAAATGTCAGAAGCAATTTCAAATACTCTACATAGTCTAGTCTAGTCTTCCTCAAATCTTGCTCTGGAGGTCCAATGCACTGCAGTGTTTAGCTCCAACCCTGATCAACCTCACCTGTCTGGGATTTTCTAATGATCCCAAAGACATTCATTGGCACTGATTAGCATGCTCAGGTGTGTTTGATTAGGGTTAGAGCTAAACTCTGCAGGAAAGTGGATCTCGAGGTCCAGATTTGAGGAGCCCTGGTCTAGTGTCACACAACTGTATGGTGTGTTATGGCTTTTATGCGCATCTTACATGACAAGGTTATACACAAAATACCCACAACTGCATTGTCTCTTTATAATAACTCACAATACTCATAAAAATCCAAGAAACATCTTACTTGTGTGTCAAGGACATTACAGCCAACACGCTCTGCAAGGAGACGTGTGTATTTCACAGGCTGATAGTTCACTGACCAACTGGACAGTGCTGAGCCACTCTGAATGATTGCTCTGTGAAACAAACCTAGAGAGAACACAGAGTGTCAGAAGAAAATAAGACAGGAAATGCCATGCCAATATTCCAGATTAGCAATTATATTAGTATTGTATCCTCAAAGGGCAGAGTTGCAGTATCTTCACCTGTCATGAAAGAAGGGTTCATCCACATCCTGGGCTTTCTAAGAGACTCACTAATGTCTTCTCTATGTAACCCTCACAAACTTCAGCCAAATTGTTATATATTTCTCATCCACTCCACTGTCAATTTTTAAATGAGATGCTTTTAAGATGCTGGACGGATCATTTCTTACATCTGAAGAAACTATCTGTTAGGTTCAATGTTAGAAATAAACTTTCTTTTATTAAGGGACACTTGAAACTCAAGTGGCATCTTTCCTTTTATGCCGGAATTTTTTCCTTTCCATGTAAGAAATGCTTCAGCTATATCCATTATGGCTACTGATTAATTTTGTCTAAGAAAAACTTGATATTTAATTAACAGTTTTGTATTCGGTTTGATAATATAAGATCAGTGGGCTTGAGCTTCAACCCACGATATTCAACTCCCATCTGGTCGGTGCAGAGCATTTTTCTTTATCATTTAATACTTCACATTAAACTATCACCCCTGAGGCATTGAATACAGATATCTGACAGCGACGGTGTCTACTGAGACACTAATCCCAAACTTGATAGGCCTAGAATACAATATCCTGAACACCAATATCATCACATGTTCTCCGCAAAGCACGAATCATGAGTCATCACCATTATGGCCTTGAGCAAGACACTTCTACACACAGATTGCTCCAGAAGGGCCGTTGCTGTAGTGAACTCATGTCATGACTCTATGGTGGCATTGAATGAAAGTTGTGTAGACAAGTTCCACAAACCCTGATCATCGGATTAAAGTGCATCTATTATGCAAAATTTACTTTTACAGCATTTAAAAGCAGCATTCATGTAAGAAATGTCTTCTTATTAAAGCTATAGAAGTTATTTGCTCAGAAAAGCGTGTATCAAAAGTTTAAATTGATGTTGTTACTGATATTGTTTAAAATGCATGATTTCAGTGTGATAAACATGCTAATCAAAACCAAACACATGTTTTTAGCAGAGTATCTGAGTTACCAGCTGCAAAGGCAGCCCTATTCTTGAAGACTGGGCGGGAAGCAGCAGCTCATTTGCATTTAAAGTGACATGCACAAAAACAACCTGTTTCTGTTTCCACTCAAAAGAAGCATTTTTAAAACAATATAATAAATGATCTGTGGGGTATTTTGAGCTGAAAATTCACAGACACATTCTGGGGACACCTGAGACTTATTACATCTTGTAATAAGGGGCATAATAAGTGACCTTTAAAGCATTTCAGTTCTATTCAGTTCCACTATATAATTTCTGTCAAGACAACCCTTTTATAACCAGCACATGCATCTCTGACTCATGCAAATTACTCTACAAGGAAACAGTGGAGAAACAACTTCTACATCCTACTGGGATTCCCTACTGGGTGTAAAACATGCCCACCACCCACCAGATGGGAGCTACATTTTTCATGAATTTCAGAGTTAATACAAAATAATAATTTCAAACTAAATACAAAAAGTAAGGAGTTTTCCTCTTTTTTTTTCCCCATTGACCCAAATATGAATATATATATATATATATATATATATATATATATATATATATATATATATATATATATATATATATATATATATATATATATATATTAGGGGTGTAACGATACGCGTATTCGTATTGAACCGTTCGGTACGACGCTTTCGGTTCGGTACGCGGTACGCATTATGTATACCGAACGGTTCGTTGGAGTAATTAATTATATTTGAAAAAAAAAAAAAGAGAGAGAAAGAAATATAATGATATGCGTTCAACAAGGTAGCCCAATAACCCAAACAACGTAACAGGCAACGCCCCTGACACTCCCGAAGAAGAAAAAAACACCATCTTATATGTTTATGTTAGGCTACTCAGCAGGCGCTCGCTCACTCAGTACACGCTGAAGGCTCGTTGCAAAATAGCCAATGCGTTGAACAGACTAGAAATGAGAAGATCCTCCAATAACCAACAGGTCTGGTGTTTGGGTGCACTTTGGATTCCCTTTAAGCTATAATGGTGATGGCAAGAGAGTGGTGGATAAAAAAACAACGGTATGTCGCATCTGCAACATGACAGGGTACACCAGCGGGATTACAAAAAAAAAAAAAAAAAAAAACCAGCGGGAATATCTGGGATATATGCGTCAGTACTATCTGGGAAAAGACGAAAAAAAGGAGAAACATGCACGCAGCAAACTATCCCTGCAGCATTTAGACACTATAGCTTACAGGGAATCCAACCCAAACACCAGACCTGTTGGTTATTTTAGGATCTTATATTTCTGGTCTGTTAAATGCATTAGACATTTTGCAACGAGCCTTCAGCGCGTGCTGAGTGAGCGAGCGCCTTAGGGGCCGTTCACATATCGTGCCTAAAAACGCATGGAAAACGCTAAGCGCGTCTTTGTCCTCCTTTCCAAAGCGCTCGGGCAGAAGCGCTCATGAGGCGTCTGTCTTTGCTAAGCAACAATGACGTGCTCTCTCCATGAGACGCGGAAATTTCAGCGAAGGATAAATGGATTTGCAGCTCTAAAAATCGCTTGCAGTAGCTCTGCTACTGAATTTATTTCAAAATTGCAATCCATATACAACTATGATCAGCTGTTCCTTCATCTTGGCTGAGCTCTCAACGTTGTTACGGGAAAGGATGAAGCTGATTGGTTGGTTCTTGTCACATGACCCGCGGTGCGCTTGCGGCATTCTGAAAAGTTGAGATGTTTTTACATTTTGCTGTATCTAAAACGTATCGAACCGAACCGAACCGAACCGTGACATCAGTGTATCGTATCGAACCGAACCGTGAATTTTGTGAACCGTTACACCCCTAATATATATATATATATATATATATATATATATATATATATATATATATATATAAAATCTTTGCACATTTGAAACTGAATTTCCTCTATTGCTGTCATGTAGAAAACACTGTTTTATTAAGTGCAATGTTCCGTCGTACAGAATGAAACAGAATCCACATCAATATGCAGATTTATCCTTGTCTGCAGAAGAGCTTTTCTAGTGAACAGTAAAATTGATTTTTAATTGTTTCAAGTCATACTGTGTATTTCACTCCCCCTGGAACAGTGAGAATAATTTTAAGAGAGCTTAAATCCTAATGACTCAGTATCAGCTTATTTCAGAAACCACAGAAAGCACAGCTAAAAAGATGAGGAGGGGAAATAGAACTCTGAGGCTCGAGGAAGAGGATGTAGCTTGAGTCCAATCATTTTGAACATCTATATAAATGATACAACAACAGTGGCAGTGCAGTCCACCACCCCTGACCTCACTCTATACACACTGAAATCAACCGGCTGCTCAAAGGGTATGACCTGGTTATGTGGTCCACACAAAAAGGAATGTAGCGGAGATGCTCCCTGCTGGAGCGGTCATGGCAAAAATAAAAAAAAACAGGTTTTCTGGGAAATGAATAGCAGTTGTGGTGACGGTAAAATACACAACCACCTAGTATCTTACTATTTAAATAAATGCACCTGGGTTTTATTCAGGGTGTAAATGCATTCGGTTAGAAAGAGCTATAAAATTATATGGCATGCACAAAATCACAGGTTTTCTAAAATATATGTACCAGCTAATGCATGGATAAAATGGATCATCTGTTCATAAAACTATCACATGGCTATGAAATAGAGGGACCAGCTGCAAATTTAAAAAACTGACATAAAGAGGGAGAAACACAAAACAGTGAGACAAAGGGAAAGAGATGTTATCAATACTGTATGGTGAAACAAAACGATGATGTAGGATCAATATCCCTGCAGGTGTGTGTGATTGGCTCTGATCTCTTTGAAACACACTTTGCACACACGCCTTGCAGTGACAGACACACCTACACACACTCGAGGCCCACAACAGAGGGATAAGGCTGATGAGGCAAGAGACGAGTTACCATGGTTACAGCAGAGATTACCGTGGTAACGGAAACTGGAATGTGACAGTGGTCATGGTTGCAGAGGCAGCTGTCTCAGCAGTTACACACTGCAAAAATACACTGTACGTGCCTTACAGAGACACACCTTTAATTGACTACCATAAAGCGTTACATAGGGTATAATTAAATAAGAGCAATTACAGAGAATTACTTAATTACCAGCGAGTAGGACATTGTTTTTTTTTTTTTCAAAACAATTCATTCATTATGTACGCATAATTAATATTTTCAGTATGGTTTTATCAAAGTGCGCTCAATGTCACGTCCCTCTTTTTCAACACATTTCATGATCTGAATATAAATGCTCGGAACAGCACTGAAGAGGACATCACTGCGTCTGTGACGTCACATGTTTATATGGTGAATTGTGTGATCGCTAACCTTCAGAATGGTGTGAAAGAGTGAGCAAACTGACGCAGGATGCTCCGATTCCTGAGCCAAACACTGTCACGCGGCCAGGATCACCGCCGAAATAGCCAATATTCTTGTTGATCCAGCGGAGAGCTTGAATCTGATCCAAGAGACCATAATTCCCTTTAGCGGCCTGGTCACCTGTGCTTAAAAACCCTGAGAGAAAGACACAGGACGGAAGATTTTACAAAACTGTTCTGACGATTCATCAATGATCTTGAGAGTGAAACTATCAAGAACATCTCGGATTTAGACAGCTGGAAATAGAAAGAATTTACTGCAGTTCAAAGAAACAGAACCACTCTTGAGACTCTGGGTATCATTTTTAATTTTTTTTGTAATGATACATAATAAATCATTGAACCTGAAGTAAATATGGCCTCACAAGTTCATGAAAATGGCTTTAATTCTCAGGAAAATACTGTAGTTGCAAGGGGGTTTATATCAAAAGAAAGCTTCTCATTACAAATTCTCATTTATTCAGTGCCAGTTGTTCAGTTATTGTATGTAGTGCACATATAGGGCAGATCGGTTCTGGGTGTAACCATGTTAACTGCTGTATTTCTGCTGTTCTATTAACGCCACCTAATGTCAGAGAATAAACTTGCACTTTTATTCAGCTCGTCTGCTGAATTTGTTCAGATGAATGTGGAAATCAGACCAAATTCTACACAGGAAACATGTAGTGTTTATCTTGCTCCTCTTCTGTGTACCAAATTGACAATGCTGCTATAACATAAGGGGGGGGGGTGATTTGAATGAATTGCAGGGGCCTACATAACTTGCATAGAAAGGTTATAGGGCTGATTGGCTCTGTGAAGGTTTGACATGCACCAGCCGAGGCTAATTGGGCCATGCTACCAATCTAAAACAAGACAAACCAAAAGTAGTCACCTGTAAAATTTAGGACATATTTGTGCAAGAGGTACAAAAAAGCTTTGACAAGTTTATATTATATATTTACAGGAAAGACAGGCGCTGGGATAACCAGTTTTGAGTTCTTCAAAAATACAATACATTTATTTCATTCAGTGGTTAGATTGCAACTGACAAGCCATCAGTGATGGTACACATAAGGTGATGCAGCTTGTTCACCATCAGAGATGATTGTTGTTTTATAGGGTTCAGCTTTTCTGTTTTATCAGAGCATTTTCCGGAGCTTCTTCATCTCCTAAAGATGGAAGAATTCCTCAATTTCTCTCTCTTTCTTTCATCATAGGTGATTTTGTCTGATAACACTCAAGTAGGATCGCTGAGTTGTTTTGATGCTGTAGTCTCCGAGATTAAACAGAATCAGAGCTCTTTAAGAAAAGCAGCACACTAACAGCACTCTCTCTGAAATGTGGATGTAATGGACAGATCTGCTCCCCAAAGCATTTATAAAACATTACTGAGGTCTTCTAAAGACTTGGTTGCTTTTATAATGGCTGACATGTTGCATTTGGAGTCACATGAACTTTGCTTGCAAGTTGATCTTTCCTCAAAAACAGAAAACTGATGTACTTGTTAATATTCATAAATCTCTTATTTTTAAGCTTGATAAACTAAACTTCATTGTAGGAAAACCTTGCCCTTATGGTACGTACCTAATATCCCCACCCTGTAGTTGAGGGTTATGACGATGACATTGCCGTAGCTAGCCAGCACACTACCATCCATAATGTTCCCCGTGCCCTCCATGTACGAGCCACCATGAATAAACAGCATCACAGGACGTGGGTCATCTCGAGAATCCCTTAGCCCTGCGTTCACACACACACATACATAAGTGCACAAAAAACATGAGGCTCTCTGCGTTCTGAAGTGTTTTTCACAGCTGTTCAAAATCTCCACAGAGACCTTCTGCACCACTGACAGACTTCAGCTTTAAATAATCTATTTAACTCCTCATTATTCAGAACACAAGTGACTAAAAATAACAACGTAACCAGCCAAGAACTGCCTCCGAGACTTCCTTTAAATTACTCAATTTCTCTGAGTTTCATTTATTATGATGATTATAGTCATCTCATGGTGAAGTGTTGTCTTCAAATGCAACGTTCATAAATAACAGTGTAGGCAAGTGAATAATGTCTTTTCATCAGATGGATTCGCAAATGATTATAAGCTTGAATTACTACTTAAACTTTAAAAAGAAAAAGCATCTTAATGTAGTAATGGGACTGCAATTGAAATACTATGTATACAGTACATAAAATAACTTTTCATTTACAGTAGTAGTGGTTGATAATATGGGCATTTTATCACACTGACGCTGATATTTATAAATCCATCCAAAACCACCAGATGCCATGCAAACATGCTGGACCACCTTATAAAATCATCCGGAAAATGATGCAACCTTGTGTAAATCATCCAGATTATTCTCTCTTGCATTAACCACGACGGAATAAAAAATGAATAGGAAAAACATTAAAAATGAATTCATCTGAAAGAATGATGAAAACAGGACATACCATCATCCTCTGAGCGCTCTGTGTCAGCTGACATGTCACCCGTTCTCTTTGTACCTAGAGAGAGAGTGATGATAAATGAGAAGAGCAGAAAGTAGACCGCAGAGAAACATGTGGGTGTGTTTGTGTGTGTTGGGGATTGTGCATAAGTGCGGTATATATAAAAGCTCAGTGGACTCCTCTCTAAATTACTGTGTGATACCAACAGGGGTTCACTTTCCCACTCCGAACCCTGCAATAATAAAGCTTTCAGCATTTTACCAGGAGCAATTCACTATTTCCTTTAAATGAGGCCAAAACGTTGAGTGCTCTCAACGTTCACTCCAGTGGACACAGATGCAGATGGCAAGGAAAGCACACAGTTGAATCTGGCCATGGGCACTGAACTTGACTTCAGAGAAGCTTCTGATGTTGCTTAGAAATGCTGAGAAACACGGGAACTGAGAGGATGTGCGGGGGACTGTAGTTCACAGAGCTCCAGTTTTATTTTTGACATCCAACGTTACAAACAAAATTCTGTCTTTGTGCATTATGTGTGTTGCAGTAGATTTTAAACTGAAGCTTGCCAAGATTCAGACTACTACTGATCTATAGTAGGCAAACTAGCGTCAAGCTACACTACCTTTTTTTTTTTTTTTTAAAGAAATGAATACTTCTATTCATCAAATATGCATTAAATTATCAAAAGTGACAGTAAAGACTTGCAGTGTTACAAAAGGTGTATTTAAAATAAATAAAAGTTCTTGAACTGTATATTTATAAAAAATCTTAATAATTAAATAAAATGATCAAGGTTTCCACAAAAATAGTAACAATTTTTTTTAACATTGATAATAGCCCAAAATATTTCTTGAGCACCAAATAAGCCCATCAGAATGTTTTTCAAGATGAAATGCATTGCTGTCAAAGGAAAATATTATTGTTTTAAATTGTGCACTGGTTATAACATGAACATTTTTAACAAAGTTTAACAATTAATAAAGGGTAAATGCTGTAAGAATATGTGGAGCATTGCTAGTTCATGCATTTGTTATGCATATGCATTTAATGGCTGCCCACTGCTCCGGGTGTGTGTTCACAGTGTGTGTTCAGCGCTGTGTGTGTGCACTTTGGATGGGTCGAATTCCGAGTATGGATCACCATACTTGGCTGTATGTCACGTTACTTTCACTTTCATAACAAATGAGACCTTATTGTAGCATTACCCAAGTTACTAACAAAAGTAACTAACAAAACATTTTTTTTATAAATATTGTGTAATAAAAATATCTAAAATTCAACAAAGGAATTGAATTGGTGATCTGTTCAGTTAAATGGCCTGTCTGAATGAACAGATTGCCTCAAAAGAATATTGCAATAAACAAACAGAATATTTTAAAACAATTTAAGTATTATTAAAATAGAAAAAAATAGCTCCTTACAAAAAACCCTTCGCATATTTACAGTAAGACACCATTGGAGTAACCAAGAACCAAAACCAGTTGTGTTCTGTATATGAATGAAGGAATGTGTGTGTGTGCATTTTGCATGTGTACTCACCGCTTTGTGTGGGTACATATATATTAAGGTACAGGCAGTCCTCACTCTGCTCCTGCAGGTATGTAGCGACTGTGTCAAGGTTGTAAGTGGCCCAGACAGGCATCATGATGTCGGGCACTGCATTACGAACGGTCTGTGGGCAGACAGGAGGGAAGCGGGTGGCGTTCCGTACGCCGGACCAGGCCGACGGAGCGTCGGGTGGCATAAATCGCTTCTCTCCTACAGGTGGGGCAGCGTAAGGCACACCCAGGTACTGATCCACAGGTCCCAGACCCTCCGTAGCCACAGCCACCCGCATCCCCCTTAGTCTGCCAAGTGCTGTGTTTACTGTGGGCTGGTAGGTCAGTGCTGTCGCCATGGAGACTGACCACATCAACCAAACAAGAAGCCAACACAGTGCAAAGTTCAGAGGTCGGCAGAGCAGGTGGGAAAGCGGCAGATAAGTTGCTGACTGTGCGTGCCACATGGTCCCTCTTAACAGCACACACGTTCACACTGATAAATCTCTGTCTGCAGCTCAGTGATGCTCTCTGCTTTGACACAATCACTCTCTAGTGCTCAAAAACAAACATGCGTATTAGGCAGATCCAGTGGGCATCTCCATAGCCAGGTGTGCACCACCAAGTGCTCCATATCGGTTGATGATTTCAGCAGGTGAAGCTGTTCATTTTTCCAGTATGCAGATCCTTTCAGCAAAAACCTGAAATGCACAGAAACACGATGTAAGAGCCAGAAACTCTCAACACCAGACACATATACACATTTTGATCAGAATATGAATATGAATATTAATAATCCCTCAGAAAACAAATTATATAGTTGCCCGAAAAAGAGAGACCTAATGTCAAACTTAAAATGCACGAATGACATACAGTAGCATTAGATAAATGAATATCAGTCCAAGTGGCATTCATTTTAAGGAAAGGCAACGCAAGCATACAGAGAAGTTTCAGTGAACTTTATAATGCAAAACCATGTAAACAAAACAAACATTATAAAACAATATGTATCATGTTCAAAATTTATTTAGGATTTCTGGTTGTCAAACATCAGTGGAACCAGCACTTTCTCAAGGCAATTTGTAACTATTTTACATAACATATGCTTTCATACATTCGCATTGTACAAATTCAACATCGCCACCTTGTAAATTTATGCATGAGATTGGGTTTGTGGAACATAATCATAGTTATTATGATAAACGACAGCTGAGTGAATGTGAGGGAAACTGACTCCATATAGAGTTTCTACAAAAATGTAACTTGTGTTGTTTCCAAAAATATTAAAAAAAATTCAAGAAAGGCAAACCTTTTTAGAAAGCATTTTGAAGGAAATTATTACTTTTATTCAAAAAAAAAAATGTTTTTTTTACAGAATATGTTTGCAACATGTATGATACAAATTATTTCTATTTCAAATAAAATGATGAATGTTTGCAACATTTATGATACAAAGATTTTTATTTCAAATAAAATGCTGTTCTTTTGAATCTTTCAATTCATCTTCCTGAAAAATACTGGAATAAAATATTTTTGTACAAAAATATTAAACCATAAGGATTTTTTTGACATTGATAATAACAAGAAGCTATAATAAGATTAATATAAACTATAAATATTAATTTATTAATATAAACTATAATAAGATATACAAAACAGTTATTTAAACAGTTAAATAATATTAAGGTAAAAATAAGATATTATATTGCATGTCTGTCTTACATGTTAATAAGATAAGATATTACATATAATAAAATAAAATATGACAAGTTTTACATTATATTTGATGAAACATAAGAGACAAAAACGTTACCAACCCCAAACTTTTGAACATTACTGTTTACATGAACTCGTTTGGGAGAGGAAGCAAGCAGGGACACTTAATTACAGACACACGCACACAGTTTGCGCTTCATATCTCATTCACACATGCACTAAATGACATGTAGAGACTCTTTAACCCTGCACCCTTGCTCAGCTCGAGCTCTGTGGGTTCAGTCTCATGAGGGATCAGACATGGACGGCAGGTGGATCCCATGTCTTCTGAGGGGAGGAGCTTAAGTCTTATAGTGCAGTGCTTGTGTTCAGAATGCATGTTGTGTGAGTGGATCAATATTCAACGCTTCAGCCACAAACACGCAGAGCAGTTGCTTTATCTGAAATCAATGTGCGTGCATGACGCTGTGGGATGGCAGCAAGTAGAGTCGATGAGCTGAAACCCACAGCATTCATTAACCTGCACTGCAGTGATGAGGACCAACCACAAAACACCATTTCACATCTAAAACCTTTTTTAAAAACTGGCCAAAGATCAGATCTTAGGTCTGACAGTCTAAACTGATGGACAACTGTATCATTTAGAGGGCTCAAATTATGAAATCTCATGAACATTTAATAAAAATTATATGAAATCAAATCAATATGTAATAAAAAATCTGACGGTTAAAGATAAAACAGAATTGTGCCCTGCGTAATTGCGCTTTCTCTTCATCCAGGGCAGTTACCATGTCTCGGACTGAAACTTTAAATTTGTTAGCTGAAGACATCTCGCATTGGCCAGACTGGAGTGAAGTCATGTATGAAGAAAAGGATCATTTTATGCAAAGTATTTCATAGGCCACTAATTCAGAAGTTAAATGAAAAATATACCATGTATGAAACATGGCCACAGTGTTAATTTCATTAATTATTATTTAACATTTTATCAATAAATGTATCATTCTGTTCTGCTGATACTTAAGCCGTAATATAAGGCTTTGACAGAAATACACAACCATTTACATGCAACCATTTACAGCCTGAGATGTAAACAAATTAAATTATCCAATCAAGGTTTAAGAATTCTGTATCAGATATTTTATCTCAGAGACATTAAATAAAATTATCTAAATATTATATATTATATATTTTATATAAACCCTACAAAATACACTCTAGGAACATTAAATACAGTGTTCTTAAAACAAATGCATTAAATGCTTCAAAGCACTATGCAATGCAAAAGCATTAACAACTTCGAGCACAAAACCTAAATACTGCCTGCCTGGCACTCTCAGAGGTGTGAAATGACTTTCGTACACAGTGCTGTATAATGCTGGAGTGTTCAGCAGGTGCTAGCTCATATGACCTATTTAATGTGATTGCCTTTCTGGTAAATTCATCTCTAGAACTGCAAATAATACAAAACACAAAATAAAAAAATCCAATGCAAAATGGGATATAAACTAACTGAACAAAACCTAACCAAACCCAGCTGCCATGCAGATTCCATCTGCGTTATTATGCCCAGACCCCACAAAAAAGCAACCTACAGGGTAAAATAATTACCTGTAATAACTACAATCATTCATTGTGCAATTCACTGGGTAATTTCCATTATGCAATACATTTTAAACTCTGGAAAGTATTTTGAATTAACGTACACCAGTCCTTCAGAAATAAACGCTGGTCAAGCTTAGGCATTAAAACCACATATTTCAAATTGACTAATTAATTACACAATAACAAGAATAATTTTAACATGATGTTTCTTAGTGGATAGAAATAAGCCTACATTTTTCCATCTTTAACAATGCTTAACAAATTAAGTCATCCGATATATTAATACATATATTACGGCGTGAAATGCAATGTAGCATGGACCAGCCCTTTAGTTATTTTACGGATCTTTTACTTTGTGTTCATTCTTGTCGCTGTCCGTGGTGCTGAAGAGAACCGCTACCTGTAGAATATCAGCATATACAAACAAACCTTCTCCTGCATTCCGGTTATTGATTTTTAGCATTGGGTTCCTCCATCCCTCTAATGTGGGTCAGTTAATCTGAATCACGCAGGCCCATCGAGAGAATACTGGGAGTCCGATTATTCCAGTGCCCATTTTCCAGCGCGCCTGAATCAGGTCAGCCGTACAGGCTAGTGATGCGTTTTAAGATTGGGGTTCCTGATACTTATCCCACATCTATTCTAGAAATTAAACGACAAAGTCAGCTTTCATTGAATTGAACCAGTTAAACTGCTGCTGTTGCCTTCTCGGGTTTAATGATACAGGGTATAGGCTACCGTTTCTTTTCTGCATTCACTAGAAACGGGGTGAGCATGTATATGCGTGTGTGTTCCCCGGACTCACGGCAGGGTCGGTGAAAGAGACTACCATACGAGAGATGAATACCAATAGTCTTGTCCCTCCTCCGCCTCCTCCTCCTCCGTAGCTCCGACTGAACGGTGCAGTGGCGGGATGGCGCGCAGATAATAAACTATGCGGGGGCATTTCATTACGAAAACACTTGCGAGGCTCAATATTCACTTCGCATACGATAACAAATAGCTCTTGGAAATGTACCCGGGGTGTCACGACCATTCCCTCGAAACGGCTAATAACAGTGTTTTGCATAAACGTACAGTATAATGCCTTTTGACACGCGCAATCACTCACTAACTGAGAAAAAACAGATCGGTAAAATCACCATGACAACTTGGACTCGGCAAGGGTCTCGCTTCTTCGGCCTCGATGCTGATCTCTGACCGGCGTGCGCTGCCGTTACCTTTCCAACAGGTGACGAACTGCTGCTTTAATTCACGCGCGCATCGGCCGTGATTATTAATATTATATCAGCGTGCATTGAGCACGAAGAGAACGACTCGACCCCCGAGTGTACCTCTCGCAGACGGGCCTGTAGAACCGCTAAACAACGCTGCTGCTGGAGAGGTGTTTTCAAACAGATGCGAATAAGTTGATGTAGTCTAGCATAGAGCAGAATTACAAAGCCGACTGTTTACGGCCATCTAATGACTATGATTAACGAGATCCCACAGTCCAGACGCAGCAGCAAACCGTGGCTTTGAGGTTATTCGAATGATAATTCTCTTCCTCTCTCTCTCTCTCTCTCTCTCTCTGCTCACCCGCTTAAGATTGCGAGTTTTCACGATGCAGACGAGAGAACGAAAACGGCGTTAAATTTACATCAGAAAAAAAAGATGGAATATGTAAATATTTCCCTTTCAAACCCTCATCCTTTTATCATATCTTCTTCCCATATACAAGCAATGCGGCGCATTAGACCAGCGTTCATTGTTCAATCAGAAACCGCGTACACTCGAACACGATCCAATTTACGCTATTTTCATAACTATCCCCATTTTCTTTATTATTATTCACCAGCATCAGAGAATTGCTCTTATTACTCGGGATTGTTCGTTTTCCCCGCTGCCTGATATTGAGAAGCGACGGCGCGCATCAGATCAGCCATAAATAAGACCATTTTGGGCTCACCTGCCGCTTCGCTCAGCCAGTATCGCATCCGAGTTTGCGCTGTAATAATCTGATATCTCATAGTTCCCACCATCCAACATACCCCCCTTTTTTCCCCGTCGAGCCGCGTGAACGGCGCTCGGCTCTCCTTGCGTTTTTCTTATTTTCAATTAACGTCAATCTCCCCGGGTCTATTTTAAGCGCGCGCACTGTGCGCGGTCGCGGACGCAAGGTCAGGAGCGCCCACTGCCACGCGCGTTTCCAGGCAACCGGAGGGACACGAGCGAGCTTACAAACCGGCAGCACAACAAAATAAATTAGCAAACAAACACGGCGGATATAGACAGCAAAAGCTCGTCTCATCCAAACCAGACAGGCAGTGTATATATTAAAAGACGACTGAGTCATGGGGAAATGAGCGCGTTGTGGCATTGGAGGGGTGTGGCGGGTCCATCTCCATTTATTATCCGAATAAAAATCGTATGGTCAGTTTGCATAACTGCTGCAATGAGCATCAAGCCAGACACTGGACTGTGCTTTCAAGGTTTGCGTTTGTGCATGTGGTGTTTTTATACAGTCCAAACAAACACCCCATAATCTACAGTTGCTCAAATGTTAAAAAGTAGCAATTTAGCAGGCGCTTTTATCCAAAGTACTATAGACCCAGTCCTTCTGAAGGTTTCCAGGGACCAATGATGATTCTATGGATCGAAACAGCAACCATCTGGTGACCAACCACACTAATGATACGCCTTTAGAGGAATCAAGCAGCACTACAATGGTTATGAAGCTCTAAAAACAGTAGCAGTGAAGCACTTTACCATTAATCTCCTTATACGCAAACCTGTTTAACTGTCAGCTGCTGCTGTGCTGCATGTACTACATTTACATGCACAGCAGGCGCTTATTTGCTCAGCAGGTGGCTTGTATTGCATTTGTGATGAGGATTATTTGTAAGTGAGTTATTATCAATATGATCAACTCTTCATTCAGAGCTTTTGACTTGATCTTATGGTATTTTAGTAGTTAAGTGGAACATGTCAGTCAGCTGTGCTGAGCTCCAGCTGTGTTGCTGTCAGACGTGATAAAAGATGACAAAATTAAGATGACTTAAGGTGTTTTTTGACGTTACAATACCTTCTACCAACCTAATCTGTACAGACAACTATAAGTCAGCCAATCCCACAAGGAAATTCCCTGAAAGATGTAAGTGTCAATGACAAACGAGAATGTTTGAGATGAGAACACATACTTCACAGCTGAAATGACACATTAGTCAATAAAATTTGTCTTAAATCTGTCTTTATTTACAAAATATACTTAAATGTTTAAGAGTTGGATGCAGTCATGCAAAGGGACAGATTTTCCTCAGGATCTATCTTGACCATTTCATAATTTTCTATTCTGTTTTTTTTTATTTTTATTTATTAACAGGGCATGGAGGAGGAGGAGGTGAGGGGGATCAGAAGCTGGGGCATAAGAAGAAGAGGATGCTTTATTGAGGGAAAGGCTGTTTTCATCCTTATTGTACATGCAAGTTCACTTAGAAATCAAACTAAAGTCAGTTTTAGAAAATCTTCAAAATAAATACGCATTTTACCATCTAAACAAATGTTAAGAATTTAAACACACTTCATCAGCATTTAGAAAATCAAAGATCTGTGTTTTCTCTTTTCTTTTTACATCAGTTTAACACTTCATATTTTATCTCAGTGACAATCACAGTTTATTAAAGTATTTTAAAACAAAAACTTAATTACAAACTATTAAACATTTTGTTGTTTCCTAAGATTGACCTTAAAAAGAACTGATCCAAACAAAACTGATTATGATTTGTTGTTGTTGTTTTTGTTGCTGCTGATCTTATATGAATGAATGTGCTGTCACTATTTATTTCCTATGTTTCATAATAAAGTATTCTGGCAAATAAATTCAGAATCTTAAACTCTTGTTGGGTTTTATAGTACACAACAGAGAGAAATATTCTCTCTCTCTCTCTCTCTGTCACACACTCACTCACTCACTCACTCAGCCTGAATTCACTCCCACTACAGTAAATACGCTATGATTAGAACTCTAATAAAATGCAAATTGTGGAAGGGAAACAATATTGACATTATTTCTCTGATGCCATAATGTATCTGAAATTAATATTTACATTATTCATAACAATTATGTTGATGAGGACACAGAATCATAGCACAAACTTTAAATGAATAAGCTGAATCCTTCAAAAATATGTCATACAATTTGCATAAAATGTTTGTCTGCAGACACTCCTTCTAGAGAGAGTTGTCATGGAGACAAGCTGACTGTCACTCATTACTGTGACACTGTGAACACTGATCTTGATATCAACCAAATCATAACTCTCATCACTGTGTGTCTATCTCTCTCTCCCTCCTTTTCCATCTTTCCCTCTCAAAATAAAAATACACTGAAATATGGTTTTATACCCAGCACCCAGCAGAACATCTCCAGGACTTTGATGAGATGGTCTGCATGATCTGATGTTTTGCCACTGGTTCAGTAAGGCACTGAGAGAGGGCGGTCGGGCGGCTGGCTGGCTGTTTGGTCCATCCGATAGTCTGTCGCGTGATTATTGGTTCAGGTTGTGGTCAGATGTGTTCTGATGAGATGAGTTTTGGTTGGGTGCTTGTCCACTTTCTAAAGGGAATCGCAGTCGACTCAAAGAGAAGGACAGTCTATCCAGATACCACATGATCAGCAAGGGACAGGCTTCCAATCTGAGCAAAAGAAAAGAGAGCAGCCGACCCATTTGAGACTTGCAGACACATATGCTCTTTTGATAATAACAGAACAATTCACTCAGACAAAAGGCAAATCAACAAAGCACTGCTGAAAATGCAGAATGTCTGAAGAGACGGCGTCCATGATTCATGGTAAAGAAATTAAAGCTGTTGTAAATATCCAACAGTTAATTACATCAAAATTTTAAAAATCTTAAATTTATTTCTGAATATATCACTGTTTTGACTACTTGGGATCAAATAAAAGTAGCCAATGTGAGTATAAGAGACTTCTTTTTAAAAAAAAAAATTATTGCCAATCTCAACCTTAGGAGCGGTAGTGTAATTTGTCATTTCAAAAAGCAAAACTTCCCAAATCTGCTGTTTGGCTAACATGATTGGGCCACACTCAGATTCTTGTTTCTTTTACGTTTACAACGCCTAGGGTGGGTACAGAGCCCAGTGTGGTTCTCAGGACAACTCTTTTAGTGATATCTGTCAAATAGCAGGGTCAGTTCATAAGTGTCATTCTAAAAAAACAGCAGCTTTAACACAGTGAAAAAACTTACAACTTACCTCAGACCTGAAAACCAACTCTTATCTCATCAGAAGTAGACCTCCCATCATTAATACCTTTTTCTTTAGAAATGGTATTACTAACAAACATTCAAAACACACAGAAAACGAACCATTATATTTTGACGCTCTCTGTTCCGTAGACGTTATAGCCCTCTCTGTATGTGGTGAAACTCTGTGCGGTGGATGGAGGAGCTGGTTTGAAGTTCTGGGCATTTTTGGCAAGTTTGAGGCTTTTGGTCTCATGGTGCGACTTATAGCAGAACTCCACCAGAGCCACAGTCATGGCCAGACCCAGACCCCCCACCAGGATATAAAACACGCCAGCCACGTTACTGAGACTCAGCGCGCTGGTCTTATCCTGCAGGGGGGAGACGCAGTTAGTAACAGAAGTAGTGTACTTGGATGCAAACCAAACTATGGTATAATAATTAACTAAATAAACATGCATTACCAGCATGCACTCTTTCACACTCACACACACAGCAGCGTATCGTCACTTTCGCTCTTTGCGCACCAGGGGTTGCACGACAAGTCAACTCACTGGGTTTGTGTCGACTAGTCATGGGCCAAATGGCTTCGGTTATGCTAGTTCTACATGCTTCTGACAGCAGGAGGATCATTTCTTTGTCGATAAACTGCATTTCTGTGTAGGTGCATGCTGTTAGCTTTGTGTAGTAAGCTACAATGGCAAAAAATGCTCAAAATAATTAGCTTTCTCGTTAGTCTAAAATAAGCTTATATTATAGCCAGTGTTCAAAATGATAGTTTGTGGAATATGTCACTTTATGACATAAAAGAATGGCTAAATATCACCTCAGCTGAAGATTATCAACGCCTGTTTCTACATCACTGCCTGTTTAGCCCCGCCCACCAATTGGCGCATGGCAGGTTTTTGTCAGTAAGAATTTGGTCCTTTGTTCACTTCATTTTACGTTTACAGACAAAGCACAGTCTGACGAAGGATTTTCAGAAAGATTGAAAATAAAAGATAATGCTATGCTGGCTTGTTGTGAAATCCCCCTTTTGGCCTTTTGTTTTTAAGCGTACGCTCAAATATACTGGAAATTATTCAAATCAACACAGTAGTTTACTTTCAGAAAGCATGTTATAAGTGCTGCAGAATTCTGAGATTCATTTCATTTCAAGCAAAATTGATCTAAAGTTATTGCAAACGGCTTTGAGCTCCACTTAATTTAAGTTCACTTAGTTTCAAAGGCTGACAGAAACCATAAGCGACTGAGACATGACTGCTTTTTTGTAGAATGAATCCGGAAATGGCAATTTCTCACCTGATTCAGCCGAGTGGACTTTCTGTGCACTTTGAAACTCCCCACTAATGCAGAATTAAGACTAGCCAGAGACAGCAAAGGCTGCTGTTGTTGAATCATATGAATACGGTAAACAGTGATCCACTGACAAGTCGACAACTTTCCACTGAGTCAAAATGAGAAGCCGTGCAAGCCCTATTACACACATACTGCACGCAATTGCTTGGAGGGAAAGAAGACGAGCTAAATAAAAAGGGGTACTTGAGGGGTATATTCAAAAGGGCATCAAATCAATATGAGATGTGCCCAGAGGTCAAAGATTAATGTATTAAAAGCTCAGGCAGCTCAAGAGAGGAAGAACTTAATCCCTCTCTCCTCTCATTCCTTCTTCACTCTATTGGCGAAATAGACAGTGAAACACTGCTCTCACATAGAACACACACACACACACACACACACACACACACACACACACACAGAGCCAGCTCTGAGCCTCTCGCCCCCTCTAGAGGTGAAGTTGGGTCAGTACAGAAACATGACCAAAAAGCTGCCATCAGAGAGCTACAGTAGGATCCTCTGGCTTCTCCGGTCTGCCATCTTAACAGAGGAAGTGAGGAAGAGGAGAAGGAGGGGAAAGAATATTGATGTTACTATGGCAATTCCCCTCTCTGAACTACTTCTGCAAGCTTCACAGCCTTCAAAACTCATTAACAGACACCTGCATGCGACCAACGCCACACCTCAAAACACAGACAAGCCTCAACAGGACTGGGTTCTGCTGCTGTGACCACCAGCCTGACACTCTGACACACACAGACACGGCCTGTCTTCACTAAAAGCCTGCGAAACGGCAGCATAGCAACAGGGGACTGGGAGTGCAGTATTACTCTTTTGAATGCAAAGCCCGAGACCTGTTTTTGAATACGGTTACCATGGTTACAGGCTCATATAGTCAGTGCTATAGCCTCCGCTGTGCATATGCTTATGGGACATGTTTTCAGAGTTAATTAACTTTCTTATCAGACTGGATTACACAGTGAATTGTAATAAAACAATTGCATTTTATGCTCATTTACTAGTCTCCAGGCAAACACACTTTCCTGCACTTGGTCTCTATTAAACCCATGCAAATGGCTAATAAGGGAAAACAGTCCTTTAACAGGGGGTGCTGTGCAGTTTCATCAACTCTGTCAGGAATGAAACTAAAATGACCAAGGATATGTGTCCCAGGTGACTTCAGCAGACTTTATCCATCTTCAAATAATAGAACACATTCAGACTCCTACTTACTCCCAATATTAGCATTACACAATGCGTCAATTAGAAATACTTTGTAAATGACCGTGCATCTTTTAGATTTTCATTCCGATGACTAATGTCTAATGTTGCTCAGAGACGATTTATGCACAAATCAATACACGCAACAGCAATACTGAGAACAAGGCCATGTCACAGCAGCAGAAGAGAACAAATTTAACTAAATACTTAATTGTTACCAATGCTTGCTACAAGATACTGTTATGTAACACTTAATTACTACATCATTAAAATAATGAATTATTGTGGGGTGAATAAATTCTTGTGTGTGTGTGTGGTGTGTGTGTGTGGGGGGGGGTGTTGTTGTGTTTGCATTATTATTGTTAAAGATTTAGATTTTGTCCTACATGATGTAAAAAAAAAACTGCATTCAGTGTGTAAAGATGATTTCACAATGAAGTGAATCCAGCTGGAGCCAAATCCATTGGATTTACATTAAAATTGTAAGTAACGCTGGGACTCGTTACAGTATTTGTAGAATATGAATATGTTTGCTTGTTAGAAGTAGATGAGTGAGCAGACTAACCTTACTCCCAGAGTCTTTGGTCCCACATTCACCCTTATCGTACCACCACTTGTTTTTCAGCTTGTCTAAGATGCCTTGTTCACTGAGTTTCAACACTGCAAGGTTTACAGGAGTTCTTCACGAGGGGAAATAACATAAATAACATGGCACCGTTATGTTATTTTATGTTATTAAAACTTAAACCTACCGAATATCTGTTAACCAAAGCGATACTGTAGGACACCTGGCCTTGTGCTGTTGATATCGTAGACAGCGAGAGTATAAGAGAGAGAGATAGATGGAGAGAGAGAGAGAGGGAATGCAGGCAGTGCTAGCCTCAGTGTTACCTTCGACCTTTGACCTGGCAGTGCTACCTACTGTTATCGCTTTGAGTAATCGGCACTCACTGTTCCAACAGAGGCAGAGAGAGTAACCAACACAGAGCATAATTACAAAGAGCATCGGGCAGATGAGTTTGGTTACTGTAATTGTGGTGTGAATGCAGCTCCTCTAACCCAGTATTCAGCAAGCCGGATCCATCGGGAGAAAAAAAACCCTTACTTGACTAACAGACAAACAGGACCCAGCAGTCAGAAGGGGAACCGTTCTGTGGTGGGTGAGGGCTGAAGCCAAACATCTTACAAACGAAAACGCCTAGCCCTCATGAAAGAACGTAAATAATAAACAAAATATTAATGTTAGAGGAGGATTTGTAGAAATTTGGGTAATGCACCCTTTTCAAATTTTATTTGAAACAAATCATTTGTTTCAAGGGCAGCAGACAAAATGATGGAAACCGTATCGCTCTACGATGTCACTATTCCTTCTGGGCATTTCGATTTGTAAGATGTTAGTATGTCATCAGCAGGACTGCTGGGAAACTCAGTTTATTTTCCTTCTGCTAAATGATGAGAGTCGCAATCCAGCAAAGCAAATATGCCATACTTACCACCGTAACGAAAGCCAGCTTCAGACATCGAATGGTTTGATACCTGACGAATAATACCTTGAAACAATAAGATCTGTTTATTGAGACATGGACCTATTTCTGGAGTATATTCAGCTTCTATTTATGTGTATCTATAAGTGAAAATCCACAATATTGCTTAATTTTCAACTCCATTTTGCAAATTTGGTTTATCCAATTTTCAATTTCAATCAAAATTAAAAATCATTACTAAACATTGCTACTACTTTAACATCGAATACTGTTTATGAGTGTACACACCTGTTGAACGGACTCAGAACTCAGGATTATGTCAAATCACTTCTGTCAGTAATCCATGCATGAAAAAAGGCCCTGATAATGATATGTTTGCTTTGTGAATCATTGAGATGTTCTGTGTATTTGTAATCTTGCTGTGAATTAATAGTATGGTATACTCGCTGGGTTTGCTGAATTACTCCATTCATGCATTTCGGATCAGACTCAGGTCAATAAATGAGAAACATGCAGCTGTGATGTCATAACAGACTAGACACCCTCCACCCAGATGCTCAACTTATCAATGCTCAGACTAGGCAGCCATTTTGGTCTCAGAGTTTGGATCTCATGCACCACTCATGAGCAAGAGCCAAATACTGCCGTGAACTTGCTTTTGAAGACCAATCAGGACTGAGTGGGGCTGCCTTGCCCTCGTGATAGATTGAACACAGGGTGATCATTCTGCAGGCACAGGGGCTAAAGAAAAGTGGCATTAATTCACTGAAAAGTGTGTGTGTGTTGTTCGTGGTCATCTATGCAGATGAATGTGGTGTGTTCTGTGAGTCTACAATATGGCACCAGATCTTTCTCCACCTTTGTTTTCTAGAAGTGTTTAATTAGAATTCTCACGTTTTCCTGTGATGTTTTGTCCCTTCAGGACTGTCTGGCCCCAGCAGGCTTGTAATTTTCTTTAATCCCACCAACAAAGGAGCTACGGGCTTTTCCATGGGTTACACGCCAATTCAGGGAATAATCTGAGAAAGCTGGCGGCTCCAAAGGGATTTGCATACTTGTGGCAGGAAGTTGGCCAAAGATTAACAAAAAAAAATCTGGCTATTTGATTGGACAAGTGACGATACCCAAGTCTTCACACTACTCTTTTTCCACTACCAACAATTTGTTCAATATCACAAACAAACAGTTACTCAACATGCCCTCCAAACGTTTGGCTTAGTAATTTGAACAATATCAGGATAAATCCTTGGCATTTGTGAAGAATTCGCAAGGGATAACACACATTAAAAAAACATTTTATTAACTAAAAATATGATTTCAGAACAAATAAAAATAACCCTAACCCTAACCCTCTAATTGGTATGTTGTGTACTAACCTAATTGGCAATTAATCATTTATAGAGGTGTGTTGACTTGATACTCTTCGAAAACCCAAGTTAAATTTAATCCAGAAATTAGGCATCACAGCTGACTGTGGTGTTTGTTTACAGCTATTAATATGTAATCAAGAACAACTTCATTATTGCTGGTCTTCATTGATAACTGCAAGTTTCTTGAATGCATTTACACAGAATAATTATAGATATTTATGCTGATATTGCCCAAAGCCCCACTTCACCTAGGGCATTTCCAAATTTATAGAGGGCATCTTAAACTACAATGTAAACTACAGCTACAACACTATTAAAGGAAGAGTTCACCCCCAAAAAATAAAAATGATGTGTCGTTCCAAACCAGTTAGACTTTATTTTGACTAATATTTTATAAAAAATAACATTTTTAAGGCCCTATGAAATACATTTTCAAATTTAGTTTTATTTTTGCCAAATTGTGTTTTCCAATAATTTTCTGGATTCCATTTTAATGGTTTCATTAATTTTTAATATTCAAAAGCATCTTTGATTAATCGATTTTATTTAAAAAAATTTAAGTAAGTTTTTTTATTGTTTGAAATTGAATTGTATTAAATTTTTTCTGGTAAATAAATTCTTATAAAAAATATTCTGCAAAAAATAATATTTTGTAACAAAATTTTTATTAATAGTAGTAGTACTATCATATATTTCATATATTTAACTTTTATGTTGACAGGCTGCTGTGAATACCTTGCGATGGAAATATTTTATGTAATGGCCTCAATAGAAGCCAGAAAGGTCAGTTCAAAGACTGTGTCTCTATGATTAAATAATCTATACTTACCCAAAAAGTGCATAAAACGGTAGAATTAACAGTCACATTACAAACCAAGGACCAGATCAGTACAACCAAATACAGTCAAGAAGACTTGAGTGACATTGATTTTTACTCAACTACAAGGAATAAATGTTCATATATACTTACAGTATACATATAGTCTCTCTTGGTTGTTGTGACCAGTGGGCTCCAGGCCGTGAATAAAACTTTCTTTCCTGCAAAGAGCTGCTTGGGGAGTAGTGTCTGGTAAATGCAGTCGAGGAATAGAAGGACTATAAGTACGAAAGATTCTACACTCAAATGACCATCACAGTAATCATATGGCCCTACCAATGTATGGATAAAATATGTTTATGTTTGACCAAAGAATAAAAGTCACTGGTTTGGAACGAGAAAATGATGACAGAACTTTCACTTTTGAGTGAACTATCCCTTAAACATAATAATAAACATCAAACAGGCTCAGGCAATCCTCTGTGCTTTAGAAAAGTACAGGGACCTATTTTTCAGAGCAGTTTTAGTCTTGTTAGCACTGTCTATTTTCTCTTTTTTTCTTTCTCTTGATAGCCCATTAAATCCTGGAACTCTGCTAGACACAAACAGTGCATTTTCCAATGATCTGATATTACAGATCAGAGGAGAGCCAGAGAGGGCCTAGCCTCTTCTACCTGGAACAAGCTGGATTTTTTTCATCATACAAACAAACCCGCAAGGCGGCTTCGCAAAAACCTAAGCATCCTAATAAGCTGCGCTCCTGGTGACCCTGACCTCGCTCCACACATCCACCCACTCAAGCCTTTATTCCTCTCCTCCTCTGCTTCCTTTCCTCCATTAGCCAAGTAAAGGGTCACATCTGATCACAGTTTGCCTTATTACATTAGCAGCGCTGAGAGCAACTGCAGCCGTCGCAGTGGTGCTACTATCCTTGAGTCATTAGGTACAGTTTGTGTTCACCCCTGAGGGTCACGGAACTGTTGCCGGGGGTCATAGGTCACAGCCTTGCCGATTACTCGTAGCTAGGAAATGGTTGTTTGGGTGAGATTGAGGCTGACCTTCGAGTCCCCTCCCCCGCTGCCGCACTCTCCCTTGTCGTACCACCATTTATTTTTCAGCTTGTCCAGCAGGCCCTGCTCATTCAGCTTTAACACCGCCAGGTTTACAGCACTTCTTCAAACGATAAACACATAGCTCGTAAGAAAAGGGACAGGCTCGTGAGAAATCTAATGAGACTGCAGCAACTGACAGTTGCTTTTTTGTTAGGGGTCAATACAAGAGGAGAGACCTGTTAGCTGGAGAAGTGGTTGGAGCGCTCGATTGGTTAACTGGAGAACTGGTTGGACCGTTCGATTGGTTAATTGCGCCAGCTACTGGGTACAGACAGAAGCGTGTGTGCAAGTGAGGTGCGTGTGGTGCAGAGTGAAACAGAAAGAAGTGAGAGGAAGAAAAAGAGGTTGAGTGCTGGTGAGTGATGGGAAGGCAACAGCGTATGGAATGACATGCTTGGCATCAGGCAGTACAGCACCAGTGCAGAGAGGAAAAAAAGAAAAGAAAAAAAAAACAATCCAACCATACAAACATTACAGAAGTGCAAAAAAAAAAAAAAAAAAACAAAAAAAAAAAAAAAACACACACAGAAGACAGAAAAAGAGGAAGGAGGATGACGAGAAAAAGGGTGTAGGAAATCAACAGCAACATGCATTACACTGTAAAAATGGACTGCAAATTAAGTTAATTGACATTTCTGTAGAGAGAAACATTACCACAACATACATGACTAAAGAAAAAGAAACTAAACACACTGACACGTTTACCTTATCATGTACCACGAGAGAAAGAGAGAGAGACAGGCAGAGTGAAAGCAAAAAAGAGTTCAAGGAAAGAGAGAATGAGAAAAGGTAGAGGGTGAGAGAATAAGAATGAAAAACAAAAAATGAAACGAGACAGAGAGAAGAGAGAGAGATGGGGGAATCAGGGTAGGTGGAATACTATAACAACAGAGTGAATTGTTATATTATTCCACCCACCTTAATGCCGACCCTTTGGGCGTGGCCACACCGTAGCCCTTGGAGTCCAGGTTCCCTCCCACCTTCATAGTGTCACACGGCTTTCTCTGCTCGATGTATTCGTTCATCGTGGACTCGAGCAGGAACGCAAACTTCCCCTTCGACTTGCGCACGCGGGCCACTCCGTCGGGGGTGGTCTTAACAAACACGGACGGCTCGGCAGACTTCATGTAAGACCACATCTTCTCATAGACCGCGATCTTTGAACGCTGAAAGAGAGAGAGAGCACAAAGAGGAAAAAATTGAAAGGTTAAGAGGGAGACGTGGGAATTTCCTGACCTATTACAAAAAAGAAAGCGCAAGGATGGACTGGGACTTTTGTGAACTAAACAAGCCACTAAAGATAATACTCCACTATATTATTAGAAAAGTAGCTACATTTGGTCACATATGTGACCCTGGACCACAAAACCAAGTCTTAAGTCTAGAGATTTATACATCATCTCAAAGCTGAATAAATAAGCTTTCCATTGATATGGGTAGTATGTGTAGTTTGTTAGTGTAGGACAATATTTGGCTGAGATACAACTGTCTGAATGTGCAATAAATGAAAATATTGAGAAAATCGCTTTTAAAGTTATTCAAATTATGTCCTTAGCAATGCATAATACTAATCAAAAATTAAGTTTTTATATATTTATGGTAGGAAATGCACAAATTATCTTAAAGGAACATGATCTTTACTTAATGTCTTAATGATTTTTTTGCATAATTTTGAGCATACAATGTATTTTTGGCTATTGCTACAAATATACCCCAGCGACTTAAGACTGGTTTTGAGGTCCAGGGTCACATATATGTTGGGTACCAGGAGCATTTCTAGCCTTTCATCAGCATTTAGGTATAGTGCCCCCAACAAAAATTGTCTCAATTTAAGCGGTTTCCTCAATGGTGATAGAGAAGTTGTTTCATATAATAGAATGTAGATAAATATCATCTCACCCAGGGAGATTTTTGTTTTCTGCCTCAAATATAAAATATCTCATATCTTTATAAAAAATTTCATCATGATGTGAGAAACTGCTGCAGGCAATGCATGATCTGAATGAATCGAGCTGAAGATTTCTACATCTTATTAGATCAATAGTGATTCACTGGCATCTCTAGATCTGATTTTAAACAGATGACTGAAAACATTCAGAAATATCATCAGGGAAAATGATCCTCAGGACAGTATATGGAAATCTCAAGTGTCAGGCAAAGATTTATCAGAAATATTTTACTGGGGCACAGCAGTTAAAAATGGTCCATCTAAGATACTCCATTTAAATGTGCATTAAATTGAAAACCTGAGGAAGCACCCCAGACATGTTCTCAAATAAAGATCTCAAACTTTTCTCTTTATTAGTATTTTGTAAAAGATTCTTCAGGAACGTCCAACCAAGGCCAGTACAAACAAGCTCTGCATTAAAAATGAGTATGACTCACCGACTACTAGACTATATATAAGTACAAAAAAAACCCTAACATGTCAACACACAGTTCTCCCACACAACAATCTCACACTCAGAATGCATGGAATGAATGAATGAAAGAACAGATAAATCATGGCTCTATTTATCCTTGTAATTGTGCTGCAGTTCTGCATTTGAGGTGATTTAAAGCTTAAGTTTCATAAGCCAAAATATTCTGTGCCTATTTCTTGCGAGGGTAGCTATAAATGGCCATGTAGCGGACAGGATATCTCTGGAGAAAACACACACACACACACACACACCTAAATTTATTAGGACAAACACACACACACACTCCTTTATAGGACAGAGTTTTACACACATACACTCACACATTTCGTACATGGAAGTAGGTTAACTTGACCTCCAAACAGCTGGTGTAGGAGTGTGAATGTGTTTTTCTCAAGTTTTTTGGCACAAACTGTAGAATTCAAAGCAGGAAGTGTGTAATTTCTGTTCCACTAGCGGCACCAACTGGAAATTAAAAAATGACGACTCTTTTCAGATCTCTGACATGATAAACATATTATTCATATTAAACATATTATTCAATTACTCAGACTTATGTCTTTTAAACCTGTGTGCAAGTGACTTTCTCAGAATGCAAATGAGTCATTTTGAAAAATATTTTCACTTAAGCCTAAGATGTTGTAAAATGTGTAAAAATGTTTTTTTGAGTTGAATATATTTTAAAATGTAATGTATTTCTGTAATGGCAAAGCAGCGCAAGTCTTCAATGTCACCTAATCCTTGGGAAATCATTCTAATATGCTGTTTTGGTGCTTAAGTAACATTCATTAATATTATCAGTGTTGAATAAAGTTCAGTGCTTCTGCATCCTTTTTTGATGTTTGAAATGTTAGTTCTCATTTATTGTAATTTAATGTAAAAGACTACAGACATAACAATCTCTCCATTTGTGCTCCATGGAAGAAATAAAGCCATCAAGTTTAGAATGACATGAGGGTGATTGTTTCTTTAAGCTGCTTTTTTTTTTTGATGATTGGTTTTCTATCTAAAAACCTAAACTCAAACCAACATTAGCATCTAATCAACGCTGCGGTACATTCACTCCTTGCTAGGATAGTTTGCTGCAATAATACATTACGAACACAAGGTGGAGACTGTCTCCACATCAAATTCAGCCAACATCTGTGTCTGCTGCTCTCCTGTCATCTTTGCTCTGATCAAGTTTGTTAACAGATGACAACTCATGAAAGAGAGAGGAGCAAAAGGGTACCTCATTTCATGTGTTCTCCATCTCCAACCGCTCGTGGATCTGTGAGGTGACAGTGACTGATCACGTGTGTGTGAATAAATATACAGGTATATCTGCTTTCATACACTCATGCACCCACACACACACACACACACAAAGCAAGTAATTGTGACATTAAGGTGAAATGACAGGATGAGCTCATCAGCAGTGGTGTATCTGGGTCATTTTAAAACTGTCATGTTCTCTGTCATCTCAAGACAAACACACACACACACACACTCTCTCTGCCTCTAGCTGGCTCACAAGAAAATGGTTTCTGGCTAAGATTCAGTAAAACATAACTTTATTCAAAGATGGTTGTATGTCTGTGGTGACACGTCTCTGTCAGATTGCCAACTGACTGTCATTGCAGTTTAGTCTCAGAATTTCTTACAAGTAAAGAAGATTACTTAATTGTTGCGGATTTATGTTGTTTAAAGCAACAATCATTTAACATTCTCACCACATGAACTTGTGAAGTAAGCCTTAAACTGTCAAAGTTTATGATATTTAAGAAAAGGAATCAAAACAACATCAGACGCTCCATCAAACCCATATTTCAGTATTTCTCAATCCTGAATAAAAATAAAAAATAAAAACCCTTTCAGTACAGCACATTTTCAATGTCTCCTGTAATTACATTCAGTTCAGCTAATGAGTTGAATAATACAGATTAGACTTTGCTCAGACAGGCAGAAAAACTTTTTTTTTTCCACATTTGACTCATCCGTTCAGTGCCTGAAATAAAACACTATCCATGTGTGATTTGAAAGCAGATTAAAATCATATTTGTTTCCTGGAAGTCTGAGGCTGAATGATCCAAAAAGTATTTTTGTCATACAAGACACAATGCATATGTAACATTATGGATTATTGCATAAAGTGCTTTTTTGTATGTTTCAGCATTGGTGTAGTTAGAGCAGACTTCTTTTAAAAACATGAAAAATCATACCGACCCCAAACTTTTGAATAGTACTGTAGATAAATAAGGGTGAGATCTAAAATATGGCTGGGGAACTCCAGTATCAGGAGTAAGAAACACTGGCACAGAATACAAGATTTATCATGATCAATAACCACACAGGCTTATGTCCTCAGTTTGACTAAAAATAGCAGTATTATTGCATTTGACAGTATATTTTTATTGCTGTCTTACCCTAAAGAACTCTTTGGTGGAACCGGAGTCGAGTGTACCGTAGGCGATCTCAGTCTGCTTGGCCAGGTCTTCTGCACTCTCTATAGGAGACACCATCCTTTCCACAGTCAGGAAAGCAGCCAGATTTGCAGTGTAGGATGAAATGATGATCAGGGTGAAGAACCACCACACACCTCCAACAATACGACCAGACAGAGACCTGAGAGAGAGAGAGAGAGAGAGGGAACGAGGGAGAAAGAGAGACAATAGCAGAGCAAACAAAACTCCTGTGAAAGGTTAACAATTAGTACAGATGTATAAAAACTATTGCTGCGATAAAAGATGTAAATGTCTTCAAGAAACTGACAAAACAATCACTCAATGCACAAGTGAAGCTTCCGTTTGGACAGG
Source organism: Carassius auratus (assembly GCF_003368295.1). Lineage (NCBI taxonomy): Eukaryota > Metazoa > Chordata > Actinopteri > Cypriniformes > Cyprinidae > Carassius > Carassius auratus. The sequence goes on along the minus strand of NC_039272.1, from coordinate 1,817,426 downwards.
TGTCATGAGAAAGAGTAGAAGGATGAGGTTGAGAAGCACAGGGTCACAAAGAGCACCTCAAGAATGAAAGACAGGAATCCAAGAGGAATAAGGTGAGTACGATGGGCAGAAAAATCTAATGAATGAATAGATGAAATGAGTGAAGAGGGTTGACACTCCTCTACTGAAACAGTTTATAAACACCAGCTGCTGACAGTAAAATAGAGACATGCAGCAAGAACACGGTAGCCCTCCAAGCAAGAGAAAAAGAAAGTGAAAGAGAGAAAATCTGAACATTTTACAGTCAACACACGGTGAATATAAATTATTTTAGTTGGTGCCCACACAGCATCACTTTAAGCCAGGGCTATTCAAACCTTGCCCTGGAGGGCCAATGCGGTGCAGAGTGCCGGTGATTTTCTAATGATCCCAAAAACATTGATTATCATGCTCAGGTGTGTTTGACTAGGGTTGGAGCCAAACTCTGCACCACATTGGCCCCCCAGGGCAAGATTTGAATAGCCCTGCTTTAAGCAGTGGCTCCAAAGAGCAAAATCTAGGTTTTTGACAATAAATAAAAAAAAATTACTTTTTGCGTGAACTAAGTTTTTGTTATTGTTACAGTATAATTCATGTGTTTTTATTTTTTTCGATATAATAAATAATCTTTTGATTTGTAATTTAAAAAAAATATTTTTTCCTTTAATTAAAAAAAATACATCAGATTATTTTCCAAAGTATGCAGTTTTTATTATGTTTTATGTTTAATAATTATGTTATCATTAACAGTAAAGGCCTGTTCACACCAAGGACGATTACTAGAAACATAATGATAAACATACATAAAAAAAAAAAAAAAAATCTCAATATAAAAGAATAGCAGAATGCACACCACAGCTATAAAGATAAAGGCACAGAGAAATGATATGGTTGGAATCATAGACATTAAAAGAAATGGACACATCGACCCCATTGGAACTCAATTAAGACAAGTGAAGCCCGTTTTTAGCTATTTTTAGCACTTCCGTTTCTGACGCGCAGATTCAAACTAAGCTTGATGACGTCAGCAACCTGTCTGATAGATGTAAATCTTGTAGTAGCTGTGCGTGCAAACTGCCATCGTTAATCTTGCAGAGATGTAAGTATTCTGATTAATTATTTTGTATAGTATTTTAAAATGTAATGCCAGTATGCCATATTAAGTTAATTGCCTGCGAGCTTCTCCTCCTGTCTGTACGGTAATGCGACAGAGAGTCCGAGTCGAGTGGTTATGACGCAATCGTTAGCCTATTTTTTACAAAAACTGTTTCTACGGGGCCATAATGTAACATAGAAGGTAATGGAGCCCTTTATACATTATCGTGTATCTTTACAAATAAATAATGGACAAAAGTCTTTAAACGCCTCAGATGTAAAGTTATTCGCTGTCAAAGTGACGCCAAAATGAATGGGAGTCAATGGGATGCTAACAGAAGTGAAGTTCTGCTACTAGATGGCGGCAGGCGGGTGACTTCAACTTCCAGTCGACTTCCTTGCCGCCTGGTTGGAATAACTTTTAGAAAATTTTTTATTTCCAGCTGATGAATGACAAAAACATTGACAGCCAATCAGAATCAATCCTGTTATAACGAGCTCAAGAATTTAAAGGGGCAGACAAGCATGCGCTTAAAATAAACAGACGATCAAATCGCTCGCTGGTGTGGATGCTAATATCGTCATCTTTATAGTTTGTGATTGTTCTTGGTGTAAAAGGAGCTTAAAAGTTTTAACAAAAAATGTATAATGTGCAGTAACTGCTAAAATAATTGGTTTGTATTTAAACATTTTAAACGGATTCATACAAAACAATCTGTTAAATGATTTTACTACAAATACCAACAGGTGATGATATTATTGAGGTGAATGTAGTGCAAAAAGTTTCTTTAGCTTCAAAGGGGAGTATGACAAAAAAAACCAAGAACCACTGATTTAAAACATGCTGTACTTTAACAGAGAAAAAAGGAGATTAAGACAGAAACAGCTGACAATATCGTGATTAAGTGAATGAATGATGAAAGTGAAGTGATGACAATAGGTTATGGTTAGAAGATAAGCTTATTAAAATATGAAACGACCCAAGTGGAATAACATATATGCACCATGAAAGAGAAGACGACCATAAAATGCAAAGATGAGGGGAGAGAGAAAGATGAGGATGGAGAGACAAGGATGGGCTAAATAACACACCAACCTTGGCGAGATATCGCATCCTTGCTGCATGAAAGCTCCAAGAGAGAACCAGAGACTGTTAAAGATGCCGAAGTCGTTGGGCGGGTCGGGGGGCGTCTGCGGATCCTTCGCCTCTTCATTCTCATCCAGGTGCCATTCATATGGACTGAAACGACTCACCAGGAAGAGAACCACACTCACACCGATGTATGCAAACACAATACACATCCAGATCTCATAGGCCAGCGGATCCAGGAAAGAGAAGACTCCTGGCTTGGACTTCTGGGGTTTCTTGATCATGATGGAAATGCCCAGACTCATGAAGGGCTTGGAGAAATCTATCACCTCCTCCCGGACAAGGGTTATAGTGAGAGGAGCCACAGCTATATCGGCTCTCTAAAAACATGGAACACACTAAATCTCAGTTCATAAAACCAGGGAAAAAAAAATACGATCATGGCTATGTGATTTGATGGTTTACTATTCTCAAAATGTAATGAAAATAAAAATACAGAAATTACAGTTGTTTGGATACCAACAACAAATTGAAGTTCATTCTTTACATTTATCTGTATGTTATATCTGTAAGCAGCAGATGTTACCACGTATTCTGTCCCAAAATGCCTTCTTTTCTCCATCTGCTTATGATTGGCACTCAGAACTCAATTTAAAATTCAACAAAAGATCTAAATAGAACTTCATTATAATAATATTTTGTGTATGGACACACTAAGTTCTGGCCAATATGAGCAAAGTAGTAGCAAATAAATAGGTCTCATATATTTGATATGTTGAATGGCACACACACAAAAAAAAAAAAAAAGCAGAGACACATGTACACACTTTCTAACATTCATTTACAGTGAAAAACAAATAAGTTGTGTAACTTTAATAGGAACCAAATGGATGGAGCTGGTTTTTGTTTCCCCCCCAAAAAAATGCATGTTGAAGGCCTTAACTCATGAAGAGAGGCACTAATTTGGAGCTTATTCTGTAAAAACAGTGACCATGACCAAAGACTTGGGTGATGTCAGCAACACCAGGACACTGGAATTATTTATTTATTTAACATAAAAATCACATTGCAATGTCAAAATAAATTATGTGACACAGGAAAGAATGATGAGAGCAAGTCTGACAAGCACCAAACGGTGAAATGTTAAGAGATAGCGAGAAAATCTTGCATAATGGGGAAGTCGAGGCCTAGTGGTTAGAGAGTTTGACTCCTAACCCTAGGGTTGTAGGTTCGAATCTCGGGCTGGCAATAACACGACTTAGGAACCCTTGAGCATGGCATCGAACCCCCAACTGCTCCCCGGGCACCACAGCATAAATGGATGCCCACTGCTCCGGGTGTGTGTGTGTTCACTGCTGTGTGTGTGTGCACTTTGGATGGGTTAAATGCAGAGCAAGAATTCTGAGTATGCGTCACCATACTTGGCTGAATTTCACTTTCACTAATATATTTTGAAAACCTACAAAATATTTGATTTTATGACTTTTATTTTGACAGAGTGGTCAGTGATTTTATATGAGGACTCCTAAGTGTTGCTGGTTTCACACAGCCACTATCTCACCACCCACAATTTCCCATTGCAGGATCATTTTCCCAGCACTCACCCCATATACCAACTCCCCCACCATGCCGTTCCAGGTCTTGGTCTCAGGGTCGCGTGCTCCGTATTTCCCATCAGCCACAATGGACAGTTTGTACCTTATGCCCACATGCTTTGCGATTTCTGATGCCAAGTCTACACAGTAGCCCTCATAGCGATCATTCCCTTCCAACTGCATATAATTCCTCTTGTACATTACATATGGAGCTTCCTGTTAACCAAATCACATTAGGTTCAGCTGGCTTTCAGACTGACAGCCCAGAACACACACATAAGATCACGGATTAGTCTGCACTCATGCTGATATGTGTCACACATACACACTTTCACACCTGTTTCACAAAAGACACATACTGAAATATACACATGCACTGTGAGTCTTGTAACAAGCAATGTGACCAACAGCCAAGCAGCAGCTGTGAGGAAGGCTGGTTTGAATTTCAATTGGGTTTTGGGACAGTGCTTTTTATTGGTGGTTTTTGATTTCTCTAATTGGAGAGAGAAAAATGTGAAGTTGCAGGCCCTATTATTAGTAAACCGGAGTCATGGACGTTATGGATATGGACGTTTAGGGGACTCTGCTTAAAAACGTACACGCATGTATGTGTCCAGTGCATGCAGGATGGTTAGAGAGGACAGCAGAGGTTTTCTCACATGTGTGTGCTTTTAACTATTTTAATAAGGCCAAATCTGATCAAACTTAAGATCAAAATTTGCTTTGATAGCATCAGATCAAACTCGAGTTTCCTTTCATCTTATTTGCTGAACCCCATCATCCATATTTTCAATTGGGTTCAAGTTATTTAAACTGGTTTTGTTACACAAGCGTGTCTGTGCAGAAGGAAAAAATATTTTTTACAAACTCTTATTCAACTAATTATCTAATTAGCCTGCTTTCAATTTCTGTATCTACTTATGAGGTCATCATAGGCAGAGTCAGAAAGAGGTTGTCATCACTTTTAAATGTAGCATAAGGCGAACCTTACGGTACATTTAAATATGACTAGCTAAATTAAGTGACATGTTTATTTATGTCATTCTAACTGGTCTTACAAAGCTATCGTAATGTAACTTATCTGCATTAAAACAACTGTATTCCTTAACGATAGAGTTCATTTCACTTTTTCTCTACTAAGATTTGGTTTCTGTGACCTTCAGGTTATGTATTATTCAAAAGATTAATTACCATATTCGTCCTTTAATTAATATTCTTTCCGTTTCATCTCAGTCCTCTCCTCTATACACCCCTGCCCTCAAGTTCTCAGAGTTCTTCATTAAAGACATAATTATGGAACTCGTTTAAGCCCAGCTGTAATCACTGTACAGCCCCAACCGATTCACTTCCAGCATTTCATTCAATTAATAGTGTTTGTTTAAACACAGCGAGTCGTCCGACGTAACATGTCCAGTAGGCAAAGCATCTCCACGTGAACAAACTGGAACGCATCCTGTCAGAAATTCTCTGGATTAAGGGCCTTTGCAATTTATTTTAAAGAAATTAAATAACAGAAATAAAATTAAATGTGTTAATTTAAATGTGTATGCAACACAGTTCACTCCATCACTTTGGGAGTTGCAAAACAAGTGCTGCTCAGTTTCTTTTTGATCCAAATCATATTTATTTTATTTTATTTTTTTAGACAAAGAAAATTGAGCTGTAGGTCAGAGAACATAATCTCAAGAATGGCTGAGCATTTGTATGCAGTATTATATTGTAATATCACTGGAAGATAATATTGAATGAACAGGCCCTGAGCTAGCTCTCAATCTCGACTCCTCTTCATCTGACGCCTAAATAGTCAATAATAAATCAGAGAAATATGAAAAGCAATCTAATCAAATAGTTTAATTGGATTGAATTTCTATTGAGTGGGTGCTAGCCACACTCACTCAGATAACAACAAACCTGCTCACATTCATCATTTTGGCATGGACAATTGTGTCATTTTTAGGGAGCTAAATAAAGAACAAACTGTCTGCAGCTAATGGGCACATCTGAATGGACAGCTGGATGATAAAAACAGGACCTCGGCCAGAAAACACATCTGAACATTGAGTGGATGTTAAACGAGAGACTCTTTTTCTGATGCCTACTATTTCACACCATGTGTGAGAAAACCATCAGACATGTCTTGTGTGTATATTTCTTAACATTTTCTGCAATTTGCATCCAGCTTGGCATCTCAAGTCGTTCTGTACTTACGTTTGGTGAGGTGAAAGAAGCAGAGAAAGAGACAGCCTAACCTATTTCTTACCAAAGCCAGAATTGTGATGTCACTGCTACAACAGGCCACCGGAATGGAACTGAAAATGCTTTGGCACTCACACGGATACAGTTGAAACACTCTTCTGTGATCGACTGTTTCAACATGTAGTGAGTGAGTGCAAAGCAAAGCGAAACAGAAAAACGTTCTGCCCCCCCAGAATGCAATGCAACTGTGACACTAAACCTGAAAGGGCAGAAGGATCATGGTTCGGTATATTTAAAAGCAGCTTTAGATAGTGTACCATAATAGTAGTGACCACAATGGTTCTGTTTTCCACAGAGGAGGACTCGTTGGTAACCTGCTGCTCCACTATATAAACAAATTTCTCATATTCATTCCAGTAGCCAATCTGCAAAGGACAGAAACAGCAACAGCATAAATAGAATCAATCAATCACAGTCCACCAATAACACAAATACAGCAATTCAGTAAGAGAATGACTCAGTAGAAACATGATCTCAAGAGTGTTTAAGCGTATGTTAAAGCGGTCATATCATGACAAATCATATCATTTTCCTTGAGCTTTCAAGAGAAAATATTTATTATATTGTTATTATATTATATTGTAACTTAACAAATTTAGTGATGAAGGTCTAAAAAAAAAGGGCAGAGAAAACTAATACATGAATCTACATATTTAGCCCTCTAAAGTGATTGTGGCTTCACTGCGACAGTGATATTGTGTGAATTTATAGAAACTGCCCTCTGAGAGCCACTAACCTTTCTGGCTCCTCCCGGCTTCATTTCATAAACATCAATGGTGTAATTTAATCGCCGTCCAAACGAGTCGAACTGAATATTCCCCGTCATACCCTGAACCTGAACCTGCAGGAGGAAAGCACACAGGAACAGTAACACCCACAAAATAACAAGCAGGATAAAAAAGGAAAGGATGATACATTATTAAACAATGGAGGGATCATAAAACCATATAGACCCTATGTAGCCCACCTGTGTTGATTCACTACTGACATTTTTTATGTTATCTGCTTAAAACATGACAATGCTCATGACAACTGAATACAGAAGCTACCTCAAAACGAAAGTAAACACCGTTCAAGAGATTGTGTCTCTGGCGCATAAGGTCTACAGGTAAAAATTTATATTGGACATTCATTAAAAAACGTGAACAGCTTTTTCCTATCTCTGAGGCCCTTAAAGGACCCCTCCTACCATTTTGAGAGCTCTCTCAATGTCGATTCCTTGGCTCCATGGTACAGCCGGGTTGGCAAGGCAATCGCCTGCACTCCCTCGACGAGAAATATCAACACGCTGACGTCTCAAATACCGAAATGCTTCGGCTATCACCAGGATGGCATCGTGTGTCAGTGCAGAGGTGTACTAAACATGACACAACAAACAGATAAATGTATGGACACATCAGTATAAACGAAGAGCCTCACAACTAAGTGATTCAACACTTAGTAAACAGTTGAAAGAGCTGCATTATGGGAGAATTTAAGCAATTTCCGAAACTACTACATGACTGCTATATATTAAACTCGTCTAAATATGTTAACGTAAATTACACGTAAACGTATACAAACAAACTCTGCAGACATATTCACAAGTGGCACACTCATAAATAAACACATCAAGACAGAGACCTTCAGGGGAGTGTTTCTAGACTCGGGGAACTCTCTCTCGTCGAGCCGCTCCCAGCGCTGAAGGAACTGCTGTACCATCGGGCTATCAGGACTTATGATTTGGAATCCGGTGATATTTGCTCCGCCTGAAAACACCTTATCCAAACTCATGTTAGAGAATCCCTGCAGAGAGCGAGGGTCAATGGTCAAAAGTGAAAGGTCACGCACAGAAGGTTAGGAAAGAAGAGATCTGGGCATGTGTGTGTATTTTCTCACAAGATTAGCCAGGATGTAATGATATCCTCGACCGTTCTTTCCTGAGACAACCACCTGGAAATAGAATGAAAGAGTGTCACCCAGCATCATGTGTGATTGTTTATGCAGACCATGAGATCAAAGTGAACGGGTCACAGATTAAATTGGCAAACGACAAATGAAAAGAAAAAGCCAGAAGAACTGCTGAGGGGTGACTCTGAAACTATATGGGCACTCTGTGGTCCCAGCGGGGAAAAAAGGTGGAAAGCTTGCTTGCGTTTTTCTTTTTATTAATAGTAAATAGCTGAAAAAAACTGTTTTTGAGGAAAAAAATATTCTTTCTTTTTATTAATAGCACTAGAGGGAAAAAATAAAAACCATAGGCCATGAGTGACAAGGACTTTTATTGTCATTTTATGGAAAAACGCTCCTGATGCCATGTCATGGAGTATTTAATTCAAAAGTATAAATGTAAGCCAAAAGCAAAAATACCTTTATTTTAAATTAAAGAAAAATTCAAACATGATTTTTTGGGGTGGGGTTCTTAAAAAAAAGTATAATTATAATATATGGTTATTATAATTAACTGTTAGAATTTCATTAAAAAATGTATGAAACTTAAAACGAATATACAATGTCAAAAAGTGACAAACAAAATATTACTACAGAAAAAAAACTTTAAAACTTTAACTTTAAAACTGACTTATCTTAAAAAACTGTGTTTTATATTTTTACCCATTTTAAAACATTAATAAACACTATAATACCGTCCAAATTAAATTAAAATAACACAATACTTAAGTCAATAATTTAAACAATACTTCCCCCAAAAATGTTCAATGGCAGTTATAAATACCTAAAGAATACAACATTCCATTTATGGAAATGTGTTTAAATTGGTTTTTGATTAAACAAATCAGGTCAATAGTAGAGCCCATTTTTACATAATCAGAAATGAAAGAACTGTGTCCATTGTCCTGCTTGAACCTGTATGGCACAGTGGAGCTGTAACTGTGACTCACAGCACGGTTTTATTATTATTTATTGTTCTACAAAGGTGCAGCACTTGAATACATTGGCAATATTGAAAATCTTCATGCCGTGCCAGTAACGCTCTGCTGACTCTTGGGCACACCATAAAGGTACGACTGAACCACACCCACACACAAGCAGCTATTGATTTACAAATAGCAGCAGACAGCCAGTCTGCTGCAAGCGCAGTGCTCTGATTAGCTTTCTCTGAGTGCTGATTGATCTACTTGTGGATTTCATTATCTCTGTGACCTCATAGTCACACAAACACACACATACACTCTTTCCTCTGCATGTATATGTGTGGGAAAAGCTAGGAAAGCAGAGGCAGAGGGTAAAAAACTGAAAGAGAAAGAATAAGTGAAAGAGACAAACAGAATCGGAGAATGTAACAGTACCTTTGAGAGCTGTATTTTTGGATGAGAGGAAAGGGAGTATTTTTAGTTTACTCACTGTTCCCTTGTTACAGGACGCTGTGCCCTACTTACACAAACACATGCACGCTCTCACACACACTATTTTTACCACCTTATTTGCTAACAATGGTTTAATTTTGGAAAGGTATTAATTAACACCACAAAACTGAGACCGATCCATTCATGAACTACTGCCACTACAGACAGATTACAGATGAAATAAAATCAAATGAATATGTGTTTTTATGTACCTGTTCTAGAATACTGTTAATACGTTCAACCTCACAGTCGATAAGGAAACGCTTTTCCTGCCGACGATCCATTTCTTCAATAATGCGCCGGTATTCCAGCGGATCCACTATGTTCCCCACCGATCGTGCTGTAACCTGCCAATTATTCATCACCGCAGATTCCATGATGGCCTGCAGGATGGAAAACCCTGAAACAGAGAATAATACATGGTGTAAAACACACCGCAACGAAGGGCCTAGTACAATAGCAGAATTGGGCCAGAATGATAGAGCAAGTACTGCTTCATTTCTCTCTCTGGTTTGAGAACACAGAGGAACTGCTGAAGCAGTGCAAATCTGAAGGGATGAAAGGAGGGAAGGCAGAGAAAGAAGCATGGTGAATGTAATTACTGCAACTCTGCACTAATGATGCTAATGCAGTGGCAGAACACACACACATATACATATACATAAATATATATATATATACACACATAAATATATATACATATATATACATAAATATATATACATATATATATACATATACATATATATATATACACATATACATATATATATATATATATATACATACATATACATATACATATATATATATATATATATATATATATATATATATATTACATACATACATTTGTGCATAAGTGTGCAGGTGTTTATTAGGCATCCATTCATATATCTGAAATATGCTCCACTACAGATCAGATCCATTGCAGATGATATCTTTATACAACTATGCAGGTCTTCTGCAATACATCAGACCCACTGCAGCACATCTCAGACCCCAGCATAGGGACGCCACCCCGGCCAGTGAGAGTTTGTTAGCTCTGATATAAACTAGGTTTCCCTCAATATTCAATTTACTTTAAAAAAATGTATATACATTTTATAAAATTAAAGAAATCATTTTTTTTTTGAAGATTCAAAACTGAAAACAAATAACTTGTTTGTTTATTAGAAACAAAATATTAGGATATAATTTATTTGCCCTTTCAAAAGGTTTTTGAACACCTCTTTTTTTTCTTACTTAGCCCTAAGATTGAATATTTTTACCTTACAGGTACAAATTAAGTAAATTTTAGTCCATTTTGAAAGGGTACTGCCCCAGTGACAGCTTTTGCACCTTCTTTCCTAAGAGTGCACCACAGGTGTACTGAACCCAGAATTCACATTCAAGGATTCAAAGCACATATTAAGTAACAGAAATGTTCACTAACACCCTTTATAACCTCCAGCTCAAGGCCATGAAGGACACAAATCAGCCCAGTTCCATTCTGTCTCATTTTTAGCCCTGTGATCACATTCATTATAAGACAACATGCGCGCACACACACACACACACACACTCAATCACTATTTTAATTAGCATACGTCCTGGAGTGCCAGGCCGCCAGGCTGTTAAGCCGTGACCAATTAATCAAGACTGACAGCTCACGGAGAGGTGAGAATTCAAATGACACACATACACTCAAGCACTTCAAGTCATACATGTTAGCATAAGTGAAAGGCCATGTGTCAGACCGGCAAAGGTCTATTAAAGATGGGTTAATTAAACATGAATTTCTCATTAGCAATTTAAGAGGGTCTTGTTAAAGCTGCAGTCCGAAAGTTTTGCCTCTTTATCACCACCTCTGTTTGAAAACCTGCAACTGCAGCTGTTTGCAGAATTATCTTCTTTGTGTGGCTGTGCACGGCATGGCTCCAGCGCGGATAAATCTAATGTTTTGAGGTGAATGTGTGGCTGCAATCAGTCACTGCACCGGTGTGGATATTTACTGGACTTTGCAAACACAGATTCTAGCCTAGGTCTTGGAACATATGACTCAAATAAAAAAAGAATTTCCACCGTATAATGTCATCTGAACAAGTAACAAGTCTGCCACATTTGTTCTGACCAACTGAGGAAAAAATCATTACAATAAATCAAGCTACCAATGGTGATTTAATCTAAAGATCGATTACCTCATATCACATCAAACTATTCAAATGATTATTATGGTCATATTTTATTGTCAAATTATTAAATGTTAACAACATCAGCATTGCGTGACTATGAATATAGTGTGTATTAGCATGTAGATGTCAATTTCTGTATAGACTAATCTCTAATTGTCATACCATTAAAATCTCATATTAAGAAATTATTTTTAACCCAACAAGCTAATTATGCTCCATTCAAACTGGTTGTCTTTAAAATGGATATCTTGTGTAATTCCAGGCTATCTGTTATCAGAAGCACATTTGAAACTGGAATATAATTTAATTTAATTTATATGTGTTCCATAAACACCTAATCCTTTCTGGATTACAATCCGCCATCAAAATGATACATTTAATTATTCTAGCTGCTGTGAGAAAAGGCTATAAATGATCTTCCACCTGCAGGATCCTCACATGACAGCCTATAGCCGGGACAATTTCTTTATGGTTACAAATGAAATGTGACGTAATGATGCAGTGCCATGCTCGAATTTCCCGTTAAAACTCACCTGAACCACTCAAATTAGAAACAATTATAAGAAGCTAACCGTTGTGAAACGGACTAAAGTAAGGTGATAGTTTTGAACACAGCCTGGTTATGTACTTGCTCAAATATTGATTTCAGATCATTTTTAACGCAAAAAAAGTTACAGACTGCAGCTTTAAACATTGCATGGATGAAATCTTTTACAGCACCTTCCTTAAATATCTCTTAACCTCTCTCACGGTTTTATTTTTTCAAATTATGTACATGACCTTTTGCATTTTTTATTGAGAGTCTCTGCCAAACATTGCGGCACTCATCTCAACAGCGCAAATCAATGTCTTAGAGCATCTATGTTAACCAGCAAGCCAAGGCTCATGCTGATTTTTTTAATCGTCACTGTTTAGCGTATTTAACAGATGCACAAGCCCTGTGGTGATGGAAAAGCATTTAAAGTTTGGCACCACCAGCTCAACTCCCTGCTGACAGTAGTGGGTGTTTTCAAGGGTGGCAACAGATTGAGACTTGTCTCTACTTTATCATGATTTGAGAATGATCCAAAGAGCATCTAGAGCTTTAAAGGAAGAAAATCTGACCATTTGTACCAAAGAATTAACATGATCAAATCTGAACCCCAGTATTTCAATATGGTTTCTGATTTTTGGTGCCCACTGTATTAAGAAGTGGTGGTCCAAACAAAGTTTCAATGAGTTTTATCTGTAAGCACACTGTTCTGCTCATCTGTATGATGTGTTTAATCCATTAAGGGAGATCCCTGGAGAAAAAATAACAATGTCTCTCATTATCTTAAACTGCCCCTGTAAGCACTCTCTTTAGAGTAAACAAGCTAGGAAAATGTGTGATTGTTGGCTGTATGCCCATCAGGTGATCTGAAACACTAACACAGAGAAAAACTGTCCTCCATTATACCATTAAGACCCCTTTACACTTATATTTAGCGTCATTCATTTATGATCGGATCAACAAAATGCATATTAATACTAGCTTTTAGGGGGGGTGAAATGCTCGTTTCCACTCAATATCCTGTTAATCTTGAGTACCTATAGAGTAGTACTGCATCCTTCATAACTCCAAAAAGTCTTTAGTTTTATTATATTCATAAGAGAAAGATAGTCTGTACCGATTTTTCCCGGAAAAACACGACCGGCTGGAGGCGTGACGTGTGGGCGGAGCTAAAGAATCACGAGCCTGAGTAAGCTTTTGCGTTGAGAGCGTCTGGAAGCTGTGACATTACCGTGAGGAAAAAACCATCATCCAAAACAAACCATGGCTAACAATCAGATTCAGCGTGTATTTATGATCCAGAATCAGATCCAGAGGCTGAAATTTAACAAGAGCAGCATCAGCAACGACGTCTCTATGTGGTATGTACTGAAACTGTATATATTTGCTTAGCGGTTTTGGAAAATGACTAAGTTCCACTTTATGTCGTCTTTTTTTTTTTTTTTTTTTTTTTTTTTTAGCTGTACATGTGGAAATTGCAGTTTGATGTCAACATCGCATGTTGTTTACTTGATGTGCTTACGCGCCGATAGCTAAGTTAACAACACAGAGGTATTTGAAGCAGTTTTACTCACCACCTGCGGTTCCCAACACACGATCGTGACCCTTTTTCGTTGGGATTGCATCATCCTTAAGAAATAAACGATACGCAAATCCAGCGTCAAACTGGGCCTTGTTTGTAAAACAAGCATCTTCGAAATGCAGGGAACAAACACAAACACTTGCACAACTCCGTTGATGCTCTGTAAAAATAAACTCCATCCACTGGTCCCTTAATGCTGTTTCTCTTTTGGTAATCTGTGCAGGGTTGTCTTGCCCTGGCAACCAAAAACACACTTCTTTTGTGACATTTGGCTCTCGCTCTGATCAGTGAAATGTCTGTGCTCAGTCTTGCTATACAGGAGCACGCGCTCTTCCGGCAGAAGTGCCCTCAGGACCCATATAAGGAAATTCCGCTCCATCTAACGTCACACAGAGCCATACTTGAAAAAAACTTTCCGAAACTTATGACAAACCAGAAGAGGTATTTTTGGAACAAAAATACTCCTTCAAACGTACAACTTAATTTTTGAAACTTTGTCCATGTTTAGCATGGGAATCCAACTCTTTAACAGTGTAAAAAACTCAGTATGCATGAAATAGCATTTCACCCCCCCTTTAAACAGGACAAGGGACATAATTTTTTAAGATTTATTTTTTTCCTTTTTATTAGGATAGGACAGCATATAAGAAAAACTGGGAGTGGTGGGATTGGGAAAGGAATATGAGCTGGGACTTGAACTCAAGATGCCCGAGACGCAAAGATGCACTGCCCAAGAGGCTACTGGTGCCAACAAGCATCCACTTTTGATCTCAAAATCCAATCAACAAGGAATGCATAGAACCAAGTCCCCACCCTGCAATTTTTTTTGCACCCTGCAGAATCAAAATACTGAAGAAAATACTACTTCTGTTGCAGTGCTACTTTCAAAGGGATAGTTTACCCAAAAATGAACCTTGTCATCATTTATTTACCCTCATGTTGTTCCAAACTTATATAGCCTACTTTCTTTCTTCCACAGAACACAAAAGAACATATTTTGAAAAATGTACTGTAGGTAACCAAACACTCTTTTTCAAAATTTCACTTTCTGCAAACTATCCCTTTAAGTGTTCAAATACTTACAGTGTATGTGTTTGTGTGTGTTTACTCACCTCTATCAGTATCATAAAGGTAGACAAATTTCTCCCATTTGTAATGGGCTAGCAAACTGAGCAGCGCCCCTCGGAGGCTCGGCCTCATCTGCAGGACAAACTGCACATCTGTGTCCGTGGGAAAAGACGGAGTGATGAAGGAGGTGTGCAGAGCGCCGCAGAACGACGTTAATGTGTTCATTGACCTCCTGTCGTAGAATCCAAATATTGCATATACACCCCTGGAGAACTGAGAACAGACTGCCAGACCAAGAGAGAGATGGAAGCAGAGTCAGTGTACATTTTAGGATAAACAATCATTGAGGCACACAAACACTCATAAGCATTTCATATTATGATGATCTCTACTGAGCGTGTGTACTTGTGGGTCTATCTGAGCCATTAAAAATTATCTGAAGAGACAGTAGCCTTTTTGCAGAAATGGAAAGGATATGACATCAGGTTTAATGTCACAGGCAGCCTGATCAAATCAAAATTAATCCAAATCAAATGTCTTGTTATTTATTTATTTTAAATACTCCAAATGCAGTTGTCATCTAAATTATTTAAAGATAAACTGCAAATGTTTCTAAATCTGGCAACCATGAAGCTAAGCTGACAGTAGACGGATTGAGTTCACTGACATCTCGACAGCAATATAGCAAAGAATGCGCAGAAAAGTCAGTGTTAAGCATTAATTCAGCTTTAGCGCTGTCTTATTAACTGAATATTTACAGCCTTATGTTCTCCAGAGGGAGGACATTTGTACTGTTTGTCTGTTTCCTGAAGCAAATGATTTTTGCCTTACACAAACACCTGCTTCTCGAAAAGTAAGAGAGCGAGGGAGAGAATAGGAGAGACTAACAGACTATGGCATGAATAGAGGTTAGTCAATTCTAGGAAAGAGAACGAAAGGGACAAATGTTCCTAAATGTGTCCAGAAGACATACAAACAAAAAAGCAAGAAAAAAGAAATAGGTGGCATGTGGACAAGAGGGAGAAAAAGGAGGAAAATCCAAGCAAATGTCACATTACTCAGAGAGCCCAGAGGTAAAAAATCATCACACACAGATGAACACGCATTCACGGTCAACACTGCAAAAGCATACATGCTCAAACTCTACACATAAAACCATATCCTCCATAGACAGCAAAGATAACACATCCTCAACATTCTAATTAGTGGTATATCAAAATGAGATTTTTATACGCAGATCTTTAATGCATTAAAATCGTTGCTGTTACCGATGCTCCATCCAGAGTAAGTGGCGGAAGCCCTGTATGTTACACTGAAAAGCAATGCTGCCCACCAAAATTTTATTTCTAAGATTGATTTTGTGAGTGATCCATTCAGAAATGTGTCTAAAGAAGATCATACAGAGCATATCTACACTCAAATAGTATTTGTGTGGGTTTAAGTGTGTGAGTTTGTGTTTTAGGTGGTCCTTTCCTGTTCTCTTTCTGTATCGATCGCACCTCAGTGGAAAGCAGCTCTCATCATGATAACAAATGATCAGTGCAGTTCAGAGAGACACATTCAGCTCTCATTTAGTCTTTCCTTACAGCTGAAGTTTTTGTTACAATGCTTTCTACTCTCTAAGCTTAATACAGTCATCTATAAGGAAGACATTTTTGTAGCTTGATTTTCCTGAAAAGTGTAAACACTCTGATCTGTTGTGCAATCAAAATATTGGTCGGCTTAGTTTGAGAAGCACAACACAGCAACACTGGCTTGACAATGATGTGTTTTTAGGGCAGGACTATCTGTTTGTCAGACACATTACAGACAGGGGAAGTGTCAATTTAAATATAATCAACAGTTAAGACAATAAGGACTGCCAGATGCCTGGGGTCAGTGTGAAAGATCATCATTTGCACTTGTTTTTATGCCTTGCCTGTTTAAACATTGAATACATTTTAAAGCATTCAAGCGCAAGAAGATTCAAATGCAGTCCAGTATCCGCGCAAACCCCGAATGGAACTGTCTTTTGCAACTGCTTGTGCTTTAATGGACAAATATACCTGGCCAATTTGAACATTCAAGCTTGTTTAAAGCATTCAAGCACAAGAAGACTTGAATAACAACTCCATTCAGTGTGTTTTGTGCACAAAGTACACACACATAGAGCCGCATCTCATACAATGTGAGAGCCCCTTATTTTCTTTCTACTTCTTCTTGCGCTTGAATGAGTAAACACATACAAAACATACAACCAAGGGAGAAAGAAAATCACTCACTTTTGTAGCTTTAACTATGAGTAATCTCGATTTAATTTATACAGTGAAAATATGTGACGCTATTTTACATTTTATTATTCAATTTCTGTACTTAAACAGCTACAATCCAACCTAAAGCGCTTTTTAATTTTTATCTTATAAATATTAGATATTGATAGACAAGATATTGCTTGTATTTTGTTCATTTTTTTCTTATTTATTGACTATTCACTTGTCTTTAATTATGTTTGAACTTTATATTTGTTAATCAAGTAGTCTTTGCTGTGGTATTGAAATTAAGTAATGTTAAATTTGAGTGAAATTTTTTAGGTCATATAAGCTTATTGAATATTTAAATAACCTTTTTTACGCCTACTAGTTATTTTTGCAACTCCAATTGGTGATGCTAGTGGCGTAGAAATTACACAGATACAAAGTAATGATTACACGTCTCCCTCTCGCTCTGTTTTTTTCTCCTTCATTTGTTCTTCTAACTGAGCCAGCAGGTTACATCTGCTTACTGCCTTTCTGCCCTTCTTTTCATCTGTCTTTCGAACGCTCCAGGGAGCAATAAAGAAAAAAAGGATAAAAGGATGGAAAACCATAGAGAGGGAGCAAGAGCAAAAGAGTGAGTGAAAAATAACCTGTTTACAGACCCCCTGACCCCTACAGTTTTCTCTCCACGATGCAGATTGCCTCAATTAAACAGCAGGGTCAATGCATATGTAAGCTGTCAAAACCTTTTTCTCAGGAGCCGTTTAATGCACAACTCACTTTCACAGTGCTGTGAGCAACTATTACTAAATCAGCTCACCTGACTTATACAAGCACTGCATGTAAATGTGTGTGCTCTGATTCAAAGACATCCCCAGGGAAAGAAATAAGTGTCTATCTCTATTTATGAACATTCCTCACATCACCGTTAAAGCACTTTGTCCTTCCTGTCATGTTATTTCTGAATATGTACTTTGAGCTTTGAGAGCATCTCCGCGGAGTTTATTCATGAAACTTTAAAATCACCTTCAGAGGCTGAGAGGTTATGAGCATACCTCTCCACTCGCAAACTCTTTTTATTTATATTTTTAAAAGCCCAGCTGTTTTTGGCTGATGGACCAACCAGATGCCTGAAGCAATGGGTGTGATTGTGTGTTAATGCAGCGAAGAAAGATCAATGACTGCAGCAATAACATCATGAAAAGCCAGGAATCCAGAAAGCTCACAAACACTGTCTCTCACACAGACACGCTCAGATGAGCAGCCAGGCCAGTCAGAGACACAAAATGGTAATGACAGCAGCTGTAAACAGGCATTTTATAATGATGGTAAAGCTCTCTCACTCTCTTGCACACACACACACACACACACACACACACACACACACACACAGAGAGAGTGCGGGGCACTAACCCTTGCACTGGTTTGGGCATGTGTGCAAATGTCAGCATGCACTCATCATCATCTCTCTCTCAGTCTATCTCTCCATTATGAAGACCTGAGGCTTATGCCACAGAAACGTTTTTCACGTTTTCTTCTCTCCATTTCTCTTTTTCACCAACTTCTCAAAGTCTTTATCTGCTCTCTTTTCAGTTTTTTTTTCTTGTTTTGTGACATTGCAACTAAATCATTGGTTATTTTTTGTCACCTCCAACCCAATTACATGTTTAATACAAATAAACTGTACATGGTTGCACTTTATTTTATGAATTCACCTGAGAGACTCTTCAGATGAGAGAAACAGAGCAGGTGTCTGTTAATGTCGTCATCTTTTGTTCACCACGACTAACATAACACTAAATGCAATGAACTTTAAAACTTTCAATAACAGGTAAACAAGAGGATTCAGAGTGACATACCAGAAACAGGACAGATCAGCAGTCTTATTTAATATGTTATGGGCAGAGAAATGACAGAAAACAAGAAACGTGACGTGAGTGAATTCTGCACATGCTTGTTATGAGAACTACTTCCACGGAATAGAATTTTCTTAACACCTACATTGTGAACATGATCAAGGTCATGTGACTCATTGCTTGAATAGCTTTTGGCTTGTTTTTAAAAACTAGAATCTGAGGGTTGTCTCCTGCCTCCTCACAATATGTCCCTACCAAGTTTAAAACCAAATCTACATCCTTGGTGAGAATAAGGAGATTTTATTCTATTCTTGTATTATATTATAGATAGACAGATACATAGACAGAGATAGATAGATAGATAGATAGACAGATAGATAGATAGATAGATAGATATTAATTCAACTTAACTTAAAAAGTCAAAAAGTCATCTTAATATGGAAATTTACGTCAATTATAGGCTATTCATTGTTATTATAACGCTCTATGAGCGGTTAAAGGAGAACAGGTGCGGTGCGTCCCGCAGAATTGTATGTGAAAAAAGGAGCAAATACTCACACGCGTGCGTGACTGAAAAGCTATTGGATGACTCCAGATTGTCCACGTTATAATTCAGATGAAAGGGCTTCTCGGTGATGTTCTGATTGGTGTTGTAGAGTTGAACGGCGAAGCGGAAGGCGCTGTGCTCCTGGACCGTGGAGCGCATGAAGAGACCACCTGCATGCGAGATCAGATCAGTTAAGAGCATTTACCTGACTTTAGACTTGTTCGAGTGAGAGATAGCAGTAGTAGTAGTAGTAGTAGCATTCACTTCATTTACACATTTTGGTGCAAACTTCTCGTATGAGTGTCTGTGGGTGATGCTGCAGCAGGTAGAAGATGATCTCGGCACGTTTCCAAAGAAAAAAGATGTTTAATCTTTTGATCAACAAATGATCAACTCACTCACCGATATTGATCTGGTTTGGAAAGCCTGCCTGGGTTTGCAGCACCAGCCACGGCAGAAACAGGACGCTGGCGTGCGCTCGCCGCCGCATTTTGTCGCCGACCTCTAAAAAAATCTTCAGCTTACGAGTAACATCCAGACCGACGACAAAATCCGCCAGATGCGCACCGACTCCCTCACGCGATGCCTGAGAGGTGCATTCGGGCTACAGGACGAGCAAACAAGCGAGAGAGCTTCTCAATGCAGGACAGCGCTGCGGATCGTCCAATCGGACCGCTGATCAAACTTGATGTGACGTGAAATTACAACAGCGCCACTGCGGACCCGCGTGCGCAGTCCGCATACAGCTCACAAACAGCGGCAGGCAGGCGACCCTGGGAACAGTCCACTTCAAAGACGCCGTTCAAACCCCTTATATTCCGCGCAGATCCTGTGTGCATTCAGTGGCAAATCAACACAAAAACATTAAAGTTCACACAACAGCCCACAGGTGCGGACCTTTACTATCCCACACGCGCGCGTTAGTCACAAGTAGCCTATATGTGGAAAAGCGAGAGAGGAATTTCTAACAGAAGATTAATATTTGATGTCGAATAGAGGTGATCTATACAGGCTGCAAACTTGAGGTTTTTAGCAAACAGACACAATGCACTGAGTGTGTGAACAATTCACATTTGTGCTTTCCCTCAAAATCCATCTGGAGATACTTGCTGTTTGAAGAGCCTTCGTGATTTAATTAATATCATCTGTATATTATTTTCATGTAGCCTAAGCGTTTATCTATTTTGTCCCGTGCATATCACTACACAAGTGATTTTTCTTTCCTTTTTTAATCCTCTGATCTTTTTGATCGCTGCTGTTGGCTGTGTGTGTGAACACTGTCTCTGGAGTGCTTCAGATAACACAAGCTGTCTTTTTGTTCTCCTAAGAACTGACTGACTCGTATAATGAAAACGTGTTTATCTATAATAATGTTTTCATGCATTTAGGCTGTTTACGCCATTATAGGATCTTCTTGAAAGAGAAAAGCTCTCTGCAGGTGCCTGTAATTGTGATATGCCTCCACATTTTCAGCCTTGGCATCACCCAAAACTGAAAGCTCACAGCTCTGAGCTGGATACGGCTGACTAACAGCGACCCAGATTTCCTCAGCTCCTTATTTTCTATGTGTGTGTGTCTGACCATACAAGCCATGCCTGTGTATGATGTGCCAGATTTATCAGACCGACTCTCTTGTTGAACGCAGACACACATACACACTCTCACTCACTCACATTCAAAACACACACACGTATAAGTGAACCATATGCCTGCTAATGCGAGTTGACCACATTGTCTTTTGGCTAAATTCTGACTTGCAGCTCGATGTGCAGATGGATGGATAAGCCATGTGCACGTAAAAACTAATTCCATTATGTTTGAATTCAACTCTCTCTATAAAAATAGTTTAAGTCATACATAATGGCTCTAATCAGAATGAATTGCTCATCTTCATCATCTTGTTTATTATTATTATGTCACAACGACTCATCTTGCACCTGTTGCTTAGGTGTCACTAATGAAATGCATTTAACATTGAAACGGATGCATTTGAATTCAGATTAGCATGCAACACACCAACATTGCATCCTTGCTATGGTGGAGATGTCTACATCTGGCTTTTCACAGATGGAA
Organism: Carassius auratus; assembly: GCF_003368295.1. Lineage (NCBI taxonomy): Eukaryota > Metazoa > Chordata > Actinopteri > Cypriniformes > Cyprinidae > Carassius > Carassius auratus. The sequence continues at coordinate 1,795,962 of NC_039272.1, read as the reverse complement.
CGCAGCTGATCTGATGTCTTTTGAGTCCTCTGTACTCCCACGACAGCGGAAAGCACAAGAGTTAAAAAACATGACATAAACAATGGGGGTGCCCTCACAAGCTGTGCACAATACTGCACATGCAAAGCAAACATCTATGAGAACTTAAAACTAAAAACATGTTACTTAATAGAAAGTAATAAAATATTCTTTTGACTGATTTACTGTTGATTGAAAATATTTAGCACTGCTGTATTATCACTACACCTAACTTGTAGCACAACAGATACAGTATCACTGGGAATGTTCCAGGATCCAAATACAACAAAATAAATACAATATAGTGAATGTTCATTTTGAAACATAATTGCTTTAAACTAGAATTATTTATATATATATATATATATATATATATATATATATATATATATATATATATTTTTTTTTTTTTTTTTTTTTTTTTCTCATGGGGATTTAATAATTTTTTCAGTCTGAGTTTAAACCTTTTTTGGCTTATTTTATCTGTAAAAGAAAAACAAGCCCTATAATTCTGCACACATTAATAGAAGGCGTTTTCCACTTTATATACAGTACAGACCAAAAGTTTGGAAACATTACTATTTGTAATGTTTTTGAAAGAAGTTTCTTCTGCTCATCAAGCCTGCATTTATTTGATCAAAAATACAGAAAAAACAGTAATATTGTGAAATATTATTACAACTTAAAATAATAGTTTTCCATTTGAATATAATTAAAAAAATAATTTATTTCTGTGATGCAAAGCTGAATTTTCAGCATCATTACTCCAGCCTTCAGTGTCACAAGTAACATCCAGTCTTTCACATGATTATTTAGAAATCATTCTAATATTCTGATTTATTATGAGTGTTGGAAACAGTTCTGCTGTCTAATATATTTGACGAATAAAAGGTTAAAAAGAACTGCATTTATTCAAAATAAAAATAAAATTATAATAATATATATATTCTAATAATATATTTTCTTTACTATCACTTTTTATCAATTTAACACATCCTTGCTGAATAAAAGTATTGATTTTATTAAAAAAAAAAGAAAAAAAATTACTGACAAGTAGTGTTTATTGTTATTACAAAATATTTATATTTTAAAAACATAGCTTCTTTTTTTAACTTTTTATTCATCAAAGTATCCTAAAAAAGTAAGCAGCAGAACTGTTTCCAACTTTGATAATGAATCATCATATTAGAATGATTTCTAAAGGATCATGTGATAATGATCCTAAAAATTCAGCTTTGCATCACAGAAATAAATGATAATTTAAAGTATAATAAATTTAAAAACAATTATTTTAAATTGTAATAATATATCACAATATTATATTTTTTTCTGTATTTTTGATCAAATAAATGCAGGCTTGATGAGCAGAAGAAACTTCTTTCAAAAACATAAAAAATAGTAATGTTTCCAAACTTTTGGTCTGTACTGTGTATATATATATAGGCAAACTGAAATAAAATAAGTTTTTGTTTTATAAACTTATTTTTGTTTATATATAAACATTTTATTTCAGCTTGCCAACATTTCTCATTTAGTTTAACTTAATATACTAAGAAACGTAAACTAAAACTTAAATAAAAATTAAAAACTGCACAATCAGAATTAAAAAGAAGTTTGACAAATTAAAATGAAACTGGAAAATATTAAATAAATCTAAAATATTAATAAATACAGTATTAGTATCTCAGTTATACTAAATAACACTGCTGCAAGCTCAAGAAACTTACCAATTCATGCATATGCACAATACAAACACACACTCCACATACATCAGAAGCCCTATGGAATTATCTGTCCTATATTTGAGCAAGTGGGAAGTTTTTTCATTCTGCATAATGATTGAGAGCTGTGAACTAATTTAATTGCACTGCAGGTTACACTGGAATAACTATGAGTTTACTCTCTCTCATTCTATAATCATCTTATTCTAGTGATGTACCTGTTTTTTCATTTAAAAAATGTACTAAAAATATACATTTTCAGATTGACACTTAAGTCTGAGAGTAAGGTTTATGGTAGCAGAAGCTGTTGTTTTCTGCAATTTTTTTGTAGTCTAGTTGGACATTGTTTTAATTATTTATGCAGGTGTGTTTGAAAATGTATTAGCTAATTAAATAAATTAATGTATTTGTTTGAGGTTTTAAAAAATAAAATAAAAACAGGAACGTGTGTGTGTGTGTGTATGTGTTCAGTGCTCAGAACAGCTGTCACTGTGATCTCACCATAATGAATGGGCAGGAAGTGATGCGGTATTAAATGTGGCCAGTGGCATCAGCTGGTGGGCAGTCATCCAATGAGACACAAGAGCAGTGTTTTGCAGCAATCACTATTTTCACACAGAAGAAAGAAATGGACAAACAAGTGACAATGAAGCAGTAGAGAAGTGTAGATTAGGAATTTCATGCATGGAAGTGAATACAATGCTGAAAGACCCACATCATCAAATTTGAGCATTTATTTGATTGTGACCATCATGTCAGGTAGAACAGCAGCTCATGCTTTCTGATTCTATCTGGACCAATCAGCTTACTATGCCTTTGAGAATGAGCCATTTAACATGAGCGGAGAACGAGATGACAGTAAAAGAACTAAGACAGCCATGCAGCTTTAAAGACAACTGATCTGAATGAAAGTGAACGATGCTAAGCCAGTGATTTCACAAGTGTACTGACTACAGTTATATCATCAATCTGAGATTTAGCCACAGTGCCAAATTTTAGAGATTTTTTATATTACTGTATTAAGAAAGTCTATATGTCAGTTTATATCAATCACTCTGAACTGTAAATCTGCATAAAAACAGCCAATTTAGTATTTCTCCATTCACTAATTTTGTCTCAATAGTAATTTCTTTTTTGTGGATATAAATAGTCATACTATAAATCATGTTGTTGATCTAAATATCAGCTGATATTCAAGTACAAAAGGATGATGGGAATGTAGTGTTGCATAAATATGTGTAAAGAAACATCTGTAAAATTATTAAAATCTGCATGTTTTAATGAATTAGGTTTTTTACAAAGCATCCAGATTTATTTTTGAATGTCCTAAAAGTCTTCGAGACCACGGCTCTGACAGCTGATCTGTAAAATAATGTAATGTCTATAATGGCTAGCAAGTCAAGATGACTAACTGACTTAATCAGTAATCGGAGCATTGTGGGGGCATGACTGCTGACCGGAAAATTCAGACCTCACAAACTCTCATGAGCTCTGCTTCAAGCCAGCAAATTTTCTTTTTTAGGACTGGGATGATGCCAAACGCTAGCAAAAGCAGCGGCAAGTCTAAACTCCATTTGTTAGAATATATATGCTTTACATAAACAGATATTTTTAACAGGTCTGAAGTGATGCTGACTGGTCAGAAATGGGAAGAGAATTGCTGAAGCAATGAAAGGTATTTTATACAATGCAATGACCATGAGCCACCTGGAGTGAATACACACACACACACACCTCACCAGGATCAAGCTGTAAATTATCTGAGTGTTGGTTTTATGTGTGCGTGTCTTCATACCCCTCACTCACACTGGACATTCCGTAATAGGAACCCATGCTTGACTAAGCACACAAACGCACTTAAACCCACACACACCCAGCAACACAGCCTCAGCAGCCATCACTCTTTTTTCTCATTTCTTCTCCTTCATCATTTATTCTCCGCATTTTTTCCAGGCAGAGATTCTTCAGTGCCGACCCACTGAAGCATAGAGACTCGCCCTGAGCACACACACAAACACACACACGAGTACTAACACATTCCTTACTTGTCTCTGCACTCTCTCTCTCTCTCACACACACACACACACACACACACACAATCGTAAAGAACAAATCAGATTCACTGCAGAAGGATCTCTGAATTCTCAAACAGGACCACAGCAGAGAAAAAAACTGATTTATTTTGTTTTTTAAACGATTAATGTATATGTATATATATAATATTGTAAAAAAAAAAACTAAAACCACCCTTGTGAAAAAGAAGCATACTTTAGCATACTTAAAAAATTAAAAATATGGAAATATTCTTGCAGACAACATGCTTAAGTTGAACATAGTGCTTGTTAACTGTGACCATTTGCAATGAAGAAATTCCAATTTGTTGCATTTGTAAATATACTAAATTTAAATGTAATGTTTAATAATTCTAGAGTTATAATGATAATCAATAACTACAAGTGCTATAGTATGTTAGTCAACACATCAAAATAAACATATCTTTAAAGCATCATAATAACAACGGTTTAAAATGTACTTCACAGTGAAACATTTAATTTGACATTATTATAAAGTGCATTTTTTTTTTAAGTGTACTTCAGTGTATTAGGAAACAGTCATGAAAGAGTACGGTCTTAACATACAATTAAATGGCCTTTTATTTCATTACTATTTTATAAGTGCATGTTGTTACAAATATACTTTTAGGATTTGAAGTACATTACAAAAGCACAATCGATACTACTAAACACGTTGCTTTTACACAGTGGTAGGCTTAGAATCCCATTCATTCAGATTGAATGACTGATTCGGATCCAGCATAAAGCGCCTTTACACTGCTTGTGCACTATGACGTAAAGCACACTCCGCACACTTAAAAACCAGAGCACTCACTGCTGCAGAGAAAGAGCTATCACAGGGGAGGTTTATTTATGATGTTCAAATTATACTGCTGATGCACAGGCAAAAATTCTATGCTAATTTGTTAATGAACAGCCTGAAGACTGTGCCAGGGATGTTCAAATCAAGATTCTACATGATTCAGTTCATGAAAACATTCAGCCAGGAGCTGCTTCCTACAAGTTAATACCACCAATCAAATTCTGGAAGTTTATAATTAGTCTCTTCCTCAGGCACAACCTCGGCCTTCATCAGTTTTCTCAAGAGTTTGTCTACACGAGGCTCATTCCAAACCATGGAAGTTATTCATGGGCCTGCTACGGCTTCCTCTAAAGCTTCATACGAACCTGCAAACTTCTGGGCTTATTTAATACAACTGATGAGTAAAGCTGCTGGGGGCGTGGCTTAAAGAACATCTGATGACGCTGCAAAAGAGCAGCTACTGTGACAACTGCACTGATGACATCACAGAGAGCGGGAGATCAAACGCTGCCCTTCGGCAAAAGTGCAACAACACAAAGCCTTCCTCTAACACACACGGAGGACGTATTAAGGGTTCTAAGATATCAGAGGAAATAAAAGCCTCATCCATCATTAAGTTTCCCCTCGGGGGGAGCAGCAGGGCCTCGATCATTCCTGCACATTCATCTGTGTGTCCGTCCTCTAAAAGTTCCCCCAGGAAACCGCTCTCCCGTCCTTGGGTGGCTCACGCAAACATGCCCTGTCAGCAGCTCTCACTGTCCATCTGCTAGAGGCCTGAACCCCAACGATACAGCAGAAAGTGTGTGTGGAAGAAAGACTGTGGGAATGTGTGTGTTTGTCAAGCTGAATTATGCCTCATGGTTTCTGTACAACTGAGGTCAGACTCGGATATAATGTTACAGACCATTTTCATGGCTAGTATCTACTACAGTGATCGCACCAAGAACTTGTGACATTACCAATCAGTTATTTACAGTCATGCATGACATCCATGAACGGTTTAGTGGAGGTCACAAATCGCCCTTCATTGAGGTTCTCATAGAGTTTCAGCAGGTCGTAGCACCTATTACTGAAGCACACACTTCTATGCATTTAGTAGTATCTTTTCAAATCCCGTATGGCAGCTGCTTGCGCTTTAGGAAAAGCACACAGGCCAACTGCAGTTCAGTGAAATGGTTACATGAGCAAAGTCGCTTTTCATTGAGGGAACTGTACAGAGCGTGTCTTGAGGGAAAACTAAATGTTTGAGCATAAGACAAAGAGTTAGTGACATCACAAACAGGAAGAGAAGTGATGCAGCCATGAGGTCAGAGTATGGCTGGTTAAAATGACCCTGCTTGTTCCTGGTAGATGGTGGAACTAAATGATCTGGACACAAGAAGTATCTATCGTCTGCTGTAGGAAGGAGTTTCTTCAATACTACATCACACATTTTTATAATAACTACTTATTTGTCACTTTCTCTCTCTCTGTCTCTTTCTCCTTTTAGTGGATAATACATCCCAAACAGGAACAGGAAAAGGTGAATGAGTAACAGAGAAAAGTGTTTTCCAAAACTGAAAAATATAGACATACCTATCAAACTAGGAAGAGATGTATCGAGCTGTCAGTGAGTGATGCCTTTCTCTCCCCAGCACACGGTCTCTCAGCCTGAAATACAAGTAGTGCTCCAAAAGTTCTCTGAAGGTGACTTTAAATTTTAATGGATACACTCTACACTCTAAAAGTGGAGTGTATCCATTTAAGAACATATCAAGGAAATAGATGACAGGAAGGACAAAGTGGTTAAACACACACACACACCTTTTATTTACAGGTTGTGCAGAAAGAGCCATTAAAGTCAACATGAAACATGTTCACAACCCATTTACTGTCATAATCTGACATATTTTAGCATGAAACGGAATACACACGAGAGAAAGAAGTATGGGAGCGAGGATTTTATCCTTTGAGAATGAATAGGATAATGAAAAATGGGCATTCTTTACCAGGAGCCAGGTGGCTGAAGGAGAAGGGTTGTAAAACAAGGTGATGTTGGCCAAAAAGGACAGTTGAAGGTTGTGTTTTGATGAAAAATTACCAATTAATTTTTTCCTTCTAAAAATGTAAGATCCAGTCAGTCCCGTGAAAACCCAAGGTTTGAAAATCGATGCTTTGCTGACTATTTTTTTTAGGTATTTTGAGGCCAGTTAGATTTTTTTATTTTTTTATTATTAATAAAGTATGTACTAAATTGATCAAAAGTCACAATAACAACACATATATTTGAAAACATTAAATCAGCTGTTTTCAACACTAACAAAAAGAATTGTGCCTTGAGCACCATAAACTAAGCATAATTAGAAACACTTATGAAAGATCATGTGACGCTAAAATAAAGTTTTTTAGGCTTCAGTGACTCACACTGGATTATTTTCATGATATTTACTCATTAACATATTGAGTAAATATCATGTTCCATTAAGATATTTTGTAAATTTCCAACCGCTGGTAATATGCATAGCTAAGGACATCATTTGGAAAGCTTTCACGGTGAATTTCTGAATATTTAGGTTGGTTTTTTCCGCCCGTCAGATTCCAGATTTTCAACCGGTTGTATCTCCGTCGAATATTGTCCTATTCTAACAATACCATTCATCAATAGAAATCTTATTTATTCAGCTTTCAGATGATGCATAAATCTCAATTTCAAAATTGTCACTGATGACTGGTTTTGTGGTCCAGGGTCACAAATGTCTAATTTTGCAAACCATCTGAGATTAACTGCAAGATCTACAGGTCTAATTTTACAAAAATCTCTTTTATTAAATGATAAAACAGACATCAAAGCCCATGAGAGAGGATGGAGAGACAGCGAGTGTGTGAGAAAGAATTGATTGGTGTGTTCAGCACTATTCTTTATGTGTGTCAGCACAAGAGGGTGTTTGTGTCACAGTGAAGGCCTGACCCTCCTCATCATCTTCTTCCTCTGAGCTGCCCATCACTGCGGCACTAAGAGCCTGCAGTGCCCCCAGCAGACCTGAGAAAAGCGGGATGAGGAACCAAGTCAAGTGCAAAAGAACATTGAGTAGACATTCAAAAATGATTCAATGTATGAATGAACAAATTAAATAACCAAAGCTATTACAAAATTATAAATATGAATCCATATCATGGACAAAAGCAGTTTTTTTGAGTGTCAGAGTATGCTTACTTTCAGGTGTTGGAGGATTGCTGCTCTCGGGCTGAGGATAGTGCTTTTGTTTCAGGGCCTCAGTTGTCTGAATTGCTGATCTTCTCAGACTTTTATATTCATTCATCAAACCCTGTTCCTGAACCACTGCCTGCACACACACAAAACAATAGAAAATAAAGGACAGAGAAACAGATCTAAAACCAACACAGATCTCTGAGCCAAGCACATTTTAAATTATTTGCATCTTGATACGTTAAACCATGTTTATCTACAATGCAGTTGCAGAAATCACCCATTCACATATTTTAAACTGCTTTAAACGGAAATTCATAAACTCACACCTCGTGCCACTCACATACTGGGTTTATTTCCCAGCAAAAGGAGTTCAGAAATTAGCTGGAAATGCACGGATTATAAAATTATATTTTCAAGTTTGATTATACAACTTGCAAAATTATACAACTTTAAGTTATGTGTTTTTTATCAAATAAAATGAATCCAGCCTAATTGATCAAAACAGTGTCACTAGCTAAAAATGTTACACAAAAGAGACTGTTATTTTAAACTTTCTATTCACTCAGTTTTGACAAATAATTACACCTCACAAGCAGCAAATCAGTATATCAGAATGATTTCTGATGGATTATGTGACACTGAAGACTTGGGTAATGATGCTGAAAATTTATATTTGCCATCACAGAAATAAACTGCATTTAAAATATATGCATTTAAAATATAAAACATTTATTATTTGTGAAAACAGTTATAATTGTTCACAATAGAATATTTCACAATATTACAGTTCAAATAAATGCAGCTTAATTAACATAAAAAACAGCTATTTAAAAAATACAAATTAATAAATGCCACTTGATTCAAAATTCAATTCTGTTAAATGCAGCATGTTGAAAACAATATACAATTTATTATTATTATTTTTTTTTTACATTTTAAATAAAATAAAATGTTTCATACTACAAGTCTTTGTATAATTATTTCTTGGTAAAAAAGTGTGTGTCCTATCTCACTGAGGACACCAAGTGATCCAGGACTGCAACTGTTGCCCCCTCAATAAAAATAGATGAGTGAGTGTGTGTGTGTGTGTGTGTGTGAGAGAGAGAATGACTCACCAGTAGAAGGTTGCGGTCTTTGTCCTTGTCTTTCAACTGTTTCTGCAGATGTGTGATCTGCTTGTGTGTGTGTTCTGTTCTCTCTTTCTCTACGTCTTTCATCTGTTCTTTCTCTCTCTCCACCTGCCTCTGAACCTGCCGCAAAGCTACCACTGTGCGCACACACATACACACACACACACACACACACACACACACACACACACACGAGAATGCATGTTCAGTAATGCACAGACACTCATCTAATCAAAAATACATACCATGACATTTGTATTTTTATGTCAAGCATGTACCTGCTTTTGTGTGCTCTCTTCTCGCTGCATTGAGTTGAGCCTCCATGTCCCTGAGCTTCTCTGCACACACACTCTCAACTTCTGACACCTTCTGTAAAACTACACAAACATCCATATTCAGCTTTTACATCTTCAAAAATAAGCAACAGTACTCCACAACCAAACCTGAGCAAATATTAGATGGAAGCACAAATGGTTCTTCATCAGAGAGATTCTGTGAGCAGAGTGGAAGCAGAGCAGCATGATTTTGCCTGGAGCAATGAGCAATTGATGTCAGCAAAATTCAGCATGTGTTAAACAGTATTAATAGACTATTAGCAATGAGAATAAGATTATTTTTTTTTTACAATTTACAACGCTTTGTGTGTGTGTGTGGGGGGTGGGTTGCCGTTACCTCACTCAAACACATTGCTCTTCACACACCTGAGTCACACTGCTGCTGTAGTCTCTGGGCCTCAGCACGGAGCTCCACAATGGTCCCCTCATGCTCTTCACACTGTCTCTGCATCTCCATTCTGCTTGATTCTGATACCTCCAGCTCCTCGCTGCTTTGTGATAGAGCTTCCCTCAGGTGTCCCAGCTCTCTCTCTCCTGCAGTTTGCATTCAACACAGTTACAGTCCTCTCTCTTTACGATCTTGAGAGTACATTCAGGTTGACGTTTGTGTACATACGCTGCTGCTGTAGTTCTGACAGGGAGGCCTGGATGAGCTCTGGTGTGCGTTTGAGTTCCTGTGCAAGTGTGTCTCTCTCTGTACTCAACAACACCACCTCGGCTTGGAGACTCTTAATAAAGCTGCAACACAGACAGGAAATAATGGAATGAAATACTTGTATACAGCATATTATACACAAATAACCTGGATTACTGAAACATATGTAAAAGCTGTACCCATGATTAACATTCCAAACTACCTTCAAGACTCTATTTATTATGTATTTTGGATAATATGGTTATATGTGGCCCTTGCGTGGTTGCAGTGTGTGTGTGCAGATGTACCTGTATTAAACTATGCAAAGCGACCTTGAGCTATGGAGCTATGAGCAATTTAAACAGTTGCATACTGAAGTTGTCACTTCCTGTACATCTTGTAAATAAAAAAAAACAGCTATTTTTAATCTTTAATCTAACATCGTATCTTCTTTTAACAGAGAGATCTTCTGTTTTAAACAATTGTTAAAAATAATAATGTTTAATAATTAATTAGTATTCAATTATTATTATTATTATTATTATTATTATTATTATATAAATATTATGTTTAATATGCATTGTGGGATAAAACATCTAAAACATTACAAAATGTTCTTTTTTCATTTTAAACACAATAATTTATTCCCATGATGCTGTACCTCTCTGCCACTGCTGGCTCTGGAGATCTAGTAGCGTTCTTGGTTCTCCAAAGAGCTTCTTTCCGCAACAGCAGCCCTGCAGACAAACAGCCCATGTATGTTTAATAGGGCTTGCATAGACTAGTCGAGTGATCGCCTACTTCAACCACTAGTTGGCGCTGTGGGAAACAATCGTCTACTCGAGCATGTATTAACCATGCACACAAAGTGTTTGCAAGTATGACGTGAATTTTAAGATTGCAATATCAGTAGCTGTTACTTTCTATGACCTTATCTATGTTGCATGTAAAATTTAAATATGTAATGTAATAATTAGGGGTGTGCCTGAAGCCGAATACCTTATTAAAAATGGCACAGATAATGGCTTCAAAAACGAATAACAGTCAAGGAATAATTCTGCCTGAAAACTTGGCTGAAGCTGGAACAGTCCGGAGTTTGCTAGATACAGTAACAGCTGAGCCAAGGGTTCAGCGAAATATTTTACAGAGACCTCTAAAGTCTCTGACGTAAACTTTATGAATGAAAAGAGCGAAAATCAAACAGCATTGGTGTCGCCTCTCTGTGCATCTCTCAGAAATCAAAGCTCGGCAAAAGTAATATCACCTGTAATAATACATCATACACACATTCTATTATTTGTATATATTTAAAAGGCAATGATTTAAACCTTAGGCTATGATATGATACGAATGGATGGATTAAGCAAAGCGCACCCACCAATCAAACTCAGTCTTTCAAAAACAAAACCAGTTCTCTCCGAGAGAGAGCAGGCTAATAATCAACTTATATACGGATACATTTTCTACTTGTCTTACATGTTTGCATCTTTATCTTTTGCTGATTTGCGCAGCACACGCACATGAACTTGTTTAGTGAAGTTCACTAAACATTAAGACTCGCTTAAAGAGTTCTGCGTAATGAAAATGTGCGCATTGAATTGATTCAGTCGTGTTCGAATAATCACTAAACATTTTCATGATCTCTCTCTGCTTGCATGATAAATATTATTATAGAAATTAATTATTATTTTAGTTTAACACGGCATACTTGTATCTGTACAACGTTGTATCCGAATAAATATGTAATGTCATAATTATAAAGTTTTGACAATTTCCATATGTAATTGTTGAGTAAGCCTATGAATTAATAAGCGTTTATTGATAAAAAAACAAAACAATTTAATGTCTTTTTATTCACAGTAGCATGAAGCACAAGTAGTCGAGTAAATTTTTATTTAAATAAAAAATCGACTAGTAGAAATCAGTAGTCGTGCAACCCCTAATATTTAATGTGAAACAGGCTTACATACACTCGCACACAGATGACACTCTCACCATGTACTGTGTCCAGACGTTTGGCAGCGAAGGCGAGTCTCTGGTTCAGCTGACTTACACTGGACTGAACTGCTTCCATCTGACCCGTCTTCATTTCTATGGCTGACATCACTCTGATGAGAGCGAGATAACACACAGAGAGAGACAGATGTTTATGGATGAGCTGGCTTCAGGGCTTTGGTCAGAGGAACAGTCAGCTTTAATCTAATCATGACAGTCACGTTGGTATTTATTAAACTTGTTTAATCCAGAGACGTACAGAACACGGACAGATTCAAGGGGTGTGATCATGTGTGTTACCTGTGTGCTGTTTCACTGATAGCATTCAGTGATCCCTCGGTGCACTTATTGCACTCTTTCAGCTGAACATTTTCCTGTAGAGCACCGTCTAATTGCTGCTGAACTCCCTGAACACACACACACAAAGCAAGCACATGGGCTGTCAGAAACACACACTTGCCTGCAGGCAATACAGAAGAAGAGTTTCAGTGCCATCACTGTGTAATACAGCTGATCAGCTGGACAGCCGCTCTGAATGTGGTGAGTAATCACGGATGAACAATGTGATGTTAAAACAGCAGAACTTCTATGAGTCAACTCTGAACAAGCTTAAACCTCACTAAGCTCAATCCAACCTGTTCAGACTGTTAAAAAAGCAAAGATAACAAGAAAAGAATGAGGGAAAGAGCTCATGGGGGTTGGAGACAGAGTGCAAAAGCTGATCATGTGAATATCAATGAGCTACATTTTAGTGAGTAGTAACCACAAAATTTCAGTTCAGTTTCTCATACACATCTATCATATCACCTGGAAGACCTATTATGTAATAAACAGCATGGCTCATTAGGAAATGTATAGGGCTGTGAAAATGTACATTGAGTTCAGGAACCAAATATGAGGAACAGAAGAACATCTGTGCAGGTTTTATCCATTACCAACGAGAGGAATTTCATTCTAATGGAAGGACCACAAGACCTGTATGTGCATACTTGTAAGTCAAAGTACCTGTGCGTGTACATGCTGTAACTCCAACTGGGCTGTTTTGTCCTCTAGTTGGTGCTGAAGGACACTGTTCTGTGACTGCAAACACTCTACTTGCTGCTGCAGAGAGGAAACCTACACACGCATACAATAAAAATGTACTAAACTCAGATTTGAAAACACTAAATCTTAAGTAAACACTCCCAATAACTCAAAAACTTAGTTTTACTAATGTGATGGAAGAACATAAATAGATATGTAATCTAATGTGGAGAAACCAGACATTTATGTTGACAGCCAAAATTGTACATACTGAAAATGTATTTTAATTAATTAACTGACATTAATTATCCATTCAAGAGTTTAGAGAGGTTGTATGCTTTTGAAAAACGTTACAAATACAAACGAGCATAATATTGCAAAATATTATAAAAAAAAGTTTACAAATTCTATTTTAATATATTTAAAAATTTAATTTATTCCTGTGATCAGCCATTAGTCTAGCTCTCATTATCACATGATCCTTCAGAAATAATTCTAATATGTTGATTTTGTGCTCAAGGAACTATTATAAAAACTAAAATAAAGGTATTATTTTCGATGTTGAAAACAGTTGTGCTGTTTAATATTTTTATTAAAACAGATACTTTTTTTTCAGTTCCTTTTGAACAAAACTAATGCATTTTTGATGAATAAAAGTAAAAACTGGAAAAACAACTTTCCTCACTCCAAATGTTTCAACAGTGGTGTATATTTGGACACTATATTTAGCAAAAACAATATAGGTAAAAAATACTTTTTGAAAATAAATTTCAGGGGTCAAATCAAAATAAAAATGCTAATTACTGACACCAGTGGTTAGAAATGTCCATCTATCATAGTATACTATACATGTGCATGAGAATGCATTTGCATTACCATTTTATGCAGTTGTGTTTTCTCCGTGTGAAGCTGTAAATCTCTGGTCTGTAATTTAACAAGCAGCATGAAAACCTTTTGTCTCCAAACACTCAACATCTGCCCAGCTTTACTGCCAGAGTACAATGGGTCAGCAGTCTGCACCTACACACATAATAAAATACCACTAAATCTATTAATGAATTCATATCTGGCAAACTGCATTGGCCATTCATTTCAAATATTACATGTCTGCACATGTGCAATCTTACCTGTTCACCTAGCTCTTTCTCCTGAATAGCCAAAATGTCATTGGCTGAGTTAACTCTAACATTCAGCAGCTGGACTGATAAAGATAGGGCTTCATTTTCCTTCTTTAAATGCTATACACACACACACACACATTCATAAAATAATTACATTCATGCATTCAACATAAATTTGAAGGACCACAACTGATGCACTAATTGCAGTTCAGCAGACTGTGTGTTTACACACTTGTATCTGTCGTCTAAGCTCTTCCTCTTCCTTTTTCTCTGTGACGTGGCTGCCAATGTATGTCCGCAGTTTCTGCACACACTCAGACTGTTCCAGCAATGAACTGTTCAGGACACTGCACAAATACAAATCATGTGACATCACATAGACCAGTAGATGATTTGTCATTTAGAGACAGCAGTATGAGCAACATTTGATTCCTTATACTCACCTCAGTTGATTTCTCAGCTCATCTCTCTCTGATATCAATTCCTGTATTTGGGTCCTCAGTAAGGTCACTTCCTGTGCAGCATCATTCTGATATTCAAAGTGGTTGAAAATAAGATAAAATAAAATATATCACATGCACCATTACAACAAATCAGAGTCATATAAAAAAAGAAAAATGTAATAAAATATCAGTTTTATCTCTCTTAGACAAATTAAAAAGTCAAAAAATACATGAATCCTTCAAAATAAGATCAATAAAATGCATTTAGAAAAGACAGATACATTAATTGGGTGGACTGTAATTTCATGCCAACATTTGAAGGTGCACTAGGGAACATTTCTGGGTTAAAAATGAACAACAAAATCAATTACTGAGCAAGTATATACCAAAAAAGTCAATCTTCAACACTGTCTCCTTGCCTTATGATATCATACATTATTTGTGTAATAACAATGGTGGATTTCATGGGACAAGTCAGTTTTATGCCACTCATCTGTTCATTAGTAATGAGCTTTTTATTTATCTGAGCTACAGTATCATCCATTGTTGAAATTAAGAAACTTCATTATGACAAATGGGAACAAAATACAGCCACTCTACTATTAATTATGTCTTACCCGTGTCTCTTGTTTTTGTTGCAGTCTCCCCAACTCCTGCTTTGAGTCCTGTAACTCTTTCTCCAGATGTTCACATTTTAAATGATACTCTCTTTTCAGGATTGAAAGCTAGACAAATAAATGCAGACTGTATTTAGAAACTAGCATTTCTGTCCCTAAAACACACATTTTTCTCCTGTTCTGAACGATTAGGGAATAAAGTGAAAGTGTATTTACCTGGTCTTGGCTCACATTTAGTTCAGCCTTGCAGCTTTTCAGTTGACTGTGTAATTCATCATGCTCTTTACACTGTCTGTAGACACACACACACACATTTCAGCCCACATGCGCAGTTGAAAGAACAAGTCAGTCAGTTTGAGTGTTTGCACCTGTTTATTAGGTTTTGCTGATCTGTGACCTGCTCTCTCAAACATTCTACTCTTCCTTTCAGACGCTCCATCTCTCCTCTCATCACTTCCTTGTCTTCTCTTAACCTTTCCATCTCTTGCAGCAGGGGCTTTGGGCTGCTCCTCTCATCGTCTGGCAATCTGACAGAGAGAGATGAGTTTACAGAGAGACCACTAAAGTCAGTGGATGTGCTGATGTGTTTGTGTACCTGTGGTCAGGGAGCCGTTGAATTATTTTCTCATTCTGTTGTTTCTGACGGCCAGGCTGCCATGCTTCCACTTTAGCAGGCTCTGTCCAGCCAAACCCCTCCTCACTGAATTTAGAAGAGGGCAGAGCTCTAAACTGTGGCAGAACCTGGGTGGGTGTGGTCTGTGAAGCTGTGGGCGGGGCTAGCGGTCCCCCAGTAAACTGAGCAGGTGTCATCAGAGGAGGAGTGGTGTTACAGACAGATGCTGGGAGACACATAGAAAGACTAATATTCATGTCATAAACACATAAGACTCTACACATAAAATCTCTATTCTGAGTTTGTGCCCCCTGAGCATCTGGATTGTTTTCTTTACAATGACAACATTATAGATGCCTCACATACAACACAATTTAACAGTACTGCTCATTATTTTCTTTGAAGTTTGTTATTATTTTTAACCACCTTTTAGCTGTCACTGGTTCAATTTTAGAAAGAACAAACAGTCCATGCAGTGTTGGTAAGGTTACTTTGGAAAATGTAATAGGTTATAGATTACAAGTAACCCTTTATAAAATGTAACAAATAGTGTAACTTTATTTTATATTTATTAAAGTAATGTAACTAATTACATTTGATTACTTTTATAACTGTGAATCATTTCGAAAAAATGTAAAGCAAGCAGGGCTAACCTTAACACTGATTATTGTCAGACTTATCCAGAGATATTGGAATTTCAATATGGATTAAAAAGTAACGTTTTACATTTACAGTGGTCAAAACCCAAATGTAGGAAAATATATATAATTTCTTTCAGCAGTTAAGATAATATACAATAGCTTGAATGCTGTTTAGTTGGTGTTAAATGTATCACACTGCCGTTTATGCTGTTTGTTTAACGTTAACGTTACCTCCATCGGGAGCTTTCATGAAGTCCGCCGGTGCGTTCAGCCTATCTGCTCTCCATTTAACGTTATCCATAATAACGACTAAAAGGCCAGTATTACAAAATCGGCTTTACATAAACGTGTAAAACGTTTAAATCTTGATGTTTTGATGATTAGTTCACGCCACAGTTTCAGAATGCGCGTCTTGCCCGCCGTTCAGTTGTCATGGCAGAGATTTCCGGTCTAAGCGAGGAACTACAGCGCCCCCTGCAGTCATGTAGCATATCATGCAGCATATTTTCCACTTTGTCAACTTAGTGACACATTTACACCTAAAAACTAATAAAAAATAAAAATAATAATTTGAATCACTTTTCTTGAACCCTCTGTATTGTTCGTCTTGCTCATCTTAATGTTAGAGTTTTGCACATTTGAAACATTAGAAAAATAATCTGCCTAGGAGCTCAGTGTGACCACTTTTGTGTTTATTCCTGAAACCTAACCAGTAATGTTTTAAACTAAAGTTAGAGAAATCATTTTTACATCCAACATTATTCTTAAATTCTATATTCAGTTATTTTTAAAAGATCTAAATATGCTTCATATCATGTCTACAAACAACTAACCCTTCATGACGTGTTTAATAGTTTTATTTTTTTTAAATGCTGCAAATATCCAGACCTTTTGCTTGTTTAGCATTGATCTCTTGTCATTTGTTCTGGGTGGATGTGTTTGTTCTGTCATTGATTCTTTCTGTGAATGAAGGCTTTGATCAGGCCTCTGTAGAACACTGACCTTCTTGTTCAAGACCCAGAAAATGTCACAGTTGCATTCAAGGTTCATAGAAATAGATCAATGATGAAGCAAAAGTGCTTTTGTAAGACATTTAAAAAAAAAAATCAAATATAAAGACAAAAACATAAATTCTGAGATCTAGTATTTTTCAATAAAGCAACTGAATAAAATGTAACGAATGTATTTCTTGCATTTTAGCAAAATGTGCCGCTGCCAATGATAGCTAAAGATCAGGAAGGTTTATTTAATATCCAAATATAAATGCAATAAACATAGTAAATGATACAACTGACATCTTGTATATAGAATAAAAACATCTTGGTTTTTATGTACAGTCCAATACATTAAAATACACACACACACTTTTGGAAATAAGACATTGCAGGACTGAAAATTAAAATCAAAGTGGGACCAATGACCAACTAAGTGTGAAACGCAAAAAGATGTTTCCTTTCCAATCCTGATCAAAAGCTCCATGCAGAAATGTATTTACCAGGCATAAAACCACCATGGTTACATTTACTAAGATTTCTCACCACAAAGACAATCATCATAATTCACTCCGATTAACAAGCCTAACCTTCTAAACAACCCACAACCACAATGAACTACATAGAGGGGAAAGATTACAGAATTTTTCACAGTGGAGCTTTTTCAAAATGAAAGTTAATAAAACATCAGTGATTCTCTCGGGACAGGTGCAATGTGAATGTGACGGTAGGTTGGATACCAAACATAAAAACATTAAGTTAAATATAAATCAGCAATGATTCACATTACATTACACATTTTGTGTAAAACAAAATAATACATATATATAATTATATATATTTTTAAGATATATAATAATATATTATAATACTATTTCTAATATTTAAAAAGGAATTGGATATATTCTACAGAAAGAGCTTTTCTTTGAAAATAGGGGGCAATGCCCTTAATGAAGAAATACCTTTGAAATTTTATGTTGACCAAAAAAATGTAAAATCAAGAAATTAATTTAACTCTTGAGTCAGGGGTGGGATTTCTAAGTTTTAACCAATCAGTACAAGTGCTTCGAGCTCTCAGAGAACATATACATATATAATGTGAAGAAAAAAAACAGACACTGCAAGTCTAAACCCTTTAAAGAAAGTGGAGTTATAAATTTAAGATTTAAATCACCCTTTATAAAGTCATTTACAACTGATTGTCTTTACAAAATTACCTAAAAATCTAAACTCCTCCAGGAGTAAAAAAAAAAAAAAAAAAGAAGCTATTTTTAAACCTCCATTACAAAAGAGCATGAAAAGATAAGTCTGATCTCATGCTGAAAATGTTTGTCTGTCGCCCTGTGGGCTGTTATATGTACAGATGGAAAGTTATGGTGTGTTTTCAGGA
This sequence comes from Carassius auratus, assembly GCF_003368295.1. Classification (NCBI taxonomy): domain Eukaryota; kingdom Metazoa; phylum Chordata; class Actinopteri; order Cypriniformes; family Cyprinidae; genus Carassius; species Carassius auratus. The sequence continues at coordinate 1,777,222 of NC_039272.1, read as the reverse complement.
GGGAACGATACGCAGCACCATCATGTGCATTTAGTTCATGGAGTGAAATCAGAGGAGGGAAACCTCATGTCACCGCTCACATGTATCCATCTCAGAACATGGAGACATTAAGAACCTGTTAAACAAAACACACACAGAGTCACTTCAGAATGAGGTTTTTGTTTTGTTATATATCGTTTTTGGCATGAGTGGGTCTTTAGTACTGTGTTCTTCCTTAGCATTTCATCTGTCAGTTAACAGTGACGAGTAAATGGACAGCGAGAACAAACGAGCAAATTAGATTTTTGAAGTTTTGTGAAAAAAATAAACAAGTGCCACAATGTTGTGTGGGTGCTTACTGGCACAAGATTAAAAAAAAACACATAATCCTCTGGTCCCTCCTTTAATGTAAATCTGAGGGATTTCTAACAAGCACATCTAATCAATAAATTATGAAGTGGATTAATAAATGAATGAATAAACAGGCAGATGAAAGAATGCTTACAGAGTCATCCATGATGGAGGCCGGGTCAAAGTAGTCTGGTTTCAGCTCTGATCTCTCCCTGCGGTTTTTGGATGGAGGCTTCAGAAAAACAAAAAAAAGGCAAAGTTAAAAACAACGACACACAAAATGTGTTTTCTCTCGAGCCCACAGCCGAAGGAAACCGGATTAGATGGATTATGGGAAGATATGAGCAACGCTATCTTAGTGTCTCTGCACCTGATTGAGTAACAGTGAATCTTTGCATTAGAAAGGGTTTTCACTGGTTGATATGATGCTTTCCTGAATACTGATTCCTACCAGATCAATGTCCATGGTGTCGAAGTCCATGCCCTCGTTAAGGTCGTCCAGTCGTTCCTCTGATGACATCATCACATCCTCTACAATCGGTTCCTCATCGTCCTCCATCAGCCCACTGCCACGCCGACTGACAAGCAAATTAAAAAAAAATTAAAATAATAATATAATATGAATATAAGGGCAAGAATGCAAATGACCGTGTAAGATTTTAAGGGCTGGTGACCACAATCAAAAACGTTCAAATCCTGTTACTGTGGCAGTCCTTATTCAAAAACCATAAAACGGAACAATGCTAGTTTGTCAACAAAATAGCATTAAGATGCAAAAGCTGAAATTATATCAAAATCACAAGAAATTCATAAATCAGGCCAGATAATCCATAAAGGTTCATCAGGATGTGTATGAAAATACCCTTCAAAAGTCAGTATGACTTATAAATGTTATTGAAATAAACATCTTACATTCATCAATCAGCATTTATCTGATGATAAATACAGTAAAACAGTAATATAAAAAAAGTAGTAAACTATTTTTCTATTTGAATATATTTTAATTAAAACATTTTTAGCAGCCTTTTTTTTATTCTTCAATGTAACATACTTTTAATATGCTCATTTGACAAAAAAATATGTATTATGAATGTCGAAAACAGCTTAATATTCACACGCTTTGAATAGAAAGTTCAAAAGAACAACTACATTTATTTGACAGAATTCTTTTGTAACATTATAAATGTTTTTACTATCACGTTTGATCAATTTCACTCCATTGCTGAAAAAAAAGTATTCATTTCTATGTTTTAAAAATCATACTGATCCCAGTACATGTATGTGAATGTGCACTCACATGGTGTGCTGAATGTGGCCTCTCATCTTGCCGTACTGCAGGCTTGCTCTTTCCTGCTGCTGTTTCTGTGCCATCATCCACGCGACCTGAGAACTGAAAACAAAACAGCTCTCAATCTACTTTTTACTGATAAGGGTATGTGTGTGTGTGTTATGTAATATGTGGAAAACTTTTTAGTTTTTCTGTGCTTACTTGTAGTCCATGTGTTGGTGCTGCTGCTGCAGAGGTGTGTGTGGTGTTTCGTTGCTCATGCTGTAAACTCCCATGTACCCCTGCTCAGGGCGGAGCTTCTTTGCATCCCGCAGGACAGTAGAGACGATGTGTGGAGATGACATCATTGCAGGAGTGTGTGGCCCACTCTGCTCACGATTTACCCACAAGCTCACGTCACTGCTGCTACAGCTACTGTCCTCTGAGAGACAGACATAGAGAGAAGACAATGAAACAGGAAATCAGTTTTACCCTTAAGATTAGAGATGAATCTATAAAGATTCTAATGAATCATATAATTACGATTCAATGCATAGGTACCCTCGGGTAGTTTTCTCTTGCTGGCGGCAGGTGCTTTGCTCCTGCGACTGCGGGTGGAGCTCCTGCTGCTCATTCCGCTGATGACAGACATAGTGTCATCATCAGCGCCCGCCTGCAGAGAGTTACGGTAGGAGATGAGCGGTAACCAGCAGTCGTCCCTCTGCAGGGCCATTTGAAAGGTCATAAACCGCTCTAGATACAGGTGCCTAATGGGAGAGATCGGAGGTCAAACAATAAACAGAAACATACTTCAATAGAGATGCTAATTTAAAGAAAAATACACCATTAACCTTCAGAGACCCAGTGTAACAGAATTTCAACATTTGTGTATTTTACATTTACACGTCACCAAACAGGCTGACATATTTAACACTTTTCAAACCAAACCAAAAAATCTATTAAGAAAGGTAATTTTTTATCTGTGTGTCTAGCGACGGGAAAAGGCTTATATGGGCTAAATTTTAACATACATATAAAAGCATTGTTCAAAGCATAGCAAAAATTCAACGCTGGCATTAGGTGTCAAACTTTTTTCTACTGTTTTTACACAGTGAAGTAAATGCAAAAAAAATCGGCTGTTTTCTGATCTGATTTGTCAATTTCTCATTGACAAGAAAAACATACTTTTTATTTTTAATATTTAAGTTTAAATACCAGTTCTCAAATTTACTGGTTCAAATCTATTATTTTTCAAATACACTTGTGTGCTGGTTTACACTTTCTTAGAAATTTAGCAAAATGGCAAGTGTTTTGCAACCTTTATCCATATTACAATGCAAATAGTACCTAAATGAAATGTTTTTTTTTTACAACTAATGGCTTCCAAAAAATACTGCATCATGAATATAAAAACTTGGGTCTTTGAGGGATCTGAGACCGCAGGGATTCTCAATGTGAGTGTCTTACACAGTCCTCTTGTCCTGCCTCAGTAGTTTGGAGGAAAACTCACTGAGGATGTCAAGGAATGCGAGGTTTAGAGGAGGGCCGCCCTCCCCCTGTGGACTGGGTTCTTTAAAGGCAAATTCTATTCCATCCCTAAACACAGAAAACACACACTCTGTGACGGTCTCAAAAGACATAAATTTTCCCTTTTTCCACTTAAATGGTTTTAATGTTAATGCTGTTGCCAGAATTAAATTCCCTATATAAAAAAATACAGTTTTACACAAACAGGATAAAGAAAGTGGCTGGAGCTCTCATCCAAAGATTCGAGATCAAGAACCAGAACACAGCTGGGACTTCACAGCAACCGTGTTTAAATTGTCTTACTTGTGGAGCATTGCAATGGCCTCTCTGGTTTTGATTTGATCGAGTCCAAACGTGAGTGAGAAGCGTCGGGCCAGCTCTTTAATCCCACAGAACGCAGATGTGGACCGATCGAAGTTACAGCCCAGATCATTCAGCATCTCATTAAACAGCTGAAACACAAACATCACACTTCTGTTATTCAGTGTTGCTGGGAGAACCGGTCTGAGTAAGGAGGGAAGCATTGCCTCACCTGCTGTAAGCTGAGGATCAGAGTCTTGGCACACTGAATCTTGTCGATCTGACGTGCTTTACTCATGGTCTCCTTAATGATATCACCGTAATCATTATAGTACTACACACAGACAGAGACAGGGAGTCAATGCAAGCATCAAGTAACAAACACAGAGGAATGTAACAACATAAATGAGACTTACTCTCATGTATTGTTTGAAGATATCTGCTCCTGTCTTCATCTCTACCACACTGTAGATTATTAATTTGCAGAAGGCGGCCAGTAAATTCCTGCGTCTGTGGAGCGCCTCAATCTTACCAGCCTCATCATCTGCAAAACACAACCAAAAATTAGTTTAATAAATTTCTCAGGATAGTAAAAAAAAATTGCAGTCAACAATCAGGCAGAATTTAATAATGATAATAACTAATCATAACATACTGTAAAAAAGGGAAAAAAAAAAAGAAAAAAAAAAGATAATGACCAAACTTTTGACTGGTAGTGTTAAGTTTTGCACAAATTATTTATTTAATAGATTACGTCTCATCATAAAAGGTTCAGCATCTCATTTCTGTTCCAAAAGCAGCATTGTTTCCTAAGAGGTTTCTTAAAGAATAATTCACCCAAAAATGAAAATTCTGTCATAATTTTCTCACAATAATTTCATTTCAAACCCATAAGTTGATTCATTTTCAAAATACAAATTAAGATATTTTTAATGAAACCAGAGCTGTTTCTGTCCCTCCACTGAAAGTCCAGGTAAACAACATTTACATGGTCTAAAATATAAAACATCAGAAAACAAATCCATATGTAGGGTTGGGTATCGTTTGAATTTGATCAATTTCCGATTCTGCTTATCGATTACGATTCGTTTCGATTCTCAGTTTCGATTCCAATGTGATTAATTATATCAAACATTTATCCTCTGTATCTTTTTTGAAAAATATTTATTAGAGCTGAATACCATGAACAAAAATCAACATGCTACATAAAAACTGGACTCTTTAAGAGCCGTTTGTGTGCAAAATAGAACAGCATGATTCTGGACAAAACTGAGTTTGTTTGTTTGTTTGTTTGTTTGTTTGTTTGTTTTTCCCCAAATGGAAATTGTAGTTCTCTTATGATTCTGAATGAAAACATTAGACAACTAAACAAAATCACATGTAATTTATGAATAAATGATTCAATGACTCACTCAAGATGTACTTGTTTCATAACTGGATGAATCAGCGTTCTTGAACGAATCTCTTCTATGATTCAAAGACAAATACATTTTAACAGCCCCTTTTCGCCACCTACTGGTGTAACAATGTAATCGATAAATCTCCATTTGAATTGTCAAAATTACTTTCATGAGATGGCAGCAGCTCTCTTTAGGTCAGTGGCAGTGCAAACACAAATTTAAATTGCCAAACTGAGTGATCACAACATTGATCACACAACGTCAAAGGTGGAAGAATGAAAGAGACAAATCATTGTAATATAGGAACAGAATCACGTTGGTGTTTGAATCATGCTCGTGTTCTTGAACGATCTATTCAATTAAAGTGCTTTGTCATGTTGGTGGTGACACCTCTCTTCCAACATGTTTAGCTATCACAGATATTATATTTCGCTTGTTTGGCCCTCTGATTGCAAATGTAGCCAAACATTGGAGCCCTTAGATTAATGAGGAAAACCATAGTAGATCGCTATGTCCGGTCCTCAAAGATGAAGGGAAAAAGAGTGCATAGGAAACGATAGCCAGAATCAAATTTGACAACAAGTATCCGATTCCTAACCTTTAAGTCCCTGTAAAGAAATGTGCATCCCGATCCACCATTCATTCATTCACTGCGGAAATTATAGCGCCTTTACACATGATGTCAAATGCATCCACACATTTGTAGCATTACTATAGAATTTTACCTGAGCATTGCAAATCGTGCATATTCCTTTGTTTTTGGTTCTTGTCAACAGAATCTCTACTATGATAAGCACTTAATGAATGAGAGGCTTTCCGTTGTAACCAGTTGTAACATTGCATAAGGCTGACATCTAGTGGAGAAGACTAATGATAAGATTCACATTAATCAGAGTTTGTTTTAAATGTTTGCTGAACTAAACACCAGAAAACATCGATTTGCGGCTATTGAGAATCGATATCGAATCGAAATCTTTTTTTTTTTTTGGCCCAGCCCTATTGCATACTTGCTGTTATACACTCATATTCACACACAGTAGTGTGTGTGCCACCTTAAAGTGAATCAGAGCAGTCTTCTATCCTAATCGTCATTTACCTGTGCTGCTGTCCTCATCCTGGTCAACGAACACGTGATCAAGGATGAAGTTGAGTAGTTCGCTCTGTAAGGATGCATCTGGACTGAACACCAAGGGCTCTAAAGCTTCCCGCCCCGACGCTACAATCTGATAACTGAAGATCAGGAGTGCATCACAGAGAATGGTGAAGGCCTACAACACACAAAAACACAGTTCATTTTCCCAGAATCCCCTATACATGAAAGGATGTCGGGTCCTGGTGTGGCAGGTCAGACTCACCTGTTCTTTGACAACAGTGCTGATACTATTCAGGTACCTCTGACACATCATACAGAAGGCTCTCACTTGTCTTCGCAACAGCACCATATCATCCTGAAACGGGACGATAGTGACTAAACGCTCACAAATGACAGTCTCAACACAGCTCTGGGCGTGTATGTGTGTTGTACCTTGCTGGCACTGGACTCCGAGACCTTAGCCAAGTGCCAGAGTATGACATAGTGAGTGCACTGGAGTGCATGAGCCACGATCTATAAAGGCAAAACAAAATAATATAATTAAACACATGACCTGTAGAGAAGTGTAGTAGAGACTGTTTAAAAAAATAAATAAAAAAAAAGGCAACATGTAATTATTTGATAATTATTTTGAGTTTAAGGGGCTTTTTCTGTACTGCTAGCTAAAAACTGATTATTATATTAATACAAAAAATGTATCTGTTACATTATTCTGTAGGTCTAACTTTGTATTCATGTTCTCTTATCCAGTCAAGATCACTAAATTTTTTTTTTCTTCTTCTTAAAAACATTAATATTCCTTGATTATGAATTTATGTAATTGAATTTCCTCTAAATGAATCTGGGGAACAAAAATTGTAAAAGCAATTTGCTCCAATTTATGCCATTACTGGTCATTAAAGCAACATTAAATTGTTTAAGAGCAACATTTCACTGCAGAAGAGCATGTGAAACCGGGCCAGTGAAATAAAGTGAGTTAAGCCTCTGGATCAGTATTCAGTACCTGCTCAGGCATATCTCCATTCTGCAGGCCAGAGTTCAAAAGTTTGTAGTTGCTGGTGAAAAGGTCCCATTTAGTGAGGTCATGGGCACTGCAAGGAGTACAAACACAGTTATGATGAAGAAAGTCTATGAATGTGAAACTCACAAAACATGTAACAATTTATTTAATTAACTCCAAAATCAAAATAATAATAATAATAATAATAATAATAATAAAAGGTCTGTTTTAGGACCTTTGGAATTTCTCAGATTTATCAAAAAGTGTGTTCGTACTTGTGGAAGGCTGTGATTCTTTTGAGTGTTGACAAAACTTGATAGGCATCATCTTCATCAGGCTCCTCTCCCTTAAAGAAACGAAACCGTTAAAACTGAATCTGGTGAAATCACAACGAACAGTCCCAGAGAAAATTAGCACGCACACCTCCTGCAGGACGTCCTCCAACAGACGGTGGAACTTATCGATCTGTTCATCAATCATCTGGCTGCGGACAATATCTACACGGTTATAGATGGTGAATTCCTCATTGCACAGTGCATGGAATGTCATGGAACATGCCTCTAGTACATCGGTGTCTGTGTGCTTCTCCACCACATCACGGACCTGGCGCAGCAGAGCATCCAGATGCTGCAGGACATCAGCACAAGAGTTACTTCTAGAACTACTACAACAAAACATTAACTATCAGTCATTTCTTGACTTCATGTATGGATTAAAATATGTTACTACTATTGTAAACTTTCTTCATGTAAAAAGTGACTTATTTTATGAGCACAATATGTAGTGTACTATGCGATACATTTTATTACATTTTTTTGTATGTGAATAAGTACCTTCTCCAGCCGACCAGTTGTGTAGATCTCTAGATCGAAATACTGAGGAAACTTCAACAGATTAGTGACCTTCTCTGGGTCCACTGAATACTAAGAAAGAGACAGAAAGAAATAGTTTTTCAGAAATCACTTTCCATCGTTATTTAGATTGCAATCACTTATTTGGGATATCTGTATGCAGTGAGATGTGGAGCATTGCTTTATCCCCAAAAAGCCAAACAATACTGCACAATACTTCTTAAAGTGATCTTTACATTTACATAATTTACATTTGTTTGTTATTCAACTGATGCATTGCACGCATCTGGCAAGCACACAATCACTCACTTTAGCCAGTAACAGAGGCAGAGCCACAGCAAATGTTTCAGTGATCTTCGTTCGATCATCCAGCTGGGTTTTCTTTTCTTTAGCTGTTAGAACCTGTGCCAGAATAAGAAACAGCATGCACATTTGAAAAACATGAAAAGTAGGAAATAATAGAATATTTATTTATGGGCGGTTTAGAAAATCATTTGATCTATTCATCATTTAACACGATTGACAATTTTCTGGATTGAAAATATTTGTGTGTGCATGAGTTATATGTTTGGCTACTACGGTTTTGTGATATCCAAAGTTTTGAAAATATCCTCACAAACATAGTAAAAATGCCAAAAAAAAGAACATGTGACAACATAAGTGGGTTCTCTCTGTTTGAAAAGAACAATCGGCAAAATGTGTTTGCTTCAGAGTTGTGATGAAAGAAATAGCAACAGGTTTCTTCCATATTATGATGTACATCAGAGTGATCAGACCAGACTATTGAAAAAGAATCAATATAGAACAGGTTCTTGGATCTACTAATGAGGTTCTTGACTTGATGAAGGCCGATCCGAATGTGAGCATAACATGCAGGGTTTAAATGGACTAAATAATTAGTCCAGCATACATTACCAGAGAAACACAATTATAGATAGGGTGAATTTATATTTCATGTCAAAATTTTATCCAGTAATACCTTTTTGGTTTAGGTTCAGGGCCAGAAGATAAAAAAATAAATAAAAAAAACGTTTCTCCATGTAAAAACGTTTGTATCTATGGGACATTCTCACTAATATGGTGAAACCAAAATGTTGTTTGTATGTGTGTCTCACCCTTTTGCCAGGGCCTCGTCCGATGGGTGGGTGACACTCACAAGACTGTCTGACAGCACAAAGCATGATCTCAATCAGAGCGGTTTCCTGAGCATCAGTGAGAGCTGAAACACACAAATCATGGGGATTAAATAGTTTAGGTAAGAATGATCTTTAGCCAAATTTTGATCCTGACACAAATAGCCATGTACCCTCCTCTCCGGGGTAAGGTTCATCCAGCAGCAGGCTGATCATACTCTCCCAGTCCTTCAGCAGCTCTGACGCACAATCCCACAAGCTGTCCACCAGGTAGGCACCATGCTCATGCAGCTAAAACACACAAACTTTCAGGATATCTTAAAAAGCCAACCTACTGTCTCACGGTTTACTATTCTATTCAGAGGAATAAATTACAGGCTACATTCTTAATCTCTAACTGCCTTTGTCACAATTTGTTCTCATACAATGCACTGGCATCTCAGAGAAGTAAACAGACATGTGAAATACTATGACCTGCCCAGTCAAAATATTTCTATACCAAGACATTAAGAAGTGACATAGCACGCTGAGCGCATCAAGCACACCTCACTCTCAAGAAAGAACAAGACAGTCGTTCTGATGAGGTTAGCATTCAAACACTGTCTGCCTCTTCTGGGCCGCCCCTCATCCTCTGGACCATGATGACTGAATAACCTGGGAACACAGCACCAGCATACAGGAATCAGTCAGTCATGGTGAGCATCAGATGCATTATGGATAAGAAGTAATGTGTTTAATTACACTGGCATTTAAAAAAGTGTGACACTTACTTTTTGTAGAGAAACTCCCCTGCTGCCACGGCAATGGGTCGGTGGGCGGAGTAAACCAAGTGATAGACGCTCTCACAGTCTTCTGCCGTCAAAATCTCATCGCTACTCCTGTGTGCACAAACAAACACAATCACATAGTAAAAGGACACCTCTAAAAGAAAATTAAGACTGAATGCTGAACTCACTGCAAGACCAGCGTCAGCAACTTAATGGCCTGAACAGCAACATCATATTCCTTATCCAAAGTCATGGACACAATCCGATCCTACAGAGACAAAGAATGAGAGAACTGTTGGTAAGAAACTACATTTTTCAGTGATGAATGGGAATCCACACTTGGAGACGTTGTTGGCATAGCAAGAGTCCTGGAGAAAGACTCACCTTGAAGCGGCTGGTGAAAAGTTCCAGTCTGGCATTGAGTTCTCTGCTATAATACAAACCCTGAAGAGCAGTGAGACACTTCAGACGGACCTCACCTTGCTGGGGAATTAAAAATAGTGTAAATGGATGAGACGTAAGATGTGGACAGGTTTGACCTGTATATAACAACCAATCTGTGTGAATGTTTGCGATACCTTATCATACATGGTCCAGCCCACATACTTCAGGTAACTGTCATTAAGAAAAGCATCACTGTACATCTTCATCCACATACCAATCTCTTCAATGCAGACAACCCTGATCTCAGCTATCACATCCCTGCACACAATTACAAGAGAAAAAGCAGCTCTTAGATCATTTCAAAATATGAATTTCTTGAATCAGTCAGTCAATTATTGGGATGTTTGCTTACCTGTATCTGTGGATGAATACTCCTTTAAAAATGGCATTCATCATGTTCTCAATCTCATCCTGGTTTTCCTGGAGCTAGTAATTACAATAGAACATGTTTGAATCAAGGTTTTTGAGTATATGGATGTATATGTGTGTGTGTGTGTGTATGTGTGTGTGTGTGTGCATCACCTCCTTGCGTTTTTGCAGCAGGAGCTCCAGGCGTTCATTGGCTCGTTTCCCAATGCTCTTGTTGCGTTCTGTCTCGTATTGTCTTTGTGTGTTGTCCAAATTAATGCTCAAATTCAGAGCAACATTCACCAAGGCAGTCATCAGTTTCATGGCTGAAATACAGTGGAAGAAAAGTTCAGTGTATAATTCATACTAGGAGTGGGCGATATCATTTGGAAAAAATATATCACAGGTTTTTAAATATCACGATTCACGACTTTATCACAATTCTTTGTAATGTTGGCTACACACTCACATGGCATTGTACTACATGGTCATGAAAACATATCGTTTGCATGTGTTTTTAAGCACTGCAGTTTAAAACAAGTGATTTGCCATTGAAAGCGCATAAGCACAAATCAGCAGTGAAAGAGAGCTAATTTAGGTGTATGTGCATGCTGTCTGAGAGACATTCTGTTTCTGAGCACTGTCAGAGATGCATGCGCACGGGAAGACAGAATTAAGTTAGAGGGTAAAAATACCAATTTTTGCAAGTATCCTCAAACACAGTAATTTAGGTCTTAAGTAAAAGCAAACAGTTGAGAAAGAAAATGCATGTATAACAGTATATTGGATTCGGGCAGCTCTTAAAGTGACAGCAGTCTAATATTCCTGCTGTCTCATCAAAGAGCTGCTGTCAAACAACAAAAGAGAAAATCTCTTACTGCTCTTGTCTAAATCACTTTTGTAACTTTAATAATAAGAAAAAAATATTTATTTTACACTGTGAAGAATATGCAGTGTTTTTATAACTTGTATTACTTCATACCATGAAAGTTGCTTATTTCTTATTTATTTATAATTTAGTCTAGTATTAGCCTGGTGACAAGAATTATAACATACATTTCTATGGCATCAAACATTTTGCTAAACTAATTATATCATGATATATATTGTTACCATGAAATAAAATTACTAATCTTGTGATGTTTTGGTCATATCGCCCACCCCTATGTTGTAGTATGTTATTCTGAATACTGCACAGTAGCTAGCCCAAAGTCACCCACCTGCCAGGGTACTGGTGTGTCTGAACGCTCTGACCTGTGAGTCTGACAGGCCGGTGAGAAGAGAGATGATCGTGTCCATCATGTACTCATCATAGATGATGCTGTACTGGCACTGTCGGACCAGGACCGCGATGAACTCACACAAGTTTAATTTAAACTTCTTCCACACTGGACCTGCCATTGCCAGCGGATAATCGCCACTGTCCTAAACACACACACACACTCTTTTTCCATATACATTTACAGTATCTAATCTCCTCCATCCCATCATAGATTCTACCTAGGGCTGGGCGATATATAAAAAAAAGTGATATCGCAATATTGTCAAAATTTTTACGATATTCGATATATATCTCGATATGTTTCCATTTGCATTTAAATAATAAAAAAAAAATGATTTTCTTTTGCCCATAAAAAAAATAAATTAGATTAAACAGCTTATTTAAGCAGTTAAAAAAATCTACACCAAGAGATCACTTACTGCTTTTTATTAAATGAATACATGTAGGCCTATATGTAACTGAAGCAGTGCAAATTAAGTGCAGAAAGTGCATTCTGTCAACTTTTTAGTGCATGCAATTCACAATTTATACTATGCAACTGGGATAAGTATTGTATTTTTATTTTTTTAACAAGTTTTTAAGCTAAGAACACAAGTCTGTCAACTGTCTGCGGTTTTAAGAGAAGCTCTGTGGCATGAAACTATGTTCCTACTGACATTAAAAACCCTCTTAGATGGGGAGCTAGTTGCTGAAGCCGTAGCTAATTTATATATAAATATATATAAATGAATACCAAAGACTTTTGCATTCTCTCTGTCTATATAATGGAAACTGGTAAACATATCAGTGAAATTCCCCAATAGTAATTCCAATTGGCCATAGCCTATGTTTCTCTATTCAAACATCAGCGGTCGAGTAAGTGCATTTATTTTGCGATCACAAATGCAAACAATACAGTTGAGATCTCACGACAGAACACAGACCGGCTGAACGACGCTTTCATTAGATCGCTCAATTCCAGCTTGTTAATGTTTTCAGATTATCGGTGGCGGCTCTTCCGCAATGAGGAGTGAGCATGTGCGCATGGTTGCCAGATTGCTTAAAATAAGCAAACACCAGGCACAAAATGTATCCTTGTAACAGTGGAGCTCTGATTCAGAGATTTAAACTCTTGTTATCTGGCAACCGCTATCATTAAAGGGGGGTGAAATGCTATTTCGTGCATACTGAGTTTTTTTACACTGTTAAAGAGTTGGATTCCCATGCTAAACATGGACAAAGTTTCAAAAATTAAGTTGTACGTTTGAAGGAGTATTTCTGTTCCAAAAATACTCCTTCCGGTTTGTCACAAGTTTTTTTCGAGTATGGCTCTGTGTGACGTTGGATGGAGCGGAATTTCCTTATATGGGTCCTGAGGGCACGTCTGCTGGAAGAGCGCACGCTCCTGTATAGCAGAGCAGACACATTCACTGATCAGAGCGAGAGCGTCGCGAAATGTCACAAAAGAAGTGTGTTTTTGGTTGCCAGGGCAAGACAACCCTGCACAGATTACCAAAGAAAAAACTGGATTAAGGGACCAGTGGATGGAGTTTATTTTTACAGAGCATCAACGGAGTTGTGCAAGTGTTTGTGTTTGTTCCCTGCATTTTGAAAATGCTTGTTTTACAAACAAGGCCCAGTTTGACGACGGATTTGCGCATCGTTTATTTCTTAAGGATGATGCAGTCCCAACGAAAAAGGGTCACGATCATGTGTTGGAACAGCAGGCGGTGAGTAAAACTGCTTAAAATATCTCTGCCTCCTTGTTAGTGCGTCCGCCTCCCATAGGAGACGCGGGTTCGAGCCCCACTCGGAGCGAGTCGTTGCTGCTGCTGCTCTCGTTCAGTTTCAGCCTCGGGATCTGATTCTGGGTCATAAATAAACGGCTGAATCTGACTGTTAGCCATGGTTTGTTTTGGATGATGGGTTTTCCCTCACGGTAATGTCACAGCTTCCAAACGCCCTCAACGCAAAAGCCTACTGGCGCTCGTGATTCTTTAGCTCCGCCCACACGTCACGCCTCCAGACACTCGTGTTTTTCCGGGAAAAATCGGTACAGAATATCTTTCTCTTATGAATATAATAAAACTAAAGACATTTTGGAGTTATGAAGGATGCAGTACTACTCTATAGGTACTCAAGATTAACAGGATATTGAGTGAAAACGAGCATTTCACCCATCCTTTAAGCTCTCGTAGTAGAGGGGCGTAGAGCAGTCAGCAGTTACAGGTTCCATTTTTGGACATTCGGCGCGTTCTTTTGGGAAAGTATGCTTGAATTTGAAATATTCGATATTCCCGATATATTCAAATTTTACATCGTCGTCAAAATTATTCCGATACTATCGCTAATATTCGATATATCGCCCAGCCCTAATTCTACCTATGGAAATGTCTGTGGTATAAACAGGTTAACAAACCTCATCAAACTCTTCCGTCATTTTCCTGATGATCTCAGAATTTTGCATGTGCCGAAACATCTCAGAGCTCACCGCACCTATAAAAAACATACACATTCAATAAGACAAAATATAAACTTGAATTATGTAAACTCATTTACTCCTCAGAATACACACACACCTTTACAACCGGAGCAGTGGATAAAGAAGTTGATGAGTTCTAGCAGGGCAGAGTCTCTGTCCGTCTTATAGGACTCAATCCAATCATCAACCACTGACTAGAGAGAGAGAGAGAGAAAGTAAACACACACACACTCGCTCAGTTAAACCTTCTTTCCTACACGCACAGCCTACACAGAAAGCATACACTGCAGTTAGACCTGGATATAATAACTAACCACACCAACTGCTGATTTACTCTGATGATACAATCCGAGCACTTTGAGACAGAGAGCGTGTGTGTCTGTAAATGAATATAGTCTGACAGATCAGTGTGTATGCTGGTACCTGTGTGGCACTCTTGCCCAATTTGACGATCTCAAACAAACTGAGATTCTCCATGTCGTTCTCCTGATGGTGCCCATTTACCCGACCTCTCACCTCTGACCCCTTCAACTTCTCTCCAAGGGCCTTTTTCCCCTTCTAGACAGAAATAGCAAAAAGCAAGAACATTTGAATTAAACAAGCTTCTATTGCTGAATGGCTCAGACTGTGATTTCAAAATTCACAACTCATTTATTTATTTAAATAAAATCACACTAAACCATATAGCAGTTTCGCTTATATGAGATTAATCGCGCAGCCTTGCTCATTTCTGTTTAACAGTGTATTCGAAAGCTGATTGTGTGATAAAAGAACTGAATGCCTTTCTGAAAGTTCACTGTCTGATAGGTACCTTTCCTTTGCCAGATTTAACATTCCGACCCTCGAGATCTTCAAGATCAGTGTCCGAGAGCCGAGAGTATCCTTCCCTAAACAAACAAGGCACCAGTGATTAGAGCAGTGTGTATGTGGAGTATTTCAGGTGTATGTATTTAACAGGTGCTTTCATTATTGTTGGTGTTTACAGAGCTCTAACAAGAGGTCAGATGTGTTTTGTATGCATACAGGGCTGAAACTCCAAGACACAGTTTAATGAGCTGTTTTTCTACAATCATGAACACAGTGTTGTTTTAGTTAGGCCTTACACAAGCACACAGTAAGCAAGCTGTCATGTGGCAGGTGCTGGATTTCTTGTTTAATGTGTGTATGATGCTCATAAATGCTCAACAGTTAGGTTTTGAGACAGAGTCTGTCTTGAGAAGGAGTTTGTTAGTTAGCTTGTGTCTGGTACTTACTGGTGGAAGTCTGTTTGAAGGTCCTGAGCTGCTATCATTTTCTCAACATCTTCTGTTTCTTCTGGAGTTTATAAGTGTCCCCACACTGCAGTGGGGATATTTGCATATAATATTTAATATAATTTCAATATTTGCATATAAAAACAACATCCACATGTAACAACCATAACGATTCATGATGCAGTTACTGAATGAGGTTATAGACGGGCGCCTGTCTGTGTGAAGGACGTGTGTATATTCGTTATGACTTTAATAATAAATATCAAACATCTGCTGTCAAAAACATTACCGTACGGAAAATCTAACCATAAAACACTAGATAAACTTCATTAATCACACAAAATCTCTGTGTATTCGTGTAACATGTGAAATTTTAATAATTGTGTTTTTAATGTGGAGTTCGATTTCCGTAAACACGGGCTAGCATGCTAACATGCTAATGGGCCTCCAGCTCTTCTAACAGTCATTAAAACCGCCCAAAACCCACCAAAACAACGTGAAACTCGCTGCAAATCCCTTTTAAAACTTTACATTTCTTCATACGACGCACATTAGTGTTTATTAATTCTCAGTAATGGCCCAAACTGTTTTGACATAAGAACGACTCTGTAAAGACGAATATCCCGAACGAAGTCACGGGAAAATGTCTTTTATTTATTTTATTTTTTTCTAAAATCACGGATATTTATGAAGATCGGCCGCCATTTCCTTCCTCACCTCCCCTTTAGCGTGAGTCCAGCAGCATCAAACCCGCCCAGAACTGCCGCTGCTGCCGCCGCCGAACGGTGCTGAACCGAACCGGAGCTCCGTGGTTAAGACATTAAAACATGTTCCAAGTAGAACTGGCTCAGTTCTGTTTGTGTTTCAGAGCTAAAAGAGGCAATTTGCTGCTGTGGGCGGACAGGAGTAAAAACATACAGCCTCGAGAAACCCAAAACACACTTATTACGTGTCCACACACACCCACATTGCATCCACACGCACACACACATACACATCATGGGACCCGCACTGCTATTTCGGCACAGTTGTTTTGTTTACAATGGTTGTGTATTGAATTGAAAATACATTAGTTCTAAATCACAATTTATTTACAAACAAATAAAAGAGAAGGATGAATTCATATCAGCCAGATTTGAGGACATAAAAATGTATTTATTTTGCCATTTCAAATTAAATGGAAGAGTTAGAAGAATAGATCAAACTTTGACAAATGAACACAGCTCTGACAGAAAAGGGTTAAACGTCCAGGTCTCCTTATTACACTTTGATTCACATAGTGAGATTGAAGAATTCAGCAATAACAAAGTTCAGAAAACGAGGTTTGACAGATAAATAAGGAACAAAATAGCTGAAAAATAGTACCTAATTTGGAAAGTTTTTTTCCTTTTCTTTTAATGAGAGTGATTAATAATTAGTGTCCGTGGACGTTTTGTTTTAATACACCTGAAATGTGCAGACAAGCAAGAGAATGCAAGAAGTGTCAAAACTCAGTGAAATGATGGTGGACGGAGAAGGATTTGTGTTTATATAGAAAAGGAGTGATATCAGAATAAAGCTGTCACAAAAAATAAAAAAATAAACAATAATAAAATTTATGTATACAGGTATAGAGCTTAAATGTGAGTAAAAAACACTTAAAAAACATTTGAAATGTCTCAAACTAAATCAAATCACAGACATAAAAAACAAAAACAAAAACAGGATGTTTGGTTTGTTTAAGCAAATAATAAATGTATGTTAAAACATATGATGAAAACTGTTTATGCTGTTTTGGATATGTTGATATGGTTTTATATATATACACACACACACACACACACACACACACACATAAATCTGTCTATGTGCACCTGAGCATACATGTGTAAACAAAGTCATCCCACATCATATTCTGTAGTTTACACAGTTCCCAGCTTTATTTCTGCTGATCATAAGTGACCTTTACCACTCTTGCCTTCAGAAATCAGCTGGGTGACTCACACTAAACAACACTGCATCAGCTTTTGTTTAATGGACTCTAACAAACAATAAAGCAAACAAACAAAAACACCATGCAACTAAAAATGTAACATTTAATAACTGCATCCCAAAAACGCTTTCAAGTAAAGGTGGCAATTAAAAAAAATATTTGACATAGATATGCTTCAATGCACCTTTATAAGTAAAAATAATCTATTCCTCACAGTACTTACTCACAGAGAAAGTAATGACAATTTACATCCAGCAGGGGGAAGAATGGTGTTTCTACTGCTAACAGCAGGATTTGCAGTGACGGATGAATCCCAATTAGCAGACTTTTAATCATGTCTAGTGTATGGAGTTAGACAGGATCAGAGTAAAACTGCATTTTGATGCAATACTATGATTAGGGGGATAGTAATCTACAAAGCATAGTAGTACACCAGTTTGGAATCAGCTTAGATGAGTGTTGCATGTCCATCATTTAGCCCCATATAACCTCTCAATGTCCTTTATATAATGATTTTTCAGCTCTTTTCTCTTTAGTTTGAAGGCATCCGTCACCAGCCCTGTTTCTGGAGTCCAAGCCTCAGAACTTAAACAGATCTTCTCTGGAACCTCAAACCTTTCCAGTTTACCTACAGTACCACAAACACACACACACAATTAATTTATATACATTTTATACACATAAACACACAAACAAAAAATAAATGCCTTTGCTATTTTCTCACAGTATCAAATACATAAATCTCTGTAGTGACAAAAGACACTGTTTAAAGGTAAACTCCATCACCAAACAGACAGTTTGGAAAAAGCTCCATTGAAAGCATTACACACTTCCACATTCTGCAGCATATACTTAATTAACCAAACATTATTGAGAAGTTAGTACAACATAAAAAAAAAGCTTACTTGTTACTGCAATCTCTTTGATGACTTTTAGTATTTCCTCCTCCATCTTGGTGTGTTTACAAAGCTCCTCCCACTCGCCCTCTATCCCATTCTTTTTTGCCAGCTCAGTCATTTGCTTCTGATTGGGCACCACAAAGCTGATCAAGTAGTTCTTTTCACTGATTGGAAATAGTACAAGGACATATTAGTATTGAAATAATGGCATGTGTTTATTCTGCAAAGGAGTGTCTTGGAGCCTGCATGACAGGTTTAGCTTGTATCAATACACACATTATTGTAACTGTGGTTTGCTAAAAACAAAAGATTAAGGACGAGTTTTGTGGCTCTATCTGTTTGCTTTAAAGCCATGGAGAAGTCCAGTAATATAAGCAATTGTATAATTTTATATCAATACAGATTTGTTAAAAAAAATCAGGTAGCTACAGTTCTATCTTAGTTCCATCTTAGTTCTAGCACTTTTTTTCAGTTACATTTTATTGTATCATACTGAATGTGCATTTTCATTGTTTTGCTAACACACAATTTCTATATTTGATTGATTGTATTAATTTGATCTTGTCTTCTGTTCTGTTTTGTTATCGTTTTTGTAATATTGTCCTAAAACTCAAATAAAGTTTAAAACAAAAAAGATAATGTAGGTAAGATTTTTAAAGGTTTTGAAAAAAGTGTCTTAAGTTCACTAAGGTTGCATTTATATGATCAAAAACACAACAGTAATGTTGTAAAATTACAACTTAAACTAATTGTTTTCTATTTTAATATGTTTTATTTTATAATTAATTCCAGCCATTACTCGCATCTACAGTGTCACACGATCCTTCGGAAATCATTCTAATATAATGATTTGGTATAACGATTCCTATTATTTTTGTGGCAACTGTAATCAATTATTCATGGTTCTTTGATGAACAGAAAGTTGAACAGTTATATTCTTTTGTAACATTACAAAAATCTTTACTTGCATATGTGACCCTGAACCACAAAACAATAAGGGTCATGAGGGTCCATTTATCTAATAATAATAATAAAAAAAACTGATTAAATAAGATTTCCATTGTTGTATGGTTTGGTAGAATATGACAATATTTGGCTGAGGTACAACTATACTGACTTAAAATCTGAGGGTGCAAAAAATAAAGATATTGAGAAAATCGCCTTTAAATTTGTCCAAATGAAGTTCTTAGCTAGGAATATTACTTATCAAAAATGTAGTTTAGATATATTTACGGTGGGAAATTTACAAAATATCTTCATAGAACATGATCTTTTACATTATACTAACGATTTTTGGCATAAAAGAAAAATTGATCATTTTTAACCATACAATGCATTGTTTGCTATTGCTACAAATATACCCGTGATACTTATGACTGCTTTTGTGCTCCAGGGTCACATATTTGATCCATTTAATTAATCTTTAAATGAAAGTAAAAAAAAAAAAAAAAAACATTTTAATAGCATCACACATGCCAATTGTTATCAGATTAATAGCTGTGTATATGGACAGCTGTGCAGCACACACATAATGTTATAAAATCAATCAGTATAAACACCTATGACCAACAAAACTATGACATGGCGATTTTCAGTGCTAAAATTTATCCAGGTTAGTCTCTAGATACAGAATATTGTGGGATATAAAGTTGTGGTGTACCTGCTGGCATAGACACAGATGTTATCAATGAGGGGGCTGTCTTTCAGGGCAGATTCTACCTTCCCCAAAGACACATATTCACCTGCCTGCAGCTTCACCAGGTCCTTCTTACGATCTGAGAACAGGAAGTGGAGGATTGGCATGTCATGTTTGACAGAAAAGCAGACGTCTCTCTGACGTAACTCTCCTCTGTTAGATGATTCAGAACTTACTCACCCACAATCTGCAAACAACCATCTGGATGAACTTCCCCAACATCTCCAGTACAAAACCAGCGCTGCCCTGCGTCATCCACCCAGAAGTTGACATTTTCTCCCTCCCCCTCACTCCCAAAGTATCCCATGGCAACATTCGGTCCACCAATCAGAATCTCTCCTCGTGGGTGTGGCTTGTCCTGACTGGTGTATCCACCTGATGATGAAAGAGAGAGATCGGTGGAAGGTCAGGAATGTAAAGTGAACCTGAGAACCCTCAATTTCTGTTGTTGTTTGAAAATGGGTGTGTGTGTGTGTGTGTGTCTTACCCTCAGGCCAGTCTCGCAGTTTTATTTCAGAGCAAATGAGAGGAGCTCCAACTCGTCCTGTACTGTAATCAGAAACTGCAAACACAAGTTTGAACATGTCAGCACAGGAATGCAGTTATTTTAACATGCAGGGGAAAAAAAAGTGTGTGCACTAACATTCTGAGATAGTTCCTGCTCCACACGTCTCTGTAAGTCCGTAACCCACAGCGACAGGGCAGAAACACACGTTCATAAATCTCTGTGTGGAAGCAGAGAGTGGAGCCCCTCCGCTCAACATCAGACGTACACACCCTCCCAGCAGCAAATTCACACGCTTGAAAAACAGCCTGAAACACACAAGCATATCATCTCAAACAAGTTCTTAAAGACAGAGACCATTTTGTATAGGCAAAATCTGCCAAGGCAGCACTGCATATAGGCAAGATTTTATCACTCTTACCCTGAGTACACATTTTGAAATTCACAACACAATTTACCACACAAATGTGTTTGTAAAATAAGCTAAAGTTTAGAAATGTAACTATTTAACCTTTTAAAATACATATTTGTATCAAAGTATATTTTAAATAAAATAATAGAACAATTTATATACCTATCCAAAAAAGTCCTAATTTGGATTCAAATAAGCAAATAATAATGAGTCTAAACTTGGATCAGTAGCCTATTGTAGTAATTAAAATGTTTCTGGTATATGTTGTGCAAAAATTATTTTAACCCTAACTGATGCAGCCTTTTATTTCTTTAACAACTGTACTGTAAGATGTGCCCACGTACATATTCCATGATGAAAAGGGCAAGATTCACTGGACCCAGATTGTGAAATACTGGTTTAGAGAGTATGAAGAATCATTTTCATGTATGAATCAGTCACCCCAGAGTCTCAAACATAACCACTTAGTTGATTTTACAGAGTGTCTCATCGACTCCCATTTCCTTTTCTATACAAGATCTTGGCCAAAAATGAATGTGTAACTCTTTGATCACATTAATAAATCTTGTGGTGTTGCATAATGTTGTCAAATCAATGCAACGATAAAAGCACAATTTTATCAGAGAAAAAGTGGTCTTATTAAATATTAAATTGTGCAACCTATTTTTCTTTCACAATTTGAATCTGATGAACCTTGTCATTGTCACCCTGGGTAGGTTTTCCGACATGGTTACACACTGCTTCAGTTAAATGCTTGAGCTAAATGAATTGTTGCCAAACATACAACTTTACATATACAGTAAATGCAATAATGATCAAATCCTAAAATCTTAAGTAATTGCTTATTTAAATTCAGATGGATATATATAGAAATAAAAAATATTTATGAGTCAAACACTTTTGCTTCAAAAGCATAAGAATTGTTTCAGCTGGCTGGCACCATTCTGTGTGACTTTAACCAGTTGTGGCAGTTTATATGCAAAGCATCCCTTTTGGCTATATAATTTTACAG
Organism: Carassius auratus; assembly: GCF_003368295.1. NCBI lineage: Eukaryota > Metazoa > Chordata > Actinopteri > Cypriniformes > Cyprinidae > Carassius > Carassius auratus. The sequence continues at coordinate 1,755,270 of NC_039272.1, read as the reverse complement.
CTATTTGTCAATAATGCAAATAGACAGACAGAGAGACAAGCAGACAGATAGATAGATAGATAGATAGATAGATAGATAGATAGATAGATAGATAGATAGATAGATAGATAGACAGACAGACGGACAGATGGACAGATGGATGGACAGATGGATGGGTAGATACCCATGTTTAACTGACTCACATGTTACACACCGGAGAATCGGCTCCTTGTGACACCTTCTGTAGCTTATAGTTGTATCCCACTTTAAACAGAGTCCTCTGAACCACTGACATCTCTCTTAACTTCCCATTAACGTTCTTGCAGATACGGTCCATGATCTCCTACAAACACCAACCGAACCATACACACAAATATTGAGTAAAAAGAGGAGAACAAAAATAAAACTAAGTTTTTCATGTTTAAAACTCACCGGTACTGCCGCTATCAGTGTGGGTTTAAGCACAGAGCAATCTCCCTTGCCACCGATCTTTATTTTACTGGACTGCATAGACAAGTGCACATGTCAAGTACAAAGAAGATGATATAGTAGAGGAACAGAGTATGTGTGTATGTATGTTTGTATGTGTTACCTGGTCCGTGAGTGTGTGTGGGGATGAGTATCCGAGCCTGCAGCCATATGACACACAGGATATTTCTGCCGTCAGCTCCAGCACATGAGCCAGTGGGAGATAAGCAACATAAGTGTCCTGGGACCTGTACATACACAGCAACGTTGTTATTGTTAACTAAAAATAAAACTACTAAAACTTATTTTTGTTAACTGAAATTAAATATAAATATAAATATTAGTTGATAAAATTAAAAAGAAATAAACATTAAACAATACATTTAGAAATGTAGATTTATTTATTTATTTATTTTTTGAGTTGATGCCTTGGAAGCAGCTGAAATAAATAAGTTGAAGTACAAACATTAAAACGGCTATAAAAGAAATAAAGCTAAATAGAATTTTTTTTTTTTTAAATGACAAAAAACAAAAAAAATTATAAAAACTAATTCAAACTGAAAATATAAAAAATTAAAGCTAATTCAAAAAATGAATGAATACCAAAATAGTAAATAACTCTCACAAAAAAATAAAGATTAGTTTGAACGATTAGACACTAACTCGTATTCATTTGTACATGCACTTATTCATCAGTTGCTAGTTTTCCATAATTTGTGTAATTTTACACCCGCATGTCTCTGTTGTTCCCTGTATTTGCTTCACCACACACTCCTACTCCAGTTTTATCCTACTGATGTATTATGTCCCAACCAGACATTACATGATTTAAGCTGGAAGTCATTTGTTTGTCCGTAGTGTATGGAAAAACATGCAAATTATTTAACTGGTATTAGTGTTACAGTTACAGTTGCTCACCCCAGGCCTGGGATCCGCTGGCACTGCCCAGCCATTCCTGCAATCAGATTACTGTGTTGCATCTTCACTCCTTTAGGCCTTCCTGTAGACCCGCTGGTGTACATCACCACTGCGAGATCAGACGCAGTCGGCTTCTCATACTCTTTGCTTACTGAAAGAGAGAGACACAAAGAGAGAGTACGTGTATTAGCTCATAAATCAATACTGTTTGGTTGTATAAATAATTGTTTTGCATGTTACTCACAGTTCTCTGGCTTTGCCCCGAGCTCCGTTACTTCCTGCATGCTGTGCATGGCGAGAGACTGTGGGTAATCAGCATGACATACTTCACCACTGCCTGCATAGATAACATGCTGCAACCCTGAAACTGCACTCAAAATGTTCTGAGAAAAAGAGAAAGAGTAATATTTTTAGCCAGACCACACCGATAAGCACAGTGCCACTTGCATGTCTGTGGCCTTATACCTTCAGTTTGGTCCGCAGCAGTTCTGTGCTGGTAATGAGATGAGTGGCTCCACACTGATTCAGCCCATAAGCTACAGCATCTTCACCCAGAGTTGCATACAGCGTTACCACTGCGCACGCAGACACACACACACACACAGAGAGAGACACATGTACAATTGTGCTCATAAGTTCAGATAATCTTTACAGGATCTGCGAGGTTTGCATACATAGTTTAAATATAAACATAACTAAATTAAATCTTCAGTATGTAATATTGACAAAATATTTTACATAAAGGTACAAACATTTGGGGTTGGCCTGGCATGGATATTACTTTAGGATACAAGTTATTACTATGTAACATTTATTTTAGGCAAAATGTTGCCAATGGCTTTGCCTGTTTTTGTACCGGTAACCAAAATTGTTCCTAACAAAGCCAAAGCGGAATTAAAAGTTGGCAAGCAGTAAAATACAGCCATTCCAGAAACATGTATATAATTTTTTTTCTGAAGCACATTTTATTGATCTGGAACCTGATTCTTGTGTAGCATAAAACTCATTCTTTTAGGAACTGAGGATATCAAACACAGGCCATCTTGTTCTGTATGGTTCTTGCAAAAAGTCTAGTTTAGATACGGAAGTTGGACTCTGAGATGTGGGCTAAATATGCTGTATTTAGGAGAACTAGGATTTATATTTTAAAGGATAAATGATCTATTTTATTAAGATCTGGAAACAAATAAGGTTACATCTATGAGAAGACAGATGTTCAGAGGACATTATGGACATAGGCTTCAGGGCACATGTCTGATATAATTACAATGTTTGTAAAAGTCTTTATTTTATTAGAATGAAAAGTGACTACAGTATGTATGACTATGTGATGTGTTACTTCCAGAGTGAATTAGTGTTTTTGAATTAATCGTTTCGTTAGTGACTGAAGATCTCTCTCATAAATTAATCTCCACCAGCTACTACGTTTAGTGACTTTACATTTATAGTGATGTTACCCATCTCTAGTATCCACCTTATTTTCCAATGCAGAATTAAGATATTTCCGATGAATGTACAAGAGTTCTGATTCCAGTTAACCTCTAAAGGTGAATAACTAATAACAAAACTCTTTATGTACAGCTACATTTCCTGGGAATAAGCTATGTAAACCAAAGGTTACATAAACTCAGCTGTGAAATTACTTCCGAGCAGAACAAAAAACACACCTGACTGTATGATAAAGATCTTTTAGATATGATTTTGATATATTTTAACGTGTTTAGAGTTCAAGTAAAGTGTAATTGTTATTGTAAGTGTAATTACATGGGAAGTTGCGTCTGAAGCAGGCCTGTGCTGTGATCATCCATTCTACCCGTGTCTCACAAAAGATGGCAATGGTATTACGTGGCTGCAGGCCCAAAGCTGCCAGACCACTGCCAAAAGATTCCACTGCTTGACTGGCCTCTTCATAGGTCATCCAGCTGTAGTCCCCCAAGACCAACTACAAACAAAAACACATACCTTTCTATATCAACTGTCATTCATATTTCTCACTGTTTTCAACGGATTGAACAAAAACTGCATCAAATCAGTGAATGAATTTACCTTCTTAAAGATCTTCCCATTGGGTTGTTTTTCTTCTTCTTCACTAAGGACCTCTCTGGTGCCCAGACAGGGTGCCTTACTAAATCTCTTCACAGCATGTATAAAAAGTTTGTCCAGCGTGTCCACGCCTTCAAAGTCCTGTGTTATGAGAGCATCTGCGCATTCTACCGCCCGATACGGTCCTTCTGGACGTCCACTTATACTCCTTGCTCTCTCACACTGCGGCAACATGACCTGCACACAGAACAACATATTTCCATATGAATCAACTTAAAAGAGTGCTGAAATAGTCACACATGGGCAAACTTTGACACGTGGTTGGACTCTTAGACACTCAGAACAAGACACAGAAAAACAGGCATCCGATACACATGACTGATGATATGTGGTTATTAAATGTGGATGGAGAAACAGGAAGAGTAAGATTTAGACGTGCGTGTGATTGAATGGCTTATTTAGGAAATAACGTTACTTGACCACAAACCTAACACTAACATTCAAGAAACCCTGAAGATACATCAAGAAACACCAGTGTTTTGGTCAACTAAAGGCAGGGAACCAACGGAATAAATATTTATTCTGTGTAACACACACACACACACCCACATGCAAAGACATAAGTGGATGTGTATGCAGGCCCATAGCCAACTATGAGGTAAATTTTTCATGTTCAAAAATAAAATTTGTTCCCTGAATTACTAATTTGCTGTTAAACTCTAATGCATGTCTGTATATCATACACAATTCAGTTTGCGTCCGTGGTACGAAAAAAAGGATCCCTGCGAGACACTGGCGATGTGAAAAAGGGATGACTGATAGAAACTGTCGTAGTTCGAGTGATGGCGCCCTGGGGCAGCCTACGTTTTGCCAGATCCAGTAATTATACGCGTTTTGCGATTTGTCTATTCTACTCAATTCAAAACTTTTGAAAGGTAATAAAGTAGAAAGTTGTAGTTTATAGTCAGCGATATGTTTATTCAACCTTATTTGCAAAATATTTTAAATAATGTCGATTTATTGTTAGTTTTGTATTTGTTTTAAATATATAGATCTGGCAACACTGCATCGCCGGCACTTGAACTGACAGTAACGTTACTCAAAAGAGCCCATGGTTATTGCAGACAGGATACTACATCCGATAATGGAAACGCAAAAAATTACCATGATATTATCTGTCAGAAACGTTATCAATGCTATCAAAAACAGTAGCATTTAACACTAGTACACAGATCTGTAAAACAAGTAGGCCACAGAATGAAACCAAAAAACACCAGTTTCAGAAGCATCAGTAGCACGATCTGCTGGCTGCAAAAAAACAGATCATATCAACATACACAGACACACATGCTGCTCCAGCTTAAGTTACAGCAGCACTATTCAGGAAGGCTGCTGTTTCCAAACTGATGACATCACCATTTGGAGGGATTTGAACAGTGTGTTCAGGAAGTCAGATGACCCACTTAAACATTTGGAAAAACTGTTCCATCTGTCAAACAAACACACATTCTGTGATATTACTTTTATCTGGCATTATATGTAGCCCTCATACATATCATACAATAAATGAAATGAAAGGGGAAGTAAAGACTTGTAACTGTTACAAATGCATATTTCAAATAAATGTGGTTCTTTTCAACTTTATATTACTCTTGAAAACAAACAAAAAAGAATTTCCACAAATAAATATTGAGCAGCACAAATAATTTGAATATTTACAATAAGATCTTTCTTGATATATATATATATAATTCATTACATTTATATAGTGCTTTTCTAGGCACTCAAAGCGCTTACATAGTCAGGGGGTATCTCCTCATCCAATATATATATATACACACACACACACACACTACTTTTTTATTAGTTCATGCGGATACTATATTTATGAAGGAAACTATTCATTTTTAAAATAGAAGTTATTATTGAACATAATACCTTATTACTTTTTAACTGATTAAAAGGGGTTAAAGTTTTTTTAAAAGTATAATGTATTTTAATATTTTTTGACCATTTAGACCAATCCGAATAGAAAAAACTTCCATCAAACCCTTAAAAAGAACTATAATCACACTGATCCACATATTCAGATATATTCTCACACACTGAAAATCTTTATCTACACTACTTTCTATAATTGTTTGCATTAGTGTAAACACGTCTCTCAGCACTCCACTTCAAAAACATTTTCTGCAGACTAAAAGTATAACATTACTGTAAACAACCAAAAAAGAAAACCATCATCATTCAAACAAACCTGTAACCCAAGGAAAAAGTATTTTAAAGTGCACAGGAAGCTGAAATATTACCTTCAAATAAACACAGAACACAGCAGTTCTTCTTTTCCTTTCTCAGACAGACGGCAGACTGCAACAGGAGGTTTGGGCTTCCCTTTTCTCACTCTCTCTCTCTCAGTCTCTCTTAGCTGATTGGATGTCTTTTGTGTAGTCATTCTTCTAGTAAACCTCATTTAGAGCCCACCCGCTAAGATCAGCCAATCAGAAGACAGTTGGAGGAGGAAGTTCTGAGGTTACTTCAGAGTTTTTTTGAGGGAATATTAGGAGGTGTTTCCTTTATTCTTTTAGTCTTGACTAACAGTTGTTCCTTTAACTTACTTACACAACCAGACACGTCAGAGCTGAGCGCTGTCTCAGACTTTAAAGAACACATAGTTCTATTAGTCAAACACCCACTCGTCTGATGCACATTTACTGTTGAGGGAAAGAAATTCCAAGAACATATGAGAAATCACTTAAGATCATTGGGTCATTGGTCATGAATCACACAGTTGCCAAACTCAAACAGGTCTGACAGGGAAATGTGCCTTTGGTGTAGCGGTTCATTCACTTTGACCACATAAATACATCACGGACTGATGGAGCTTCATGTGGTCTACTAAAGTAGTCCTCTCCATGCCTACCACAAGCTTTAGCTCGGTAAAGGACCGTTTATTTGCTATCAGGACATCTAATCGCATCCTCACAGCTGGTTTTCTTTCCAAGCAAACAGTTGGGACTACTAATTTTAGACAAACTGTCCATAGAGATATACAATACTGATTCTATATACAGTTTTTCAAAGAAATTCAGGCCAAACAGAAGAGGATGGGTTTCCTCTTTTATCCTTGGTTTCTCACAGTATATTTATTACATTAATGGAGTTTTTCTATGAAACTGTTGCCGTTTTCTTGCTCGCTGTGGGGTTAGGCCGGTTACTTTGTATGGATGATTTGATACAATCACTACTGTCAAAAGTCTTAAATAAATAAAGCTAAATTGAATGGCGAGAATAATGCTTGTTAGGAATAAAAGATCAAATTACAGAAGGGAGCAGAATAGAAAGCCCTTGTGAAAGGACGCAGGTCAGATTGGACTCGGTCAGATCTGCTCTATTGATTCAGAGCGGGTCTGCTTCAGTAACTCGAGAAGGAAAAAAGAAAAAGAAAAAAGGTCTGACCTGACCTGAAAGTATGGAAACGTCTGACCATGTAAATTATTATTTTATGAATGTAATCAGGACAAACAGAGCAATTCTGACTATAAACAAAAATAAGAAAAAGGTAACAGACATAACTCACAGGATAAGTGAATGATATAAAAGGAGCATATACAGTAGAAAGAGAAATGAATAAGCATTCTATTTTTCTTTTTATTAGCACACTTCTTTTACAGACCCACTACTGAAGGGCAGCACATAAAGCTCAAAAAGACAAAATGAGCACATATGATATTTGCGAAATAGAAAAAATATTTTAAACAAACTGGTGTAATACAGTTCTATAACAAAACAATTATTTAACATATTTCTCCATGAATTTCTTATGGAATTCAGAGCGCAGGGTGTCGTTAATGAAGCGTTTCTCTCTACGTGATTCATCCACTCCTTTAGCGCAGTTTTTAAACACGACATCATCGTCCCACCTGCCAAAAACAGAATGTGAAATTGGGTTTGAATTTCGGCAATAGCATATTATTGAACTCTCGTTTTAACGAATTTGTAGTTCAAACACAGATCCATTTTTCCACCTTCACTGAGAGAAAAAAAAAACAAAAAAAAACACCAGCCAATATTATTTTTATTATTACCATTATAAAATTCTAAGAATCTTATGGACCAAAATGACATTTAAAGCTGTTGATATTGTTGGTCTCAAGAGTAAATAATATATTAAAGCTACAGAAATAGCAAACAAAGCAAACAAACCAAAAAAAAAAAAAGTTTTGTAAGCCATTGCATTTCATACTATAACTACCTAGAACACTGATGTACTATTCTTTTTAACAGCACACTTCTATTAATGTCAATATATTATGATAATTATAACAAAATGTAACATTAAAGTGAGCACCATGTTTATTATCATATGGGCCGTACTTTAATTTAAACTGAGTGTTTCCATCATTTTGCATTAAAGCACTTGAACGTCCAGAGTTCTTTTAAATGCTTTGCTTTAATTCTTCAAAGGTTAGTTCAACAAAAAATTTAAATTACCCTATGATTTACACACTGGAATTCGAGTGCATAGTGGAAGCTGGATATTATGGCTTCTACAGTTTTAAACATGGATATTTTTCTTACTCAAACACATAGCTTCACGTCAGAAGGCTTCTTTACTGTATTTTGAGTAAATCATGAGGTCATTTTAATTTTGGGGTGAACTATGCAACTAAGAGTGACTTATGAAAAGACAGAAAACCAAATAATCGTGTGTTACTTATTTTTACCACCATTAAATTACCTTCTCTTCACACTGAATGCATTCTGGCTTTGTGTTTTTTGTTGTAGCTGCTGTTGCTGCTGCTGCTGGCCGGCCAGATTGAGCAGTGGATTCCCGCTCAGAATGTTCTCCATACGTATCCTCTCCTCCTCTGCTTTCTGTTCCCTTTCCTTAATTAAACACACACCACAAATAAGACAAGTGATGACTTACGTCAGTAAGATATCAAGAGTCAGGCTGTTCATAATCACAAAAATAAACCCTGAAATGGTGACCAGGATCATCTAGAAGGGCTTAATCAAGGTCAGTGAGGTTTACCTTCCTCTCTAGCTCCTCAGCTCGCTCCTTTTTGATCTTCTCCAGTTCAGCCAGCAGGGCAGCAGTGTCATCATCACTGTCAGAGCCGGAGTCAGAGTCATCTTCATCCTAAAACATACACAGACACATTTCATCAAGCTGCCATTCATAAATCATTCCTAAACATATATAAGAGAGCATATGTACATCAGTGAGGGGATCATCCGCATCCAGGTTGGCAGCAGGAATCTGATCCAGACGTGGCCGCTTGGAGGAGGAGGATGAAGATGATGACGAGGAAGTTGTGTGCTCTAAAAGAAACAAAGTCACGGTCAATGAACATCTTTTAAAGTTTTTAAAGTGAAAGTGAAGTGACATTCAGCCAAGTATGGTGACCCATACTCAGAATTTGTGCTCTGCATTTAACCCATCCGAAATGCACACACACAGAGCAGTGAACACACACACACACACACTGTGAGCACACACCCGGAGTAGTGGGCAGCCATTTATGTTGCGGCGCCCGGGGAGCAGTTGGGGGTTCGATGCCTTGCTCAAGGGCACCTAAGTCATGGTATTGAAGGTGGAGAGAGAGCTGTTCAAGCACTCCCCCCACCCACAATTCCATCCGGCCCGAGACTAGAACTCACAACCCTTCGATTGGGAGTCCAACCCTCTAACCATTAGGCCACGACTTCCCCATCTTTATATCTTGATATAAAGTCAAAAACATTCACATAAAACATGCTTCCTCACCTCTTGCTCCTCTGTCTCTGCTCTTAACAGTGACTCTCTCTCTCTCCTCCAGCTCACGTCTGAAGTCACGGGCTCTCACCTCTTCTGGAGCATCCTGAGTGGGCTGCCTTCAGGGACACACAAGCATCAGGATGAGTTTTTGCTTAAAGGGATAGCCGTTTAACCAAAAATAAAAATTGTGTCATTAAGAAAGCAGGGACACTGGTAAAAAAAAAAAAAAAAAGTTCATAGGACATCAGTGGTTCAACTGTAGTTTTACAAAGCTACGATAATGCATTGTTTTGGAAAATGCTGCACACTGTTATCTCTACAAAGTCGGGTCAATTTATTTTCAAGGCACTTGTCAGTAATACAGTTAAAATGGGGAAAATATGTAAATGATTGCATTGCTGGGCGATTTAAAACGTGCCCCTACATTTTCTGCGTGTGCTCCTAAAAATGTTCAGTCAGGGGATACAGTGCTCCTAGTAAAAATATTCTTTTTTTTAACTACTCCTTTAAATGCATCGGCATTATACAAATTCTGTCCTAATAATTGATTGATTGACCTGTATTTGATCTTGGTGTGTCCTGGCAGGTCTCTGCTGGAGTACTGCTTAGACAAAGCACTCAGATCACCCTCTCCTTTGCCCCGTCCTCCTCTCGCGGGCTCAAACGTTGGCCTGGCTGCTGTGGTCATCTTCGGTTAACTGAAACGAATGTGTTGTAACACACAAACAAATTCCTCACGTCTGATGAAGCAAAGGTGTAAGGATGTTTCAGCCGTTATGAAGTGATGACATGTTTCGATTACCGTCTAACAAATTACCCCATCTATCAACTTCTCTAAAAACGAACTAGGTGGGAATATTGTAATGACTGTAACAGGAAAGATCTAATGACTTTTAACGTCTGTTTGTATGCTTACGTTTTCAATAAAACCATGTTTGTTTTACGTTAATAGTAACATTATTTTAAACTCACCTGCAGCAGGACGATATGACTCTAACTCTATACTTCCAAACTTATAAACGAGACCACATGAATTTAAAGCGCTAACACCGAGAAACTAAATAAATTAGCCTAGTTTTTAAACACTTTTTGGCTAACGTTACCAGACTCGCTGTTGTTGCTCCTCACTGGTATCCCATCAAACACCGCGACAGGCATACAGTCACGTGTGTGTGTGTGTGTGGGGGGGGGGGGGGTTACGGTGGCTGCAGCGGGACAAACACTTACTCGAAAGTATATACGCCGCGCCGGTGTTCTGTCGATTTGTCCTACGCTGTCAGATTTTCCTACCTCCCACCAAAACAGTGGGTAGTACAATTCCACAACGAAAATTCTACTGTATAGTTATGGTTTATTAACGTCTACACCTACCACAACCCTATCATACCCTTACAGTACTGCAAATACAGTAATTATGTGTTATATTCGCGGTTGTAGCTAAAAGGGATACAGTTACAGGAAACCAACAATACATAATATTTTCTACCAATTAGATTGCGTTTTTGTTAAAGTCTACACCTACCCCAGCCCAAAACCTACCCTTACAGTAATGCAGATACATTGAATATCGTTGTTTAGCATGAGACAAAGGACGCGATATTGATGTGCGTGTGCGCAGTAAACCCGTGTAGGAAAATCTGACAGGGTAGGATAAAATGTCAGGACACCTGCATGAAAATGACAATAAAATGCATTTTCAGTTATATTATCTAAATAAAAGCGCCTTAACCACCACAAGGATAAATATAGAGAACAATATAAATTGACTAAAAGACTTGAAAATACTGTATTTTTTTTTTTTTACTAAACTCAAAAACCGAGTGAAATTGAAAACATAGACTAAAAGCAAGAGTACTTCAAAAATGAAAATGCAAAGCTATAATAACCTTACACACTTTCCACTACTTTCAGTATATAAATAAGGAGGATAGACACCCAAAGTGAGGTTTTACTAGCTTTAATATTCCTGAAACGTCCATGTTGCAGAAAAAAAAAAAGTACAAAAGTGTCTGACAGTAAAAATATGAGAATGCAAGGGGCATAAGAGAGCCCTCACTCACTAAAACAGCAATGTCTCATACAGGGCTGCAAAATTCATCTCCGAAATATCACTAATACAAAGCCAGACAATTAATCAGTTAATATACAAAACCACACAGTTGACCAGGCAGTAAGACATGCATTAATACAGTCTTTCCATGAGTGAGAGAGAGAAAGAGAGAGCAAAAGAGAAGAGAGCAATAGATGAATTTAGTATCTATAAAAAATGTTCATCATATCTGACACGTTCAATTCATAACATTTCCATACATTTGTTGACAGCTCTTCGGCTTCCATTCGATTGGTTTTCAAAAGTTCTGAGACGTTTTGCATATGAGATCTGAGGCTGGGTTCAGCCAGGGCTCCTGTAATGGCTCTATACAGTTGTCTGTTTTGTAAATACATGTGATTACTAAAACCGCTGAGAACAGCCCAAGAAAATAAAACAATTATAATAAATTGAGATTTTTTGCATATGTGACATCATCAGAATAATAAAACAAGACACAGATAATCTGTGAGCAATGGAGGGTGAAGCTTCCTGACAGTAATGACACATCAGGGCAAGGGGTCATTGTTATGGAGTGAGGTCATTGCTATGGTAACAGCAGTGAACTGCTACTGCGGTCAAACTTCTTGCCTTTCGAGAGTGCAGCAACTTGCTTCATCAATTCTCTGTTCTTCGTCTGAGAGACAAACAAATAAAACCACAGCTGGTCAAAAGTATGAACACTACAGTTTGAAAGTTCACAGTAGCACAACACATTTGTAAAAAAATAATATCTACTAAATACTGCAAGGCTGCATGAAATTGATCAAGGTTGAATTGATACATTTCAAACAAATGCTAAATTTTTATTCAGCAAAATATTATGGCTTCCACAAACATATTAAACAGCATAGCCATTTATGAAATGTTTCATAAACAGCAAATGATTTGTGAAGGAGGAGGTGATACTGAAGGCTAAAGTAATGAGCCTTCAGTATCACAGAAATAAATTACATGTAAAAATATATTTAAATAGAACACCATTACTTAGAATAGTATTATCATTTCACACTATTAGTAATTGTACTGTATATTATATAAAAAGCATAGGAGACTTCCTTCAAAAACACCAAAACTAATCTTACCAGCCCCAAACTTAAAAATAGTTCACTTAAAAATGATAATTCTGTCATTAATTACTCACCCTTGTGTTGTTCCAAACCTGTAAGACTTTCATCCACTTTGAAACACAAATTAAGATATTTTTAATGAAATCCAAAATGAGCCTCTGCGAACAGAAACGTATTCTTGTAACCTCATAAACTGATAGTTGAACCAATGATGTCTGATGGACAATTTACTGATGTCTTTACTACGTTTCTGGGTCTGGAAACACTTCAGTTGTGTTACTGTCTATGAAGGGTCAGAGCTCTCGGATTTGATCAAAAATATCACGATTTGTTTTCCAAAGATGATGGAGGTTGTACGTGTTTGGAACAACATTAGGGTGAGTAATTAATGACCCTATAAATGAGAATAATAATTTCTTAAAGTGCTTATCAAAACACTAACAGACACATTTTCCACAGTAATAAAGTAATAGAAATATTGTTTATTCTTGTTATCACTTTAAAATGATGAAATATTATGATGTGTGATGAAAAGTGTGTTGTGTAAGTGACCTGTTGTTGCTCCATGGCCTCTTTGTGCGCTTTCTCCATGTTGTTCATCTTCACCCGCATATTTGACTCCTGATACTGAAAGTCTGCCTTCAGCTCCGTCAGCTGAAACCATAAACAAACTTATGAAATTATATTTTCAAGTCATTTTTCCAAACTTGTCTAAGGCAATGAACCAGTTTCCCTTGTGTTTCATTACCAAACAAATCAATCGACCATAAAAAGCCTCAAGAGCAGGGCTCCAGATCAACTATTTTTACTAGGATCACTGTATCCCCTGACTGAACATTTTTAGGAGCATAAGCAGAAAATTTAGAGGCACACCTTAAATCAGCCCAAAATGCAATAATTCACATATTTTCCACAACTTAACTGTATTACTGACAAGTGCTTTGATAATAAATAAGCTTAACTCATTGAGATTACAATGTGCAGCATTCTTTTAATTTCAAAGAGATGACAACTATATATGATCAAATTATTATGGTTATTTAAAGTTTTTACACATCTGACAGTAAAGCACTAAACTAGAGTTGGGAAGCTTACAAAGTATTTTTTTTATTAAAAACAGTAATGTGTCTAATTTTTAGGTAGAAAAGATATGTATTGTACTCTTATTAAATGTACCAATTGCTCTCCTATAGTCTTGTATAAAATCAACCAACATGGTTGACCAACAAGTGATTGTGTGTGATTTAGTCGCAAAGTGAAGAAAAGTTTGTTTTATTTCAAAATATAAAAGGAAAAAGTATAAATTAATGACTAATAAGCCAGTTAGTGCTCCTCTGCAATTGAATCATAATTGGCTAGTCCATTTTTTACACACACACACACACACACACACACACACACACACACACACACACACTTTGGTGTGAAGTGAAAGTTTTCCCCATCCTGTTTTTTTTTTTTTTTTTTTTTTTTTTTTTTGCATGTGTCACACTTAAAAGATTCAGATCAGCAAACAAATTTTAATATTACACAAAGATAATTCAATTAAATGCAAAATACAATTTTTAAACGATGATTTCATTTATTAAGGGGGGAAAAGCGGTCCAAACCTACCTGGCCTTAACTGAAAAATCACTGAACTTTTTACCACATTTTCTTTAGTAAGCCATGTTAAATTTCATTAGCCACACCCAAGCCTAATTACTGCCAGACCTGTTGAATCAAGAAACCACTTTAATAGAACCTGTCTGACAAAGTGAGGAATGCCTGAAGAGCAACACATCATGGCACAATCTAAAGAAATTCAAGAACATGTGAAAAAAAAAAACGGTTGACATGTATCAGTCTGGAAAGGATTATAAAGCCATTTCTAAGGCTTAGGGACTCCAGCAGACCATGGTCAAAACCATTAACCACAAATAAAGAAAACTTGAAACAGTGATGAACCTTCCCAGGAGTGGCCAGCCAACTAAAATTACTTAAAGAGCGCAACGACGACTCATCCAGTAGGTCATAAAAGAACCCAGAACAACATCTAAAGAGCTGCAGGCCTCACTTGCCTCAGTTAAGGTCAGTGTTCCTGATTCAACTACATTAAGAGACTGGGCAAAAACGGCATCCATGAGAGAGTTCCAATACAAAAGCCACCGCTGACCAAAAAGAACACAAACGCTCATCTCACCTTTGCCAAAAAAAAAAAAAAAAAAAATCTTGATTATCACCAAAACTTTTGGGCAAATATTCTGTGTACTGATGAGACAATTGTTTAACTTTCTGGAAGGTGTTTGTCCTGTTACATCTGGTGTAAAAACAAACAGTCATGATGGTGGTGGTAGTGTGATGGTCTTGGATTTTTGCAGCTTCAGGTCCTGGATGACTGGCCGTAATTGATGGAACCATGAATTCACTCTATCAGCAAATCCTGAAGAAGAATGTCTGGCCATAAGTTTGAGACCTCCAGCTCAAGCGCACTTGGGTTATGCAGCAGGGCAGTGATCCCATACACACCCGCAAGACCACCTCTGAATATCTCAAGAAAAACAAAAATGAAGGTTTTGGAGTGGCCCAGATAAAGTCTAGACTTCCGATCCGATTGAGATGCTGTGGCATGACCATAAACCGTTCATTCATGCTCAAACCCTCCAATGTGGCTGAATTAAAACAATTCTACAAAGAAGAGTGGGCCAAAATTCCTCCACAGCGATGTGAAGGGAGGAACAACCAGTTATTAGATTTAGGGGGCTAATACTTTTTCCACATAGGTCCAGGCAGGTTTGGACCACTTTTTCCCCTTAAATTAAATAATTTTCAAAACTGCATTTTGTATTTAGGTTATCTTTGTGTAATATTAAAATTTGTTTGATCTGAATCATTCAATGTTTTGGTTTCACGGCACTGTGTGTGTGTGTGTGTGTCTGTGTGTGTGTATCTATACACATACTGTATATGTCTTTAAAATGGCACAACGTTTTAAACTTTGGCTAATATTAGACATAATTTAGTCGCCCAGAATATATGGGTGATATACTCGCAATGTGGAGTGTTGCAAAATAACATTTAAATTTAGGCAGATAAGATTTTGCAGGATACAGCACGTATTTTAAACCGTGAGTTTGTAATGCTGCCATCAGGTAGGAGATTAAGAACTCCGAGTTGTAGATTAAATCAGTTCAAGAACTCTTATATTAATTCTGCGATTAAGCTATTAAATGACATTATGTGAGGTTATGTATTTATGGATAATTTATTTATTTTTCTCTCTTTTCTAACGGTTATAAGTTTAACGTTACAGCCTTACTACTTCTGGTTTTCTACGTCAGCGCTGTCTGGCTGATCTGTTTATAACAGAGATTTCTGTAGAGAATTAGAATGGTTCTCAGTAAATCTTGCAGGAACCTTTATTCATGCTGCAGTGAATTCAAACACTTCTCACTGGATGTCGCAGCACTGGTTGGTTCCCGAGTAAAACGGTTCTGAGCTCGGACCCCGTTTGTTTGTTTGTCGAGGTCCACACTGCACAGCTCAACTGAATAGAGGGATTTTGTTACACTTGTTTCGTTTGCAGTTTTATGTTTCTCATATGCAACCAAAATGGCAGAGCGAGTTGAACAGCGCGGTGGTCGTGCCAGTGAGACTGCGCACTAAATGAACTTGTACCGGCAGAAAAATGGTCGCATTCTACAGCCCTGCTCTAGAGAATTTGTATCCATTTTATTTTAAAATACTAAATATGTACTGAAACACTGGATAGAAAGCTCAACTGGAACACACCACATTTGCACAACAACAAATGCAAATTCACATCAATGAAATCTTTATCTTTACTTATGGACTTCTAGTAACAGCTCAAACATTTGAGGATAATTATCACCTCAGTCAGCAAATGGACTGTGATGTGGGCGGCTGGCTGATCTGACAACAGGATGGTGCTCAGAGATACAAGTCTATTTGAATATGTTAATGAACACTTATGCATCCATCAGTCTCTACGTACTATTTCCTGGCATCTGATTTCGAGTTTTTCCTTTATGAAAATGACTGTATGAGTCACACGAGTCATGCTTGTAACCTGAAAGAGCTGTAGCTACAAAATGGGAACATTTCATGTGCACGCTGCACCAAAGCCAGGAAGTCACATCTGAAATTACCTTCCTGTCTTTCTCAAGGATGGTCTGGTCTCTCTGCTGGAGCATGCGCTTCAATGACATCACTTCCTCTTTCAGCTGACTAATCAAGATAAAGTTATCCGTGCCTCCAGAATCCATTGACTGAGTGATTGAACTACTGGAGGGGAAAAAAATAAGTGTTTAACATTTAAGGAGGGAATGTGACAGGCTGCCTGGAAGGCCAGAGACAGACAGACAGAGCCGATCACAGCCAGAAGTAATTACCTGTCTCCATTGGATGGCTTTGACTCTAGTTTGGGTTTTTTCTTTGGTGTTTCCTTTTGAATGCTGCACAAGAGAAACAAATTAGAGTCAATACACCTCAACACAATCTCAAAGCATGCAAAACAACACACTGATTATCTTAAATATTAAACTGTAGTCGAATACAAACTGCATGCCTCCAGTACGTATGTAAAAAAGATGCATCTCACCTCTGCTTCCACAGTCCCTGATCCTGCTCTGGGCTTAAAGTACCGCTTATTCTGTAACACACATACACAGGACAGCATTTTTGTAAGGTTTTTCAATAAACAAGTTTGTATTCTTGTGACTGGACTCTGATGCACGGTGATGCTTGTTTGCATACGTGTTATTATTATTATTATATTGCTTACTTGTGATGCGAACTTCCATGTCTGTGGTGCTGATGATGGTGTCTCTGATGTTCCTTCTCACTGAGAGAAGAGGAGTTAGAGTGGGAAGAGCCAAGGCCTTTCCGCTGCTCTTTCGTTTTCTGTAGAACACGACGATATGACAGTGTGCAGAGCCAACACAAGAGCTTCCCATCCACCTGGAGAAAAACAGGATTCACATCTGCATTAAGTGTGCTCAGTCTTATTTTAGTTCTCCAAACAATTCTGATAATAAATGTGTAAAGCTGCCTGTTATTGTCGAGAGGAGTGGGCTTTAATGATTCAGCTCTGTGTTGTGCTTGTGCCTAACCCAACAGCAGTTTTGTGCAACTTGTCCAGTAATTAATGACAGACATTATGGAGCGCTTGACACTGAACAGAAGCTCATGCTTTCAATGTGCTGAAATCTAGAAACAGTGACTGTTCAATCTGTCAGAGCAAAGGGAATCACATCACACCACATGCAGCGTGGGAGAACACAGCCAGCATGTGTGTGGATGAGTAATAAGAACGTGCATGTGCGATTGGTCACCTTTCTCCTTCCCTCGTCCTTCCTGTCGAAGGCACACTGCTGCTTGCACTGTTCGCAGGTCTGTGGAGGGCCATACTTCTTCTCCGAGTTGGTGCAGCGCTGGCATTTGGTCCCAATGAATGCAGCAATAATGTTACAGTACTGACATGGCTTCGGCTAAAAGAAAAAAAAAAAGAGGACAAGATGTGTGTTAGCGCACACATCTGTGGGATTTCCAGTTATTTACACATATACACTCTCAAGTGAACATACCGTCCCAAACTGTTTGACATTCTGTGCGCATTTCTTACAGATAGTGTTGGTTTTGCTGAGGGAAAAAAAAGTTATGTTTTTCATTAGCATTGATATGGTGAAATAATTATTTTCCACAGGATGGTTGTGTGATTCTTACCTCTCCTGCTGAAACTCTGACCTGCAGTAGGTGCATTTCACTATAGGGTGCGCGATCCGGCACTCCTGCAAGGAAAAACCAATCAATTGTACGCTATAAACTTTAAATGCGCCCGGTGTTTAGATACGTTCTAATAATTTGTCCACCACTGCACACGGAACAAGTATTTTCACCAGCTAAACATATTTGTAAGTCCTTTTTTTCTATTTTTTGCTGTGGTTTCAGTAGGAAATATCGGTTTTACATTTCCAAATGTTCAGATTTTTGTCTGACAACAGCCAGTGCTCCACACAGAGATCTGATCTGATCATTATCAGTCTGTCTGGAATGACATGAAGACACAGAAACAGACTAAATCCAGAAGAACTGTGGCAACGTCTCCAAGATGCTTCAAGAAACCTACCTGCAAATCTACCTAGTGCACCTAGGGCAAAAGCCACTTTAAACGTAAAGGACGATCACATCAACTGTTGACTTCATTTAGTTAATAGAAGTCAATTGATAACGAAAATCTATTTATGACATTATTTTTTTTGGTAGCATAGCATCCTCATTTTACAGCATTTTTTTTTACCTAAAACATTTAACAGTACTGTAGCTTTGCAGATAGGTCTCTTGAAGCATCTTGGAGACGTTGCCACAGTTCTCCTGGATTTAGTCTGTCTCCGTTTGTTCTGTTCCTTCATTTAATTCCAGACACAGATGATGATCACATCAGATCACTGGCTGTTGTCAGACAAAAACCTC
Source organism: Carassius auratus (assembly GCF_003368295.1). Taxonomy (NCBI): domain Eukaryota; kingdom Metazoa; phylum Chordata; class Actinopteri; order Cypriniformes; family Cyprinidae; genus Carassius; species Carassius auratus. The sequence goes on along the minus strand of NC_039272.1, from coordinate 1,736,471 downwards.
ACTGGACTATTACACTTAATGGCTAAATGAATGTTTGGAAATGCAAACTGATATTTCCTACTAACACACTACTGCAAAAGCTAAAAAATGAAACAATTTTAAGCTGATGAAAATACTAATATTAGGCCACAACCGTATGTAGATGTATATAAACAGAATCCAACAAGGCCAGTGTAGCTAAGTACAGTTACAATTTCATGTATGACTTGTCAGCTGTATCGTAAGGACAGCAGTGTTTTTTAAGCTTTAACAGTGTCTAGATGCTTTTGCTACTCATTTTTGACACGTACACAGCTCTCTGACCTTAAACAGGACACACACTTTTCCCCAGACTCATGTAAACAGCAGTGTGTGTGCGCTCTCACCTTGCAGAGCTGCTGGCCCTGCGATAACTCCTCGAACGGGAACCGCTGGTTACACTTAGTGCAGGCGTACAGGGCCGATGTGGCCATCACCAAGCCCAAAAACACACACTAACCGCTACTGATAAAATATATACACACTTAACGCGCAGACGACCTTTAACACATACGTTCAGGTGAGACCTGAGCAGATTCAATCCCAATTAAAACTGCACTTAATCCCGATAAATAAAATTGATCCAACCATCTAAAACTGCTCTGCGAACACTATTATATAATAAAAACACCAGTGGCTTAAACTCATGATAACTACATATAAAATGCTATATCGCTTTACGTTAAAAGAATGACTAAAAACCTGATTTCATTTCTCGGTTTTTCGGCTCCTGGGGAGAATTTGCTTTCTCCTTTTTGTATCTCGGTCGACGCACGAACCGGATGCGACCTGTGACTACAAAGGAAAGACTTAACGGCCAATCAGATGCCGGCGCCGATGGGCGGGAAGAATGGGTTTGAAAAATAGGCACCAATCAAAGAGCTCGTCCCGCCTCATTAAAAAACTACGTATTGTTTTCTGTGACGTGTTTGTGATGTAAAGCTCTCACCCTTTCTTGTTCGTTTTAGTGAAACTGGCAACAGTACGACTGTAAGGGGCTCCATTATGGCTCAGATTGAAAATCAGAATTTTCTCTTGAGTAAAACAAAACTAAAGACAGAATGGCAGAGAACCTAGTTGTAACCTAGAAATAATTCGAGTGATTGTATAATTAATTTGAATTACAGCGGTGATATTTACGGAATATTTAATATGATTACTTGTGATTTCCAGCAGCATATTCCCTTAAATTACTTAAAAACTGTATATAGTACTGAAGATGAAGAAGAAAAATAAAATAAGCAGGCTTATGTCAGATTTAAATAAATACCAACAAAAATAGTTAGATGATACACCTTTTTCATAAAAACAAGAACAAAACAATTTTCTTAAGTATTTCGTTGCATAGTTAAAAGGTATTCTGCTCATTGTGCATTACTGCATTTAGTATTGGATCTTACATGAACCAGATACATCCAAACAACTTGTAAGAAGTGCCTCTTATGTAATACTTAATCCAAACATATAATATCTGTTATTTAATTATTTTTATATTATTATTTTCATATTTCAAATTTGACAGTAAATAAGCATTTAAAATATACATTCTAATAAAGATTTTCATGTGAATGTCGAATTTAGCTCATCAGCATTTGTACGCAGCTATTTTTTATTTTTGTAAATGACACAAACAATGATTAAAATTACTATAGAAATACTATAGAAAAAAATATAGCCTTATTGCTAAATAAATTTTTTATCAGTTTTGGTTTGTGCGTCACTCAAGGCAAAATAAACGCGACTGGCGTTCACTGTATCTTCTGTGATCCTGATAAAAAAAATATGGCGGATCAGTCGGTGGGTAATGGATAGAGGGTTATTTTCTAAGTGGTCTTGGTGGCGATTTAAATGAAAGATGCTCTGTCTGTGTTGGTTGATATCATTTATAATTGCGTTATATCCTCATAGGTTGAGATTACTGAGGGCTGTCGACTTCCCGTGCTGCGAAAGAATCAAGAAAATGAAGACGAATGGCGTAAGTATCCAATAGCATCAACGTATATAATGTAACACTAGCAGCTCCTCTGCCTTACATGTCAGTGCTCATGTATACAAAAACAGCTACTTTCGAATAGCAGTATAATATATGTAGATATTTACGAATTTAACGGTTTGTTCTTCTCTTTATAGCTTTGGCTGAAATTCTCAGTGTTAAAGACATCTCTGGAAAAAAGCTCTACTATGTTCACTATATTGACTGTGAGTATTAATTATTAGCTTTGGTTACCTACCTTATCTTTTTTGCCTTCAGAGTGTGAATGATTCCATATTGAGCTTTTAATTTCAAACCAAAAACTCTGCTAAATTTGTTGGGGGTTTTTTGTAAGTTAATAAGCGCCTGGATGAATGGGTTACACCAGACCGACTGGATATTAAGAAGCTCCAGTTTCCCAAGAAGGAGGCAAAGACCCCGATGAAGAATGGGCTGCCTGGGTCTCGCCCGAGCTCGCCAGAGAGAGACGTGGTAAGCCTGTGGCTCTAGATGTAGAAACAACACTGTCCCATGTCAGTGGAAAAAATATACAGTATATCATACTCAGCTGTTTTCAAATTTGCATGCTGTTCCGTCCGTTTATCATCTCTCACTTTCTGTTCAAATTTAGAAGAAGAGTCTAGATCTCCATGTTCAGTCTGCTTCAGCTACTTCAAGAGGCAAAACCCTCCCCACACTGGTACAGAAGATCCCTGCCCGTTCTTTTTGCCAATCAATCTGTACAGAAAGAGTTTATGATGAACGAGCTGGATTCAAGACTAATTTAAATAAACTCATTATCCACTTTTTAGAGTGTGAGGGATGCAGTTTTTGCCTCATCTCGATTTAAACTGCAGAGAGCAGTTAGAACCTTTTATGTAACGTGTAAATTAAAGATATTTATTGAACGATAATGTTAACATAGTATGAAAGGAGTTACATAATATTAAATATTTGAAAGATGCTAAGTTACTAAGTTACATCTAAAATACTAGATACGTTATTAGAATTTATTACACAGGGAATTGAAAAAAGATGTTTTGTTACTCCTAAAACAAATCTATTCATTTTCTGTATGTTAAAGCTCAGCCAGACTCATTACTCATTAGTTTTTATTTGTTTTCATGAGGTAAGTGGCAGAAATTCACTCATGGTTTTGTTGTTCGTTATGATGAATTTTAGTACATTTTAAAGAATGTTACAGAGAAAAAAGTAGCTGTTGTTTCTGTATGATTTTACAGAAAAGGAAAGCAGATTCAGTGTCTTTGGCAACACAAGTGACCGCAGCGACTCCAGTGACTTCACTTCCTGGTTCTGTGGATGCAAGTCAAGCCTCTGTCTATCCAGCAATGAGAGATTCCTCTTTCAGCATTAAATCCAGAGACGAGCATGAACCACTCACCTCTCTCACCACAGTAAGAAATCACTGCATTTGAAACAACTCAAGAATAGTTTCTCTTAAATATTGAATTTCAAAAAATGTTAGGTCTAAAGAAGTTTTTAAAATATCGTTTTAAAAATCAAGCCTTTCTTTATCGCCTGTGCTTCTTCCTCCTCAAAGAATGGCACATCATCCATCCAGCGTCATCTCATTCCTCCTCAGCCTGGGAGAAAAAGAAAAAGTTGTGGAGGGACAGATGAGGTATGTCCTGCAGCTAAAAATGCCCATTCTCTAAAATAAAAATGATATCTATCTTTTACATTATTTATCAAGATGGTGTTCTGTTAAAAGTAGGATTGTAATGTTTTAGGGCACTTATTTTCTGTATATTTTATGATGGTACTTTAATTTAACAGTAGTACTACTGTTATTGGTGAATTACTGTGTTATACTAATTCTGTACAGTTATATTAACCAACACTGACTACTAGTAAGAGCTAACCAAAACCAAATTATTAAAATGTTTTCCACTGAGATTTTGCTTTTTGCCCTTCTATGGCTTACCTTCCTCCATTCAAATTTCCCAAAGCTTTGCAACCCCTTGTGTTTTTCTAGATGGTAAAGATGTTCCAGAATAACAGCCCTCGCTGCCCCACCGTCTTTTTGCTGCCAGGAGAGGTCCAGCTCATTTACTTCCCATTGCTTTTGCTTTGGTTTGAGTGTCTTGTCAGAATGGAGGCTTAGGGTCATGAAAGATTCAGATTCTAAACAGAATGGACTCTGTACATTAAGTAATAGAATCCATTGCACTGAATAAATAAATATATATTTTAGTAAAGAAAATCAGGTGAACCTGACATGAAAAAAAAAAAAAAACAGTTTACATATGAATTCCATTTTTTAAATATGAAGCAGAGTCACGGGCTTCATGTATTGGTGTTTCATACTATTCTCCCTGACTCTACTCTCTGGTTTCAGGACTCTCAGGACAGTTCAGATGGAATCCCATCTGCCCCGCGCATGACCGGTAGCTTGGTGTCCGACCGCAGTCATGATGACATTGTGACACGAATGAAGAACATAGACTGTATTGAGCTGGGCCGCCACAGACTGAAGCCTTGGTACTTCTCTCCATACCCACAGGAGCTCACCTCTCTGCCCATTCTCTACCTCTGTGAATTCTGCCTCAAATACCTCAAGAGCCTCAAATGTCTTCAAAGACACTTGGTAAGAATAGTTAGACAGCTGACACATTAGTTACATTTTGAAGACATTTTTCATTGTCAGTAGTTCAGTCATGCATAAAGTATACCACACACTAAAGTCACATATAATGCAAACAGCTACAGTACTTCTGTCGCAGTACATTTTCATAACCAGCTTGAACACATTTCTACTCTCATGTAAAACTCTTGATTACACAGATTCCCATTGAAACTTTGCAGTGGGAAATGTGACCACATCTTTAAATAGCGTTTATAGTTACACATATTTAGTATCTAATTTTATTGCATTTAATATAACTGTTTCTTCTTCTGTAATTTTTACAGACAAAATGCAACTTGCGGCATCCACCAGGAAATGAGATATACCGCAAAGGAACCATCTCCTTTTTTGAAATAGATGGCAGAAAAAACAAGGTGTGTAATGAGAGGGAGATGACAAAATTAGAGTTTGGATTAGTGCTTTAACACAAATAACTCTTGAATTTTGTTGTTAAATTGACTATACATAATCAACAAATATGTGTTTGGACACTTTCCTTTAATAGAGTCATGCAAATGTTTTACTGCATGTACTATACATCTTTTGTGAGCTTTTAAAGGTCTTTTAAATCTATTTTAAATCTTCTCTTTCACTGCACAGGCATATTCCCAAAATTTGTGTTTATTGGCTAAATGCTTCCTGGACCATAAGACCCTGTACTACGACACAGATCCTTTCCTCTTCTATGTTATGACGGAGTATGATTCAAAAGGTTTCCATATAGTTGGCTACTTCTCAAAGGTATTTTTAATCTCTGCTGGCATCTATTTTTATGTTTTTTTAATCCTTCAAACATTGCTTATGCTGCTTTTAAAATGAACACCTCTTGGCTTCTTTGAGGCCACTGTATTGAATGTTTTTTTCCTTGTTCATTAAAGGAGAAGGAATCAACTGAAGACTATAATGTGGCCTGTATCCTGACCTTGCCACCTTATCAGAGAAGAGGCTATGGCAAACTACTAATAGAGTTCAGTGAGTCATTTTACAATTTTCATGACTAAATCAAATTGCATTAGTCAAACAACATTTTTGCTCAAAAATTATTTATGCCTCGAAGTTAGTTAATATAATTAGCCCTGAATGTTGTGGGCCTTGCTTAAAAAACACATCTTCTCTCCAAGGTTATGAGCTCTCAAAGGTGGAAGGAAAGACTGGCACCCCAGAGAAACCTCTGTCTGATTTGGGCCTGCTCTCGTACCGTTCATACTGGTCCCAGACCATTCTGGAGATACTCATGGACCTCAAATCAGAGAATGGCGAGCGACCACAGATTACCATCAAGTATGTGACCACTGGTTGTACTGTACTAAGGAAATACTTTATAGGCACAGTTTACTAGCAGTGTTCTTGCTTTTGATGTTCTTAGTGAAATTAGCGAGATCACAAGTGTCAAGAAAGAGGATGTGATATCAACTCTTCAATACCTCAACCTCATCAATTATTACAAGGTAAAAATAACACTTTCAATGAACACTTCTCAATTTAAGTTCTCAATCTGAGAACTTAATTAGTTGGATTTGCTCTTCTCTATTGCAGGGTCAGTATATCCTCACCTTGTCTGAGGACATAGTGGAAGGTCATGAGCGTGCCATGCAGAAACGCCACCTCCGCATTGATCCCAAATGCTTGCATTTCACTCCTAAAGACTGGAGCAAGAGGGGCAAGTGGTGAGGCACAGGAGGGCCACTACCGCACAGATGCAGACAAGAATTAAAACCAACATAAATACTGGAAATGGTCTTGAATTGATATACTTTTATGGTTTTATATAAAACACAAAATATCAATCCACCTCAAAAATGTAACATCAAACTTGTAAATAAACAATCTGTTTTTACTGTTTGGGATTATTAACACGTTTTCTTAGTCACTAAAGATTAAAGATATAGGATTGCTTTGCACATTTTCTGAAATATGCGATGCATTACATGTATTTAATATTTTAAAAATTAAGTTACACTATTGTGTCATGGATACTCGGACTGCAGCATGACTACACAAAAACCAGATATAAACTGCTGACATTGCTATGGACTCCCAATTGAATCAGGGTCAAGACCTTTTATTTGTCAATAATGTTAATGTATGAGCAAAAGTTATAGAGCATATAACCAGATTACATAGTGTCATTTTAAACAAGCTCGAGAAAGTTCAGAATTCAAGTAAAGACAGAAGCCTATATGCAAAACCCTGAGGCTGAAAAACTGGGCTCATCTTCCCTCCGCATCAAGATGATGCAGGCAGAATCCCAGTGACATCACAATATTTTGGTCATGTGATGCTCAGGCACAGAGTTCTACTACATACAGCTCATACAGTCGAAGCCCTAATCTCCTTTTAATATGTATTAGTGCTTTAATAGTCTTAATAAATGTATTAATATAATACTAGTATGAAACAGTTTTAGTGATTTAAAATAAGCTTCTTCTATTCATCCAGCCAGCTGGTAGCAGCGAGGTGAATGTTAGTGTGTGAATTTAAATCAGTTGTGCATCACTGCAAGTAACATGAGATCCGAGTGTGGGCATCTACATTCCTTAAAGTCTAAACAAAGGTCTGCACAGGTGTGATGGAGCGTGTGGGAGACCCCGGCCTCTCGGAGGATGAAGTGGCCGTGCGATTGGCCGCCTCCCGCTGCAGCTCTTCCACCCTCTTCTGAAGCTCTGCACGTTTTGCTAGCAGCTCTTTGTAGCGCTGATGGACAGGCTCCTAAAATACATTTTTCATCAAACTGAGACTTTCAAACCAAACATAGACCTCACAATCCATTTAAAAACCCATTGTAAGTCCTTAAAATGATAACCCTGGATAACAACTTCTGGGTTATCTTGATTCACATTGTAAAATTTCACATGGGGTTGACAACAAATCCTGGGTATTCATAAGTTGACACTGTACGTTCCTAAACCCCAAGTTAACATCCTTATTTACAGTGTCAATTGCATTGATTGGACAAATGCAGTCCAATACTGTCAAGTTTTTCCAGAATTGATTTTCGTAATTAATTCATGGTTTCTGTTACCATTTGATAGTTTTCCTTTCAAATGCTGAAACGATGGTTTATGCAATGCATTTTCATAAATGACCAAAAAGCATTTCACAACTGGGTAAAAGTGGTGCTAAATTACCCTTTATCCAGGGTTAAATGCAGAGTTTAGAATAATGATAGCCTGGTGTTTAAGTGCAGTGTGAAAAGCCTGAATGAATTGTCTTTCAAATGAGCAAACTTAGCATAGTCAGATAATAAACCTAACAATTTCAGTACCTACACATCCATTAAAACCTGGAGTGTACCTGTGGTCGCATGCGAGGATTCCAGCGTATGTAGTAGGTGACCCAGAGCTGGAGGTGTCGTATACCAACGGTGGGGAAGAGCACATGGGAGGGATAATGTACATACAGCGGATTCACAAACTCTTCTAGCTGACTGTTCACAAACGACCATAGAGACACAGTGTGCTTCGGGACTTCCTAAACACAAAACAGACACACTCATATATGCAGCTTATAACTGAACACAAGTCTCACACAAACAATGACAACGGATAAGTTGCTCTGGAAAAAAGCATCTGCCAAATTACATCATAATCCATTGAGCCTAACTGTCATATTCCTACTCTTTAAATGAGATGCAAGTGTGCAAATATTTATTTCCAAGGCCATTCTCATTCTTACCTCTTTAAGTCTTTGCTGCTCACTGTTGCACAGAAATGTGCCAAAGAGGCAGCTGTAGAGGTGATCCAGTATTGTTATGAGGAAATACTCATTGAACTCGAAAGCTGCAGGAAACTACAAACACAAATACCTATTACTAATACAGACCACAGAACGTACTGAAGACATAGGCAGGTGTTACTTAGGGAACTCAGGGGTGTTTTGCACTCACCTGTCTTGTCATCTGCCAAACACAATCAATGAACTGCAGGAAGATTGGTGAGCGATCGGCATCTGTGTGATTCTTATCACCATGGCCCACTCGCTGTATACACAAAATATAATCATGTTCAAAAGTATGGGGTGAGTAAGATTTTTTTTATCAAGTCTCTTATATTTACAATGGCTACTTTTGATCAAATATACATTAAAAACACAAATACTGTGAACTATTATTACAATTTATAATAACGGTCTGTATTTTAATAGATGTTAAAATATAATTTATTCATGTAATGGCAATTTTTAGCAACCATTCTTAAGTGCCACATGATCCTTCAGAAATCATTCGAATATGTTGATTTGAGGGACAAGTAACATATCTAATAATTAGCAATTTTTTAAATTCTTTCAAGAATTTAAAGTAGAAAAGAACAGCATTAACTTCAATAAAGCACAAACTTTATAAATGCCTTGACTGTAACTTTTGATCAATTTAATGCATCCCTTTAATGCATAATAAGAGTATTAATTTCTTTACAGAAAAAAATCTTACTGACCCTACTTTTCTAAATGGTAGTGTACGTATTATGTTTTTGTATTTTTTTATTTTAAATGGTCAAAAGTTAAGTATATTATATATTCTATAGAACTAAAATAAAATATATATTGACCAGATATTATAATGAAAATGCAATATCCGATAGACAGGCTAAATTTGGATTCTGGAGCACATGAACCCAAGAAATTGTCCATATGCCAGATACTACTACACTTATATAGGGCACTATGAAGCAGTCATTATATAGTAAATAGTGACTGAGTTAACAAGTGTGCAATTTGGGGAAACAGGTAACATATTTTCTCACAGTCTTGCTTGTTGCTGTGTCATGTAAACTACAACTGGACCCCTGACCTGTTGGAAGCGGTGACCGAAGCTGAGCCACTCTTTCTCCAGCAGTATCTGAAATCCTCGTATGGTTCTGTAGTGAGAGTCCAGCATTATCAAGGCCAGTGAGGTCAGCTGAGGAGTTCTGTCCCAGCCGTCACTGCAATGAACCACCACTGAGGTTTTCCCAGACTCCACCTTATCAGCTATCCTTAAAGCTCCAGCCAGGATCAACTATCACACAAACACACACCACACAGTCAGTGCCACATTCATCATCCTCACGTGTCTTAACATGTGTGAAAGGCGATTAACAAGATCACTTTTGTCTCACCTTAATATGCTCCAGCCAGTGGGTGGACTCGATATTGGAAAGCCAATGAGAATCCTCAATGTTGGGATAGACAACCTCCTTCAGTTTCCTTAGTGACTCACGCATTACATGAATGTTGTGGATGTCCAGAAATACCAGTTCAGCATTCTGATAAGCATCTTCACTCTCAAACCCACCTCCTTTCATCTAAAATGCACATAAACACAGGCTTTCAAAATGTCCTTTCATTCAAAACGCACACTTGAAGTGAAAGAGAGTGCCTACCTTGTTAGCCGCAGCATTCACACTTGGTCTGGCATCGAATATGAACAGTTTGTGTGATTGAGCGTTTGCGTCCATAATGGCCTGAAGGAGCTTCTCATCTTCTTTGCAGCGGCGGCCGTTCTGGCCCACCATCGTTTGACTGGCACGCACCACTGCGGCCTGACTCTCCGGGTGGATCCATGACAGCACCTAAACCAAATCAAGCCAACAGCTTCAGTGGTGAGGCCCGGGGACGAATAATTGTACACACACAGACTGATGTGTGATGATTCAGAAACATCTCATGACACTGACCGGAATGCGTCCTTTGGCCCTAAAGCTGGAGACGCGTCGCAGTTCCTCATCAGTAATGGTTACTGGGACAAATAGCGCTGCTGGGTATGAATCACACAGCTCGTAGTGATCATTTACCTTGGAGATCCTCCAGCTCTCGTTTGGAAGACCCTACACACACACATACACACGTGCATTTAAAACACGAAGCACAAATAACTGATTCTCATTGGTTAATCACAGCATTATGTTAATTAATATTTTTGCATAATGATAATAAACTATATAAAAGATTGCTATCCCAAGTAAACAATATTCTATACAGTTGTGCTCTCCATAGTCATTCTCATTCTATTCAAATATTTCAATTTAATTATTTTAGATTATTCATGTTTGAGACAAGGAATATAAATAATACATTTATTATTATATGGACACTACAAAATACAACATATATTTGTATTGAAAGATTTAACAGACAGATTTAATTTTTTAATTTTCATGTATTAAATTGGTAAGTACCTGTTACACATGGGATAATAAACACTGTCATCATTACTTAAAACAATCCCCCTCAAGGTGACTGTGCTTTACATTAGAGTCCTAATCACTCTTAAGGGATTTATTTTGCAATACATATCGAATGAATTAATATATTACACAGATTGTACCTGTCTCTTGTATTCAGCCAGTGGGTCATACACCTTCCACCCATTCTCAGGAAATACCTGCTTATACTCAAATGCAAAGAGGGACTAGAAAAAGAGGAAGGAAGGAGACAGAAAGAGATACAAATTCATTTTAGGCTGCTGCCGAATTGGTTTAATTTAGTATATAAATCATATGCTGTATTAATATTTTCTTACCATGTTGTTTGACACTGGAAAAGCAAACTTCATCAGAACCTCAAACACGGACTTCTTTAGTGAGTCCTCAGGCTCCTTGTGTACAAAACGTAGGTTCCTCATATCCTACAAGACATACACATTAAGCAAATATGAAAAAAAAGGATGCATCAGGATTGAATATTAAGGGTTTATTCAGCTTCCAGTTTAATGTCCTGCCAATATTTTCAATGGCCCTATCACAAAACTCTTATATACTTTTTTTGCAGTGTATTTTCATATGTGCCAGATGTTCATATTCACATACATACATACATAAAATTACTCAAACTCGGGGAAGAAAGGGAATTTAAGTGAAAATGCCTTATTGATGTCAGAGGAGAATGGGCAGACTGGTTAGAGATGATAGAAAGGCAACAGTAACTCAAATAACCACTCGTTACAAACAAGGTATGCAGAATACAATCTCTGAACGCACAACACATTAAACCATGAAGCAGATGAGCTACAGCAACAGAAGACCACATCGGGTGCCACTCCTGTCAGCTGAGAACAGGAAACGGAGGATACAATTCGCCAGGCTCACCAAAATTGGACAAGAGAAGATCTAAGAAACGTTGCCTGGTCTGATGAGTCTAGATTTTCATGAATGCATGATCCATCCTGCCTTGTCTCAGTGGTTCAGGCTGCTGGAGGTGTTATGTGTGGGGGATATTTTCTTGGCACACTTTGGTCCCCTTCATACCAGTTGAGCATTGTTTAAATGCCACAGCCTACCTGAGGATTGTGCTGACCATGTCCATCTCTTTATGACTACAGTGTACCCATCTTCTGATGGCTACTTCCAGCAGGATAATGCACCATGTCACAAAGCTCCAATCATCTCAGACTGGTTTCTTGAACATGACAATTAGTTCACTTTACTCAAATATCCTCCACAGTCACCAGATCTCAATCCAATAAAGCAGCTTTGGGATGTGCTGGAACGGGAGATTCGCATCATGGATGTGCACCCGACAAATCTGCAGCAACTGCGTGATGCTATCCTGTCAATATGGACCTAAATCTCTTCAGGGGGTCCAACCCAGTACTAGCAAGGTCTACCTAATAAAGTGGCCAGTGAGGTTTTTTTTTTTTCATTTTCAATTATATTTCAGCTTTATTTAGCGCTTCGAGTTTGAGAAAGGTGTTACTATTTAAATGTAGGCATTACTAATCAAATGTATTATTATTATTTCATATATATAATAAACAAAACAACTTTTTTAAATATTTTCAAAAAGAAAATTACAAATCAACCTTGCAGACAAGGCCGTAAGAGACATCTCCTCTGCTAGTTGCTGCTCCAATCTTCTCTACTCTGCTCAAAACCCCCAGTGGTAGATCCAGCTGAAACACCGGTTCCTAGACAACAAATGAGGTGATGGAAGTCTTTAGTTTAGAAACTCTCTCCAGCAGTCATACAAAAACAGCATAAGCACATGGCTCTTACTCTGTCAGTGCTTCTGAAGAAAAGTCTGTAGTTAGTGACGGTCAGAGATCCTCTAACAGGCCCAAGGAACGGACAAATGTAAGTCACATCTTTAGCTGTAGACACACACACAAGAAACAGATACATTTACACCATCAGAATGGATGGTTTACGGAAGTCAGTATAAATGAACCACAAATACCGGAATCCTGAACCAGTTCCTCTGGCAGAAGAGGAAGTTCGCCTTTACTGGGGTCTTTGTAGATCTGCACACAGAAGAACATGAGATCAATAGAAAGGAACTGAGACTTAATCCAAACTTTAGGCTTACATTTATACTTTCATACCCTTTCAGTTGCCTTTCCTTTACTCTGTAAGGAATTTAAGACAGATGAGGTTTAGTTATCGTAACAGTTCAGAGCATACAACAGGTTTAGGAACAGAATAAGAAGTGCTGGGTTGGACTTTGGTCCTGACTGACCCGCAGCTCTGTGTCTGAAACTCTGGGGCCACTGGAGCGGTCCGAGCGCGTCGTGGTGGAGCTGAAAGGAATAAAGCACACCTATGAGCTTTACACATTAAAGGACGCATTTTCTTAAAAATTAACATTCTGTCATCAGTTACTGATACTCATGTTGCTCCAAACCTGTGACAGCATTAGCAATCATTCACTATCATTACATCTCCTTTACTATACAGAAAAAAATGAGTGGTGTGTTTCTGCCTAATATCTCCTTTAATGCACTACAGATTAATTAAAGAAAGTCAGTCATACAAGGTTGGAAAATATATATTGAGCAAATAATGACAGACTTTACATTTCTGAGTGAACTATCCCTTCCTTAAAAAATAGTGATATACATTATTTAAACGTCCTAGAAAGTTTTTCATACGACGCGTCTGCGAATCAGGTAACTTTAAGTTATTGTAAATATTCACTCATTAACGTTAATGCCTCTGTGTGAGAGAGTGTTTTTGTGTTTTCTCTTGGTAATCAACGTTACCTGCACAGCGACTCCACGCTGTCCACACTGCCGCTCTCCTCCATCCCGAACTGCGCCACTGATAAAGTTGTCTAAGTTAACTTAACTCTGGAAATTTAGTGAGTGTTCAGTGCGGAACCTCAGTGAACACAAACAGCGGAAGCCGCCATGTCTTCCCAGAATTCCTCTAGGTGGGGGCACAGACATATGGGTGGGGCTGGCAGTGCGCGCTCGCGCGTTAGGCGTTTGTGGCCGTGAGCGCGTGATTGTTGGTCACCTTGTGGGGACTTTTCTTCCGCCAGATCAAACTAGAAACTAGACCAAACAACATGAGACACAAACACCAAAAAGAGCATAGTGTAACTATACGTATTTTATAAACAACGACAACCAATAAAGGTAAAAGAATGTCCACTTATAAAAAAAAACGTTATTTTCTTACATTTTTAGTGAAAAGTTTAATTAAACAATGTCTTAATATTAAAAGATGTTGGGATTAGGGTTAATAAAAATTAATGAATGAAATGTCTTTATTGAGTTAATATGTATTTTTAAAAGCTTGATATAAATACAAAATTCTTTAAAACGTGTGTTAGCTGATTGATATAACATTGACAAACTGTTTTTTAACCGATTTAACTAACTAACATTCTGGACAAGATAATAGAAAAAATGAAGTAAAGATAGACATGGGTCTCTCTTCTTTTTTTTTTTTTTTTTTTGATAAATAAAGTCTTAAAGTCCGGTTATATGGTAAATGGTAAATGGACTGCATTTATATAGCGCTTTCAACAGACCACATGGCCATCCAAAGCGCTTTACAATTTGCCTCACATTCACCCATTCACACACACATTCACACACCGACGGCGGTGTCTGCCATACAAGGCGCCATCCAGCTCGTCGGGAGCAGCTGGGGGTTAGGTGTCTTGCTCAAGGACACCTCGACACTTGGTCAGGTGGAGCCGGGGATCGAACCACCAACCTTCCGGTTTGTAGACAACCTACATGAACCACTGAGCCACTGCCGCCCCTCATATGTCCTCATTTCTAGTAATAAATTCCTAATCAGCTGAAGTTTATTAAAACCCTTGGATTTTATTAACCCTAACCCTAACCCTAATATAAATTAAAGCAATCTACTGTACATCCTTGTATGTGCCATTTATCCTCTCAAAAGGAAAAAGCAATTAATAAATTAAATGTATTTAATTGATAATAAGGATAACCATTTGGATTAATATGTTATTTTATTTTGAAGCTGCTGTTATGAATGTAATTTCAGGTCTTTATTATAGTACATCTATCTAAAAACAGTTCTGTTGTATACAAATTTGTGCATACAGAAACTGGATCAATGTAGCCTATAGTGTGCATGTGTAAACTTTCCTGTATGTACATGGTTATGAATGTGTGTGAAACAAAGTATGTACAAGCTTGTGTATGAGAGTTGGTATGTATGTTCATGTGTAAATGCATTTGTACATAATTTGCGTCACAGTGTCTGCTGGTGGGTGTGTGCCTTGGATCTGATCTGAATGGTTAAGGACGGGCAGCACAAGCATCTTTTGTGTGGAGATGTTTGTAGTGGGGTGAGTAACAGCGTGACTGTGACACGAGTGATTAGCAATGCAAAGCTCGGGTACTGCAGAATAGTCTGCACTGGGGAAACATCAACCCTTTCCTGTGCGAGTGCGAATTCAACCTCTTCATCTGCTCAGGGACCTCACCAACCGCAGGTAAACATCAGCCAAATACCAACCCTATCAAACACAGTACTAAACCTACCAATTAAACCCTATCATAATCAACTACCAACCATGATCAATCCAGAAACTCAATAATCAACCAACTACCAAACCAGTAAAGTCAGCATGAAACACCCATCTCCCTGGTTTACTTCTAATTTAGAATGTTTACAACCACTTATTGATCATGGAATATACTACACATAGTAATAAATCAGATAATTTTATAAACCAACCTCTGGGAAACTAAAAATCTGTATTTGAATTGAAGATGTTTTGCAGTATCTTGGGACAATGATTTCTGATGGATGATTCTCTACACTGTAAAAAATAAGGGTTCCTTATTGGCATTAATAGTTCCATGAAGAACTTTCCATGTCTATAGAAAATTTTCATTGCACAAAAGTTCCTATATAGTACAAAAATTAAGAGGGGGGGAGGTTCTTTTTAAAACTGTCCTACCTAAAGGTTCTTTAGGGAATCAAAAATTGTTCTTCTGTATGGTGAAAAAATAATTTTTGTTGCATTTATTTTTAAGAGCTATGATGACATCTCTTGCTGCATTTCATTAAAAAAAATAATAAAACACAATCCACAATTTATTGGGGGAAACTACTAAAAGAAAAAGATGTAGAAGCCTCAATGGAAATAGTAATGCAAATGGTAATTTTATATTTCACCATTACAAGACAACAATTTTAATTTGCTTATAGAGAGAGAGAGAGAGAGACTAAAAGCATATTCTATTATGTTAAATGTTAAAATTATAGAACTATAGCAATATTCACCAATAATGTAAAACAAAATTACATGATAAGACTACATCATCATTTTAATTAATTTTCAAATGGTTATATACTCATGGTATTTGCTAAACAAACTGTTGACACATTTCCAAACACCAAACCCACTTATGATCAGTTCTAAACTTCTAAACATGTAATTCTAAACCTGGAAAATCTGAATTCATAATGAATGTGCTTGTATATATATATAAAAAAGAAAACTGCTGCATAGTCCTGTGAGGTCAGAGCATTTAATATTACACAAATCTGAGGCAGAAGGCAAAAATGGAAGATACCCTGTGACCCGTATCACAGAAATACACACATTCAAGCGCACACTCTTGTTCTGTGACTGAACCTACGCTTTCATTGTGTGATGGGAGAATGACATTGGCTTTGAGTTCGCCGGTCACATGGGTGGCTGTGCCTTCATAAATGGTTGCTGCAAGCTGGAGGCACTCCATCTGACAGAAGCACACACACATACACACACACACACACACCGGAGACACGGCGGGTCTCAGAACCCCTCTACACGGGCTCTGCCCATGCCACTAACACCACCTGCGGAGTCTGGTAATGCTGAATACTGCATGAATCTCTTTCTCTCACATAATTTCTCTGGTTGCTGCTGTTTTCTGCTGTAGATGTGGTTGTATTTTGTCCGTGCACTTGCTTTTCTTGTAAAATGTAAATGATTTTCATGTTAATACAAGGTACATTCAGGTAGCATACAGTCATGAAAAAACACTTTTTGCAAGTACTACCCTGTACAGGACATTTAAGTCCATTGTCAAGGCATATTGTAACTATATTCTTGTGCTGTGCATTGTTTTTAAGATCTCTATTTGTGCATTGCATCAGACGTGGTCATTATGTGTTTCTTATTATGACATAACAATGGTTATTGAGCAGTAATAAGAGGGATTAAATCCATACTTTAATGTGATATATGGGTTTATGCATGTCTCAATGCTGATGCATATTTTACTTGCTGTGTGTCTTGTTTTTAATCTTGTTTTGTTTTTTGATTATAGATATAGTAAAAACTTTGATATTGTGAATCATAACTACAATTTAATATAACTGTCTCTATTTTAATATATTTAAACATATATTTATTAATGTGGTGGTGAATTTATTGCAGCCATTATTGCAGCGTTCAGTTTGATCTTTTCAGAAATCAATTCGCTGATTTGGTGCTCAATACAATTAGTCGAATGTACAATGTTGAAAACTATTGTGCTGCTTAATTTTTATGTGGAAACTGATGCTTTGTTAGGATTTTTTTTTGTTGAAGAAAATAAAGTTCAAAAGAACTGCATTTATTGGAAATAAAAATCT
Source organism: Carassius auratus (assembly GCF_003368295.1). NCBI lineage: Eukaryota > Metazoa > Chordata > Actinopteri > Cypriniformes > Cyprinidae > Carassius > Carassius auratus. The sequence continues at coordinate 1,719,025 of NC_039272.1, read as the reverse complement.
TCGGTAACATTTTAAATGTAACCCATGTGACTTTTGATCTTTAATGTGTCCTTGCTGAATAAAAATATTTAGATCATTATTATGTTTTAAAACTTCCTGATCCCAATTTTTGTACGGTTGTGTGTGTATATAGAAAATAATTGTAAAATATGTCAGATAACAAGCTGATCGCTGTATGATGCCTCCTCTGTTAGGTTGAGAGCGACTTTTGTTCTAACCTTGTGTGTGTGTGTGTGTTTGTGTGTGTGCACTTGTACTGCTTTTATTGTGAGGGCCAGTTTTAGTTTTAGACATCAAAGTGAGGACAATCTTGTAAAGTGAGGAAGGACATTTTGGCCACTCCTCACTTTCTGAGAGCCCTCCAAATGCCTCTTTGAAGGTCAAGACTTGGTTTTAGGGATCAGGTTAGGTTTGGGTGAGGCACTTAGTTCTGATTTAAGGAGCTAGAGATTGCATTGTGTCAGTGTATGTCCTCACAATGATAGCTAGCCTATATAGAGTTATGTGTGTCTGTGTTCCCTAATACCAGTGGACTTTTTCTCTGTCTTCCAGATCTGGAACCAAAAATGAACTGGGCGTCTTTTTATGCCGTGATCAGCGGCGTGAACCGGCATTCTACCGGCATTGGGCGGATTTGGCTGTCTGTCCTCTTCATTTTCCGGATCATGGTTCTGGTGGTGGCGGCGGAGAGCGTGTGGGGCGATGAGAAAGCACACTTCATCTGCAACACCCAGCAGCCTGGCTGCAACAGTGTCTGCTATGACCATTTCTTCCCCATCTCTCACATCCGACTGTGGGCGCTGCAGCTCATCATGGTCTCTACCCCCGCCCTGCTGGTTACCATGCACATTGCACATCGTCGGCATATCGACAAAAAGTTGTATCGGCAAGCTGGCCGCACCAGTCCAAAAGACATAGAGCAGATAAAAAACCAAAAGATGAAGATTACTGGCGCCCTTTGGTGGACATATATGATCAGTCTGCTGTTCCGTGTGTTATTCGAATCTGCATTTATGTATCTGTTCTACATGATTTACCCGGGATACAAGATGTTCCGGTTGGTAAAGTGTGACTCGTACCCGTGCCCAAACATAGTCGACTGCTTTGTGTCCCGACCGACAGAGAAAACAGTGTTCACTATATTCATGCTTGCTGTGTCCGGCATCTGCATCCTGCTCAACATCGCAGAAATCGTCTTTCTTGTGGCAAGGGCAACAAGTCGTCATCTCAATAACTCCAAGGATTCCCCAGTGGGGGCCTGGATCTCTCAGAAACTGTTCTCCCTTTAGAAGCGCTGGTCCTCTCACTCTCCGAAACCTACATAGGCTATTTCACAAAAATACTTAATGTTAATGAGGGCTAAAGTCATTGATCGTGTTTTTAAAATTTTATAACTCAGAACACTTTTTAAAATGTGTACATAATATTACTCCACACAATTTTAGAGCAATATTGAAATAAATTCACACTGCTGTATGAAATGATATACTCATATTGTCCCTAAAAACAATGCAATTAAAAATGTAATATTTGATGAAAAAGATTTTGTTTTGCAAATGGGAAAGATGTTCCAATTTATTCTTCAGCTGTACTTTATCTTGTAGATCAGGGGGCCTCCCCAAACTGTGTTCCAAAAATCCTTTAAATGTACTTATATTAACATAATCTTAATTGAAAATGCTAAAACACTAAAAAATAAAGACGTACAACATTAATCTGACTTCTTTATTTTATTACAACATAAGCTTGCTCAGGAAGGCCATCAAACTGTCTCAGACAAAACTGTTAAGAGCCACTGCAGATAGCAGCTAATTTATGATAAAGCATAGTTTAACTTACACAAGAGCATCCAGAAACTGTCAGCACTATCAGGTTTATAATTGCTATTGTATCATAAACATCTCCACAAGTACTTGTGTTGCCAAGTATATCGAAATTCAGATACGAATTCAGACATTGTTTTTGTATTATTTTAAAACTCTTGTGTGTCAAACAAATGTTTTAAAGTAATTATTATATGTAGTCTCGAATGCACAAGTAGCCTATACTTTCCCTATATAAAATTTCGAGATTTATTTTAATTTTACTTGTAGGTCTGTACAGGGTATTACATCTAGGGGGCGCTAGAGCTCCAAAAGATCAAGTCTTCAAAAACCACAGTGACTACATTTTTTATCCACTATTGCAAGGTCAAGATCAGCATTTGTAATGTTCTGTTCATGGACATAATGATGATACCTTTTTGATAAAGTACTTTTGATGTTACAATAGGACATCTGTTTTAATAATCTGCTGTTAAAATTACTTATCGTATTTATTTAGTAAAATTTCGACTGACCCACTTTTGCCACAGTGGTCACCAGGTTCAGTGGCATAATTATTGAATATTTATTACATTACTAATCACACACACACACACACACACACACACACACAAATAACCAATGCTGTTCTTTTAGATGCATCCCATGTGATTTCAGTTAAATAAACATTCAATGATATACAGTATAATAATATAACAGCCTATATACATTTATTACCTAATCAGAAAAATGAATTGAATATTTTGAGAAAATCTTTGAGTTTTGAGTCATGGGTCTTCTGTCAACAGCCAGGCCAGTTTACCTGGTCTTCGAGAATGTAAAAATTCCCTGTCCTCAGCTCTGACCATTATAGCATACATATCAAATACAAGCAGAGGGACACAGTCTTGCCTCCTGTCTACCTTTTCGTCTTTAGCTTCTGTTTGTTCTCCATCTGGTGCTTTAAAAAAGGAAAAAACATTCATGTTTTCATTCAAATGAAAAACATGTTTCATTTGCTTTCCTTCAAAGGGAGGAATGTATGTGCCTGGCTGACTGTTTCCTGTGAGCTCTGCCATTGGTCCTGACAGCTGTCACTCATCCCAGAGGCTCTGAGAAAAAAGGCAGGTGGTACACTCTCCAAAATTCTCCCTAGGGATTGTGTTCCCTGCCAAAATTAACCCCAACACACACACGCACACACATATACAGTGTATTTGTATGGGTCAGTTCTCTCTTTCTGTTTGAGCGAGTGTTGGAGTACAGAAGAGAGTGTATGTATGACAGAAGAAGTATAGCACTGTGTACAGACCTGTGGACTTATTACTCTTTATGTGTGAGGGGATCATTCTAACTCGGGACTTTGAAGAAAGGTGAGTCTCAAGCTATAGAATTAACCGTCTCTCACACAGTCCCTTTGTACACATACAGACGGACCGATACACAAACTGATGAAACAATTGAATACCCTTTCAGACTTTTCTCTGTCTTGTATTAACTTTTAACAGTCTTTGATTCCTTTCATTTGCAAGCATTAATCAATCCATGGATTTATATGTAAAGATATGGCTGAATAATGGCAGAAATATTGCCAGATGCATCAGATTTTTGGAAGCAAAAAGGATCCTAGATTTAGTATTATGACTAATGCGATTAATCACTGTGTATGTATTTATTTGTGAATGACTAATCACAGTGTGTCTGGTTGATGATCTGAGAAAGGATGTATATTTTAGTTCAGAAATCCTTGTTTGATGTTCTTCACAGAGTGTATGTGTGTTGCTCAGTGTGAAACAAACATAGTAGCTCAACTGAGAGGCTTTTAGGTTCATATATAATGGTGAATTTTATTATTGGAATCTATGTTCATTAAGGCCAAGGTTTTCAAACTAAGGTCCAGGGACAAGATCCACAATTGTTCAAAGAGACATGCAACACAAAATAAATTAATTTCATAAAAAATATATATAAATAAAGTGAATATATATATATATATATATATATATATATATATATATATATATATATATATATATATATATATATAAAGTTATATATAAATAGTTTTCCATACAGAAAATCATTAGAAAATTATTTAATCAAATCACTAATTGTTTTGTTCACAAGTAAGATATAAAAAATGTCAGTGTCAACTTAATACAGAGTAAATATTTTGAATTAGATATTATCTGTATAGTAGACATTTTCAGGTAAAATATGAGACATATTTATGATTTTTTTTTCACTCTATACATAAAATATATAGCTGCCCCATTCACAAGGGTAACATCATAGCATTAAAACGTTTGAAAAGTTAAGAAGCTTTCATGTTTAATTTAAGATAATCTGTTAACAGACAGTATGTACAGAAAGTATGAAGTGTGTTGCAAGATCCTTGTGTGTGTGTGTGTCTGCAGGGGTCGAGTATGTCCACCTGTTTCAGGTCATGCTCAGGCATGAAGACATGTCAGTGAAACCTCAGGGCCATATGACTAAACACATCCCTCAAATATGACAAAGAACCTTCAACCCACCCCTCTAATAATATATGTGTGTGTTAGCATGTATCTGTGTGCCTATGAAAATACTTAACCATATTTTGGGGAAACTTTTTTGAGGATTGATCTAAATCTGACAAAATGTAATTAATTTTAATTATATGTATACATGTCTACAGAACGTCCACATTTAGTTGACTAAGTTGACATAATGCATGCTGGACCTTTTCTTTTTGGACCTAAATGTAAGAAAAAGTTAATATATAAGTGTACACATTTTTGTAGGAAAGTATTGTAAGGCTTACTGGATTGTGCTTATTCATTTCCCTTATTTTTTTATTAAGAAAACCTTTGCCGATTATTATTCAGACTAAGTAATGTAGAATTTTCACATTTGCCATTTAGTGATTATTGGCCATTACTGGTTATCAGCTTAATTCCAATTGCTGTATCTCTGTATTTGTGTGTGCATTTACAGGTAATGCACACACAGTAACAGTAATGGGAGACTGGAGCTCGCTTGGGAAGCTTTTGGAAAGTGCCCAGGAACACTCCACGGTGGTGGGCAAAGTCTGGCTCACCGTACTCTTCATCTTCCGGATCTTGGTGCTCGGTGCTGCGGCAGAGAAGGTTTGGGGCGATGAGCAGTCCGGTTTCACCTGTGACACCAAACAACCTGGTTGCCAGAACGTATGCTACGATATAACCTTCCCGATCTCTCACATCCGATTCTGGGTGCTTCAGATCATCTTCGTCTCCACTCCGACACTGATCTACCTGGGCCACATCCTGCACCTGGTGCGCATGGAGAAGAAACCAAAACACAACGAAGCAGGCGGGACGGACAAACAGGCACTTTTGAACACCAAATCTGGAAGAGGTCCCATACGTGACGAACAGGGGAAGATCCGTCTGCAGGGAGTCTTGTTACGCACGTATGTCTTCAACATCATCTTCAAAACACTGTTTGAGGTGGGCTTCATTGTGGCACAGTACTTCCTGTACGGATTCGAACTCAAGCCACTGTATACCTGCAACAGATGGCCCTGTCCCAACACCGTCAACTGCTACATCTCACGACCTACAGAAAAAACCATCTTCATCATATTTATGCTGGCAGTGGCCTGTGTTTCTCTGCTGCTCAACCTGGTGGAGATGTACCACCTGGGTTTCACTAAATGCCACCAGGGTCTTCGATACAGGCGCTCTCATTCTGTCTGCGACACTGAATCTAAAGCACCTAGTGAGGATGTGGTGGTTCCGTTTGTGCCAAACTACCCGTATTTTCCACCTCACGCACCGCCTCCGGCTCCTTTTCCCACAGAGCCACACTTCAACCTCTCAGAACCCGACGGAACCTTCCCGCAAAACAGCAGCCGCTCCGCTTATAAGCAGAACCGCGAGAACATGGCTGTAGAGCGCAGCGGGAAACCGGATGCTGCAGATTTCAAAATCAACAAAACTAATTCTGTCCCCGGATCACCAAGTCAGCAGCGCAGGCCCAGCTATTCAAGTCGATACAGCAACAACAAGACCAGGATGGATGACCTCAAAATCTGACCAGACACAAACAAGACTCCAACTAGACTCTGAGCGCATGACAAGAATATTAGTGTCATTAAGAATGACATCAGAATCAGGGAGTCCGAATGTAAACTGGTGTGATGCTTTACTTGAATTCATTTTGTGGGAACATTGCAATAACTTGATCATTAATCGAAAAGATTGATGATTGAATCATAAACTAAAATCATATGGAAGCTTTGCTTTGATAAATCCTAATTGGTAAGTCAAAAAGTAGAGATTATGATACATTAAGTCATAATTATGACATAAAAAGTCAAAATGATGTCATAAATGAAATTATGAAATACAAATCATGGCATAAAAAGTTGAAATTAGGAGTCATTATGACAAATTTCTACATAATAAAAAAAAATATTATAATTTCGACATTTTGATTTCCAAAATTATGATCTGATCTCATTTTTTTCCCCAGAATTTCAACACTATATGTCATAATCATGATAAACTAAAATATGTATTTTTTTCTAATGTGTATGGCGGAGAAGGTCTTTCATAAGGATGATCACTTAAAATGAATTAAAGGAGACTTACGGGTAAAATGTGAATGTTTGAAACTTGTGAGGTTTTTAAGGGGCGGACTTACTGGAGGAAAACTAATTTATATTTTTTCAGTGGCAACATTAATCACATTTTACAAGTCAACAGCTTACAACAGTTTCATCAGCTAGACTTGGCTGAATGTCTTTACCAGGTGTTTACAGTGTGTCTATGGCCTGTTTAAAAATTGTACAACCAGAGAACTAGTACTGTATGAATGTACTATCCACACATTCTCATGTTAACATGAATGATATAAAGAAATGGTGCTATGTGTGTGTCCACTTCTTAAATAAACACTGGAGACTATTCTTAGAGAGCTGAAATGAGTGCCCAGAGACACTTTGTATGTGTGTGTGTGCGTCCGGTTTGAAACCTGAGACAGGTCTGGCAGACGGACAGGAAGGAGCACTGATTGGCTAAATCTGTTACATTGGGCAAGAGTACAGATTGACTGAAGCTGTTGCCAAAAGCCTTTCAACAGATCCAACAAGTGTGTCACTAATGGGCTATGGGCTGTTATTACCTCTCCAGCTATGCTCCTAAATCTTGTGAGCTCTCTTGGTGTCTCATGTCCTTCAAAAGCAGGATCATTCTGACCCAAAAACAGCCTCAAAAGTGACTGATGCTCCATTAAGAGTCACTCATGTGCTGCACAAAGTGTCTCATGTTAGCATGTAGCTAAGCTAATAACTTGATAGGTTACGCACAGACAAGCACAATAAATAAATACATATACATTAATCTTGTGAAATTAATATGTACACATTATCAAACAGCCAGAAGACAGATGAATGATTAGATAATTCCAAACGGCTACAGAATGATAAAATGTGAAGTGTTTAATTTTTTTCTAAGTTTTCAACATGAAAGTAGGCTAAGCCATTTTCTGTGAATGTGAGAGACTTCTGGCACATCAGTATAGCATAATTTTCCCCCTCAGTGTATAAAAATAATTACTGTTTTTGCATTATTGTAAGGGGTAGGTGTAGAGGTCAATCAAACACAATCTAATTGGTATAAAATGTAATTTGTTGTTAGCTTATGTTTTTTGCTGGATTTATTCTAGCCACAACTAATACTAACACTGAGAAGAATAACAAAGTGCAGTTAACTAAAACTGTTTGCATTACAAACCAGTGTATTCATAATTGATGCATTAAATTAATATAATATAAAATAATTAGGTAAGACACAACAGTTTGCAATATTATGGAAAAACAAGCGGTTTTGTACAGCTAAAAATAGCTGGAAGCGGATGACACTGGAAGCTGACTCCTTTCAAAGTAAACACCCAGGTTACAATCTCAATATTAATAAGATTCTCCTTTCAAAGTCAAGACCCAGGTTACAATCTCCCCCTTTTAAGCAAAATGTGCTTGTCTCACAACAGGTGTCACCATAGTGGCAGGGGTCAGAGGACACGATGTCAAGCTGTGCCAAAATGACCATCATAAAATAGCCTTGTAACCTAATCAAAGGCTGAAGCTGATCACAGCAGGGACCTGTCTGCATGCCTGCAGCTGGGATTGATCACACTATTGACAGCACTGTGGACATCCTGCTTATATTGTTCTCAAGAGTAGCAGGTTTAGTGTGATATATGTACCTGAATCAACATCAGTGTTGCTCCTGGAACAACTTTAAAGATAGAGAAAAAAAGAGAGGGAAGATCCTTTCTTCATTCATTTTATTTTATCTTTACATTTTCATAATGTGACAGTTTATGAGGCACAAACAGATTGTAAAACAAAAACTAAAAATACAAAAATTAAACTAAAAGTCAAAATGACCACACACTATTACCCTGAAGTACATGAAGTGAACATCAAATGTTCAAGCAAGAACATTACAAGAGACTCTTAGATGAAATACTAATAACTTATCTTTCAATGCAACTTCAATTTCTATGGACTTTGTAATTAGTGTGAAAGAATACAAAACCAAAGCATCTTCCTTAGATGAACAACCGAGTGGAAAACACACACTACGGGGTTCTACTCTTAGGTGCCTTTAGCTTTAGAAGAACATAATTACTTTATTACACACAGAACGAAAAACTTTTAGCTGGTGTAGACCTGTCACAATTTCAAACTGAATAACCACAAAACACCAACTTCCCTTTCTTGCACTCAACATTTAGACAAAATTCTGCATATCTATTTGTCCCTTTTAAGCATCATACAACTCTTATGATAGGAGATTTATCACTTAATGTTTCTTACAGCTTGTACTACATGAACGGACAGAAAAAATGACTTACACACTTTGCATATCATTTACAGCGCGACAGTTCTAAATATTTGTCTTGCTAAATCATTTCAGTATGTTCTCTATGACGTTTTTTCTTTAATCTGTAAAATAACGACAGAAAATATACTTCTTGTAATATATTTTGAAACTGATCTCCAAAATGATCGCGAAACATGTTTAAAGATGAAATAGGTTTTCATTAAATGGAAGCACTTGTGATCGTACTGAAGTCCTGAATCAAAAACGAATAAGGCATAAACCACAGATTTCGGTTTGTAGACGAACACATCCAGTGAACCAGAATTACATGACTATACTCTGGAATAATAAAGACCTTCAGTGCAAAGGAATGTGAGATGATGTGGACTAAACTCCGCCTCCTCATTAGCATAACAAATTCTGGCCATTCCTAACCAAGCCTCTACAAAAAGAACAAAAGAATTTAATAGCTCATTCGAGCAAGGTACGTAACGTAAGGCGACATATGTGTTATATAATATATTTTGAATGAATTCTCAAACAATTAAGTTTTTTCAGCCATTAGCAGTTCAACAGCATAGCGTTTTGATTTCCCTTACAATCATCCTTCCTTTAGTGGTCCTACATGTGCTTACGTGCATTAGGTCAGGCTGGGAATGACAGACGTAGTGCATGTGCGTGTAAGCTGTTTCGAGGTTACTTAAAAGATAAAGCAGGCAAAGCCTTTTCATGCCATCATCCCAAATCAAACATGCCATTCATAGTATTATTTATAATATAATACCTCAATTATATTACATCAGAATACCTTCATCTACATTATATCACATATCTCCAACAATCATGTAACATCAAAAGCTAATCTGTTATGTTACATTAAAATACCTGTTTTTCTTCACACTGTGCAATGTCAATCATTTTATACTTCAATTATTTTCATTTATTTTTTTGGGGGGAGGGGGCTTTGATTTTGTAATTGTTCTGCATATGTGCGTCTGTATATAAATAAAACAATGTCCTCATCTGTAACGGAGATGAGTGTTTCACAAACACTGACCTGTACACACAGTCGCACAGAAAAAGGGAAAGAGGAAGGGAGAGGGTTTATGGCTTTTAGGGCAGTGTTTTGCTGTGATTGCTCTGATGTAGTGTGTTAGTGTGCAACTTTAAGCTGGTTTTTGCATGCGTGTGCGATCAGAGAATCTGTGTCAACGGCCCGTTCGAAGAAGCGAACGACAGACGGTTCATTCAGAAGAGATGCAAGAATCTGCTCGAAGGAGAAACTCCAGTCCCCATCTCTGACCGAAGAGGGCGAGCTGGGGGTGTCTGTTGGCGTGTCCAACACGGGGCTGCTGGTTCCGGTGGGACTGCTGGTGGGGGTGGACGGACGTGAGGTTGAGGTTGGGGTAATGTCAGTGTGGGATGGGGCAGTTTCTTGTGGACTGGCCAGAGACTCGGGTTGGTCGCCTTCACCCTCAGTGATGGTTTTGGTCTCAGGGCTGGTGGGTAATGTTGGGGAGGTCTCTGGCTGATCCGTGCTGGTGGGTGTACTTTGGGGAATTTTCTGCAGACTGCTCTCCTGTAGCTTCCGACCTACCTCCTCCATGCGCAGCAGAAGACTGGTCACTCGCGTCACAGCGCGGTACAGACTCTCCTCCTCCTCTGTGCCATGGAACACACCATACAGAGTCTTCGTAAAACCAATAAACTGCACCTGGAACACAGTAGATACATTCTCTTGAATTAAAATGAACTGTATTTCTAAGGTTTAAATGTGGTCAGAAATGAGGTGACCACGAGCAAAAATCCTATTACACTTCAATAAGACAAATCTCTACTAGAGTTTGTATGTGTTCAGGACAGGAATAGAACTGCTCTGAACAAGGTCAGTGAGCAGAGAATGAACGCTGATGACACTCTTGCCAAACACCTCAAAGTAAGTATGAGAAACGTATGCAATGTATGTACGCGGATACATTGTTTACATTCATAACAATGCATAAACAATGTATCCGCTTACATATGCTGTTAACGTATGTGAAGCTCTCCAAAATGGCACTATAGGAGACAAACTGTTGAATAAAGTCATTATTTTTGTTTTCTTTGTGCACAAAAAGTATCCTGGTAGCTTTGAAAAATTACAGTTGAACAACTGATGTCACATGGATTATTTTAATGATCTCCTTGCTACATTTCTGAGCCTGGATCATGTTAGGATGTTATATAGGAGGGTCAGAGAGTTCTCAGAATTCATCAAAAATATTTTTATTTGTGTTCCAAAGATGAACGATGGTCTTATGGGTTTGGAACGAAATGTGTGTGTGAGTAGTTAATGACAGAATTTTTATTTTTGGGTCAACTATCGCTTTAATGTAAACAGATCAGCTATACATGAATTGAAAAAATCTCAACCATAAAGACATGAAAAACCATCGTTCAGTCATCATTAAACGGCTGAACAAAGACATTTGAGATTCTGAGCACATCTTCAGTGTGTTTACCTGATTAATTCTGGGCAGATCTTTGATATTCTCCTCTCTCCGTTGCAAATCTTCCTGCCACTGTTTCAGATATTCCTGCAGATCTACTTTAGCACGACCTGAGGGGCAAAATACAACAGATTTTTTAACAGCTACCTATACTACATTACTCTGATTCATTAATGACAGCATTCTGTGCTAAATTATTTTTGTATAATTACTCTGAATTTGACTTTGATTGCCTGACTATCAATCACTTTTTTACTCAAATATTTTATGTCCATTTATTTATCAAGTAGCCAAGAAAACATGCTCATTTTGGTCATTGTACAGTGACCCTGACAACCCTGTTATGGTTTATTTGTGATATTGTTTGATATGATGAAGAGAACATGATTAGAGGACAGGGATGAATACTTCACCTCTCTCTGGACATTTTCTGATCACTCCATCCTCTGCAGAGTCTACACGGAAGATAAGAAAAAATGTACAGCCACGAAACACAGAGACACTCTCATGCATGAACAGATATACATGCAAACACCTAGTCTAATTGGTTTTCATGGGTGGGCAGGGTTTTGAGCTTCTGATTCTTGTAAAACACCAAAATTAGGTGTTTCTAGAAATCAAAGCTTTTTGGCTGTTACTGTAGGTGAGACAAGTCCCTCTTAAACACAAATACAGCACAACACACAAACATTTAAAAATACACATAGGAACATAAAATAAATCAGCGACATTACAACATATCCAGACGAAAGAAGAAAGAGTGAAATGTGAATAAAGAAAGAAATGAATGAATGAAACGAAAAGAAAGGAGGCATAAGGAGCCGCAGAAAGCAGTGGAAGCTGACCAGAAAGACGAGTAGAGAAAGAGTGATCTTCAGCCGGAGGAAAAAATCTAGACGACGGTAAAATCTTACACTCCTGGGTCCCTGCAGAAACACAGAGAATATGCATACATGCACACATTCCACTTTTATCTGAATCGGTAAAAAAGTGTCAGTCATGATCCGTCATAAGTTATGGATAAATCTGCACTTGACAAAATTGCCTATTGTTTTAAAAAGGCACAGTCATACAAACATGCTACATGAACTTATAACCTTCAAAAGTGAAGGGTTATTTAGATAAAGTGCTGATTTCTTAGCAGTTACAGACCCAGACTCATACTACATTTGCCACATATTGCTATTAGGCCCTTCAGCCAAGCATAAGCAGCACAAAATACTAAATGCAGTTAAGGTAGTTTGGTTTAAAACAAAAATGTATAATAAAACAAATTACAGCAAATAATGAGGAGATGTAGAGGTTAGACAGATAATCCATGTTCATGGAGGGTGCAGATATATAGATTAAATAGGTTTCTGTCATGACAACTCTCGAGGGATTTGCATGGTAGCGTACATGACAATGTTAATGTATTTGGTCTTGGAGGAATAAATCTGCTACGCTGATGCTGCTGTGGCAGAGCAAGTACCGAGACTTACTACTGCCAATACATCCATCACATACTGCTGTGAGCATGTTAGAAATATTGCTGCTGCAAATATAACATACATGAAATAACCTCCATATAGCATACATGAATCACCTTGTAGCAGATCTATACAGGTGGAGCTGGGGATGGTGGAGTGTTTCTGAAGCAAGCTACAACTGATACTGTAAGCCCTAGTCATATTTCTGAATGTTGAGCAGTGAGCTCATTGGCTACAGATACAGGAGAGAACCAATCAGCTCTGTCATGTGATAATGATGTCATTAGGTCAGATTGAGTAAGACCTATCGGACTGCGCCATCTAGAGTTTCATGCCAGAACTCTGTATTTATAGAGGTGTACGGATTACATATTTGACCCAACTGTTACCATGTATATCACTTAGGGGTTAGATTAAAATATTAAATAGAGTTACAGATAGGTTAGACATACAGATTTTATGCAGAGTTATACAAGAGTCAGATATATAATTTAAGAGTTATTTTGCTATACAGACTGCATAAAGCATTAGTTCACTTCCAGAATAAAAATTTCCTGATAATTTTACTCTCCCCCATGGCATCCATGATGTTCACGTCTTTCTTCAGTCGAAAAGAAATCAAGGTTTTTGAGAGAAACATTTCAGAATTTTTCTCCATAAAGTGGTCCAAACTGCAGTTTCAATGCAGCTTCAAAAGATCCTGATCCCAGCAGTGGAATAAGGATACATAAACATCATGGGTGACATGGAGGTGAGTTAATTATCAGGTATTCTTGATGTAAACTACTCCTTTAAAGGCCCCAGTATACTTCAAACGAAGTTTGTTTTCGTTCTTAATTTGGGGGCAAAAAGAAGTTCAAAAAGGCTGAGCGACGTTATACTGTTTCAAAAGATTGCGATAGCCCCACGCTGCTGGAGGTGGGGTGTAGATTAATGTAAACATGACTCGCGACTCTTGCTTGAATCCCCCAAACACAACAACAAATGAAATGTTGAAGTGCAGGAAATCTAGGTGTGAGACGGGCACAAATGGTCATAATATTAAAGATAAAAGAATAATGATTAGCAGCAGTTCAGAGTCAAGTATCATGTTTGCAATAAGTGGAAGTGTGAATGTCTCATAGTCTGTAAAAATTTAGCATGATATGGAAAAAAAATATAGAAAATAGAGTCAGTTTGTTACTTTATTTTATTAGTGTTCATTTATTTTATTAAACTGGATAAATTGTTACACCTTTTAATATTTTATGTGGTGTTATGATTTACTTTTGATAAAAACAAAGGTTTATTATTGTATGTTCGTTTGGCATTTCATTTATTGTATACGGCAGCAGTATGGTGTAACATAAATTCGAAACGTGTATTTGGTATTTGCTACCTTTTACGTTTACTCTTTCCTTTCATTCTTTTTGTGGCTTTGGAAAACTTGTCTTGGATGTTTCCCCCCAACTGCTTTTTGCAGAACTCCGAGAAACGAACCGGGAAAAAATTAATTCGCACGTCAAAGAAGGTGGAGTTTTAGAACACACCCACCGATTGTGTAATCGCCACAGACCAAGGGAAACTTAAAGGTGTTTAGGAGCCAAAACGAACTCCCCCAGAATATTTGCTTTGGTCAGCCGTTTCGAACTGCCAAATGAACTTAGTTTCAGCCTGATTTTGTTCAAAATGATGTCATATCAGTTTGTTCTTCGATTTCGTTTGAAGTATATCGGGGCATTAAGGTTGTAGAGGGGACTATACAGTATAAAGATTGATCATATACAAGGATAACCATATCTTATGTTCACACTAAGCTTTTATTATACACAGTGGCAGAGGTCGTAAAATTAATTTACCTGGTTGAAGGTGCAGTTTGAAGAGAAATTTTAGTTTTTCTGTGAAAGATCTGTTGTATAGGATATCTGCAATACACACACACACATATATACACACTTTAATTAATCTGGCAGGTTTAAGGAAAGCTGGTATGTACTGAGGTGAAAGTTCAAAGAGCAGTCAATTAGTTCAGGGAAGGCTCCTCTTACCCAGACCGCATATGAACTCTTTGAAGTTCACAAGTCCGTCTCCATTCGCGTCCAGAAGCCGGAAGGCTGATTGTGCCAGTGAGCGCACATGCGTGTGTGTGGTCCACGGCTGCAGGAGGGCAAACAGGCTACTAAACTGGGACTGATCCAGCTGATACTGGTCCAGATATGGCAGGCTGGGGTCATGGTTCTGCAGGGCAGGACTACCTACTGACCAGTAACAGCTCACAAAGTGCTGCCTCTATAACACACAAACAGTCAAAAGACACAACCTTTAACAGTTTGTGTGGTTGCAGCAGCATTTTGAGGTCTTCAGGCATGGAACTGCACAAATTTGTTCATGCAACTCACCTTAAAGAGCATGTAGAGCTCATCCAGATGAGCAGCACTGAATTTCACATCTTGAGCAACAACACGCAGCTGCAGCAATAAGACACAAAAATGACAGACAATTAAACATCTTACAATGGAAAATAATCTTTACTGCCACTGTATGTGCAAACAATGTGTAAGAAATAATAATTCATATCACACTACCATTTAAAGGTTCTGATTCGGTAAGAGTTTTCAATGTTTTTGAAAGAAGTATCTTATGCTCACCAAGGCTGCACTTATTTGATCACAAATACAGTAAAACATTAATATTGTGGAATACTGTTACAATTCAAAATATGATTAAGAAATCAAAGAACAGCTTTTATTTTAAACATTTGTACCGTTTTTAAATGTCTTTACTGACACCCTGCAGAATAAAATTCATTTCCTCAAAAATAATTTACTGACCCCAAACTTTTGAACCATAGTGTATACTTCGTAAAATCTAATCTGAGATGAAACCACATAACTATGCATGAGGCTTTATAATGCTGTTTCTTTTTTCTTCATTGTATCTTTTTTTGTGTGTGGATATTTTAATGCTTGGTTTATAATTATATTATATTATTATGAAATTAAGGTGGATATAGCATGGCTTTTGTACTTACTACATTTTGTTTTGTTGTGTCTTCTAGTGTTTGGATGACATAAAGCTTGTTCCTCTTCCGCATGTTTTCCACTTCCTCTGTTCGAATGCTTCCATATTTCTGAAATAAAAAGTTTCATTAATATGAGGAACTATTTCAGACCTTTGGTTTGCTGACCACAGAACTCCTGGGTTTTTTTTGTCTTTCCGTGCAACTGACCAGTTTGAAAGTGCCGAAAAAAGTATACCATTTCATTGCACAACAGACTTTATAGGAATGTAATGAGTACAAAAATTCTGCTCTTACTACAGGTTCTGACAAAACCAGAGCTAAAGACATCAAAAAGAAAACCGATTTTGATGTTCACTACAGTATATTAAAGTGTGTAGCTTTACCTCGTATGCCTCTTTAATGAGATCGCTGATGTCAACCTTTTGTATTGATTTGTCATTGGCTGCTGCAGATGCCTGCTGTACAGTAGCTGGCAGGGGACTGTCTTTATTTGTGACACTGTCAAAAAACCTGAAGGACAAAATCAGATTTAAATACAGGTTAAGTTTGTAAATAAAAAAATATCCACTGCAAAAATTAAAGAAGTGGATGCAGTTTACAATTAAATAGCAGCTTGTCATCCAAAGATACTCTTGAGTTTGATCATTCCTGATCTTTGCTGCATGAGTCACACAGCATGGAAAAAAATGTACTTTCAATAACATAATATAATATACTTGAATACATTTTAGTGACACCTTTTCTGTTTAAAATTTCCTTTTAATTTTATACTGCACATAACATAATGAGAGCACAGCTTGCTACATGTTAAGAGGACAACGTTCCAGTCACCTGTTGAGGACTGTGACAGCTTCTGCGTCATCAGTGCAACAAAGAAGACTATCCATATTGTAGTCAAGGACAGCAAGGCCAAGCTGCAGGATGGCTTTGATACCATCATAAAAGAAGCAGTCGACAACATTCACTGCGCTCTCTATTGGCAGTACGCTGATGAAGAGAGTCAGGAACCATGACAACGACACTGACGAGAAGAATGACAGGTCCGTCATGTGTTCGGTCAGCTGGGTAAGATGCTCACGGATCAGTTCCTCGAACACAGCCTGGTCCACCAGGGCTCCTGGAAAACACACACACTTAGACATGAATAATAATGTATTCACAAATAAAAAGATTCAGTAAACTGCCACTGCAGCAACAAACAGAATGACACAACTTATTACAGACAGAACAGGAGACGTGCAAGTACTTAACATGAAACAATCATGGAGCACCTTAAAAAAGCTCATCCAATTACGACACCATTGGCATTGTGTAACAATGGCAGCCTGCAATTTTATTAAGATGATTCAATCACCTCCCGGGCATGAGATCTCATACACACACATACCAATAATTCTACGGTTGAAGTAGTCTGGGAGCATTCGTTCACACACAGCGACCAGCAGCCAGAAAGCCTCTTCTTCTTTAGCATATAGCAGCAACACAGACGTCAGTATATTCATCGCCTGGACAGACCGACAAAACAACATCATACAGTTAAAATACATGAAAACTAAATTATTATTAGAATGAGTGGAAGTAGAGTTTTTACTGAATAAAGAAAGAAAAAAACACAAATGACAGATTTTTTAGTCCCTCTAAAAGGTTTGTAACATATCTGTATATGCAAATTGAATTTAAACAAAAATAATTTGGCTTCCATAGCAAAACTTTTTTTTTTTTTAATGCATTCATCATAATCCTTGAATACTTCGCTTTGCATATTCCCCATGCTTATACTCTGTATACACCAAGTTTTGATTACCAAAACAATTATTCAAATTACATGTCTTTTCAGTTTTTTGCACACAGAAATATTTTTAAACTAGTTCTGCTTAGGTTCTTTATTACCATAGATTCAGCTGGTTTTCATTTTCCTTTTTTTATTAAATATTTAATATAGAATATTGATGCAATGTGTGACAACAATATCTTGTTTGTGTGTGTGTGTAATGATTAATTGTGTGTATGCTAGTCTTGCAGATAATACTGTAGGCTGTGCATGAGGGGGATGTTACATACACACATATTGTAGACCAAAATAAAGTCTGATATTCACCTTGAAGATACAACCAGTCACTTAAGGCCCAATTATACTATAAGCAAATTCAGGCCAAAACAAAGGGCCTAGGATCATCTGATTGGCATGTAAACACTTGTGTAGTGAGAATTTATCACAGATTTTATGCCATGAACCTCATAATCACTACTACACCAACACAAACCTGGGCTGCTTGAAATCGTGTAGACATTCAATCAGAGTGCAACATGATGGTTTTGAGAGAGCTTTTTAATAAATTTGTGAACAAGATGAATCCGATGTTCTTTGAACTGTGCAATTCGATGCTGAGACCATGTGTTAGACTAGATGAAAATGTTACGTGTGTGTTTTCACCTGGCAGTAGCCGATTTTGGGGTTGCGATGAGCGTAGGCAGTCAAGACGCGGCGGAGAGCCGAGATTCCTGTGTCACTCTGGAATGCTGGGTGTTCTGGGAGTGAACGATGCAGATCTCTCTCGATCTCATCACATGCAAGCGAGCTGCTGCCCATACACTCCTCCAATATCCGTCCATAGTATCCGGGATGAGAGGTCATGTCATGAACTGCACCTATAACACAAGCAGACATGTATGAGCGAAACTGTGGCACATACACACCCACACACAACCAGAACAACACACACCTGAGAAGAGCATCCACAGTTCTCCTCTGAGAGTCTCTGGAACTCCTCGTACAATGAGATCCCGTGTTTTTTTGGTGCAAAACATTCCAGATCCACGGCCGTATTCAGCAAAATGAATCTCCCACGACTGCTCCTTCATTCGCTCTTTCAGCTGTCAATCACAATGTTAAAATAACCGCATATATACATATATAAAAATTATTCCTGTGAAGGCAGAGCTGAATTTTCAGCAGCCATTTACTCTAGTCTTCACACAATACATTTTTGATGTATAGAAAAAATTCAGTTTATTTGAAATAGCAATCCTATGCTTCATCATAAATGCATTTACTCTCAATTTAATGGGTCCCTGCTGAACGAATATATTCATTTTATTGACGATCAACCTTTAAATGGTAGTGTATACCACATCTTCTGATTACATTAATTATCTTTACTAAACTAACATTGCACAAATATTGCATCATGGTTCTCTGTACCATTTTGGGGTCAAGATTTTCTGCATCATGTGGATGAAAGACGTTCATAAGAGCTTCGGTGCTGACGGCTTGACTTTGCCCCACCATAACACCCTCCTCATCCTCAGAGAGAAAAACACACACATCAATCTATTGTTTCCTCTGGCATTTTTACAGCTACCACAAAATCATACCAAGAAATGCAGGATATCTTTAAATCATATGAAATAACAATATACTCAATAATAGTGGATGGAGTGTAGAGGAATTACCGGATTGCTGATGTAGTGTTGAGGGCTTCCTGCTGTCCCACACTTTCTGCGGATGGTGGCTGCAAGTCGCTCAAAATCCCGAACCTCAGAAAAACGCAAAGCTCTCTTGCCACGAAGACACACAGACAGGGCACGACTACCACGATCTGGCAGCTCCACACTAAACACCTACAGGAATACATTAATGCCAAAACAACACATACATCGGCATTAGTGAAACACAAACACAGACAGCACCTGTCTTCACCGTGACATTCTTTGCAGAATAATGAGCAGTATACGCACCTCCCATAGAGGGATTATGAGATGGCACTGAGACCCATCCTGACTTGCAAAGCACAGATAGTTCTCAGAGACACAGATTTTTCCAAGCGTATTGACATGGCTGAATGGAACCCAGAGGAAACTCTCATACACTTCACAAAGATTCTCCTCCTGCGGCAACCGGAAAAATGCTCGAAATGACTGATTGCGTGCATGGATTTCCAGAGCCCTGCAACGATTACAGTAGAGTCAGACATCGTCCAGTAAAAGAAAAATAGCTAACAGAGGAATAAAAATAATGCACTTCTGCATGATGTGAAGAGGGTTGGCTAGTGGATGTTCAGCATTAAATGTTTCTTTGTCGAAGAAGCGCACAATGGCATATTCGGCCAGCTGCTGCATTATCAGGTATGTCTGCTGGAGCCTCAGGAGCATTGAGAAGTAATGATCCTCTCCACGCACACACACACGGATGCTCTCTGCCAACAACACACTCGACGTACGTTCCAGGCGGCTCACCTCGTCCCAGGGATACACCAGTTTCACTAAACAAGAATGCATAATAATATTAGATTTCGGCAGATGCCAGCTCTAACACTTAGAAAGACAAAACCTTTATATTTGAAGCACATAAGGCGTTTTATGGGACATATCTCTTATAATTCACAGAAGAAATAAAACCATACAGATTTAGAATGACATGAAGGTGAGTTAATAAAATTTTTGAGTGAGCTAGGACTTTGATACGTGAATGTACTCTGTTATAATTGGTTAACTTCTTTACATGTGGAAAAATAGATTCTGAGTTTCTAAATAAGGAATATTCATTTATATGCAAACTTAATATACACTGCCATTCAAAAGGTTTTGACATTTCTTCCGGTGAAGCAAAGCTGAATTTCAGCATCATTACTCCAGTCTTCAGTGTCACATGATCCTTCAGAAATCATTCTGAATTGCTGATTTATAAACAATGTTCAAAACAGTTGCACAGCTAAATATTTTTTGGGAGATGGGATACTTTTTTTTTCCAGGATACTTTGATGAATAAGTTCAAAAGAGAAGTGTTTATTAAAAATAGAAATGTTAAATTAAGTGTTAATTTCTTTTATTATTTTTAAGGAATTAATACTTTTATTCAGCAAGAATATGTTAAATGGATAAAAATGAGAGTAATGACTTATATTGTTAGAATTTTTTTTAAAAATAAAATAAAAATATATATATACATATATATTTTTTACACAATATATGTATGTGTACTGTGTATATTTTATTAAGTATATATAAAAACACACACATGCATGCATATATATATATATATATATATATATATTTATAATGTAAAATATAGGAATATAAATAAAGACATCTAAATACATGTAATTATTTTCAGAATATATACTGTATGTGTGTGTATTTATATAAAGATAATAAATATACATGGAACAAATGCATATATCATGCGAACAAAAACTTTTATTTTTGGATTCATGTAATTACGACTTATCGTTTGACAGCACTAACATTAAAATAGAAACCAATATCAGAAATTGCAACAATTCTTCACAATACTACTTTTTTTTCACAAATAAATGCAGCCTTTATGAGCTTAAGAAACTCAGTAAAACAAAATTTATGAAAAAAACCCAAACATTAAAAATCTTACTGATCCCAAACTTTTGAAAGGCAGTGTAAGTGTTTTCAAAAAGTGGTCTAGGGACCACCCAGGGGGCCACAAGTATAATAATATATGTAATAATAATGCTTGGTACCAAAACATTTATAAAACCGCTTTGCTAATAAATGCATTGTTCAGACATCATAACCATCATAAAATAGCCAGCTTGTGTTATTATGTGTAAACAGGCGATCATGTTTCTAACCCTCATTTCCCAGCATATAGGAGTAGAAACACAGGAAGTTGGTGCTGAGGTAGATCCAGCCCTGGTGTGGCACTCGTCCTCTCCAGTAGCTGCAAGAGAAATACGTCACAAGCTTCTCCCTCTGAGGCAAACCGAACAGATGTTCAAAGCGCAGCACTGCCTCCCGGAAGCGTTCGGGATCCTCCTCGTCACCGGCTGATGTGCCCTCCTCTGCAATCAGACCCTATACAAACACAACATACCGCCACTGAAGTCAACAATGCAAGACTGGGACTTCCAGTTTAATAGCACAAAAACAAGAGAGTGTCTTGTGTCTTGGAGACAAATAACCCTCTCACCCGTATCTTTCCCTGGACAAAACTGGTGATGTCTTCACCAGAATCGAACACAGAGAGAGTTCTGATGATGTTCTGCTGCAGCCAGTCCCAGTGCTGTGAGATCTCCTCTAAAGATGCTCCTGCACACACACACACACACACATTATAGAAGTCTGAGCTTTCACATACACATTAACACAGTGTGCAGCATCTCTCTCACCACAGGCAATGCTCCAGTACACCTGAGAGTCGGGCGTCTGGTGTAAAATGCGAAACGGGGCGACTTTGGCTGTGGAGTCAAGAACTGTGTCCAACGTTCCAACCAGCAGGCCTAAAACAAATGACATAAAATAATTAACATAATATTACAAAAACTATATATATATTTTTCTTTAAATCTGCGGTCTGAATTACAACTGTATCTGAAAACATTAAAAGACAACAGCAAGAAAATATGAAACATTGATGGTGTAGTGAGTACATTCATACAAATAGCAGCTTTTTCATTTATTTTTTTTTTTAAACACTAGTCTCATAATAATACATGATTCTTGAGCATCAGATCAGCATATTAGAATAATATCTGAAGGATCGTGTGACACTGACGACTGGAGAAATGGCTGCTGATTTTAAATTGTAATAGTATTTCACAATCTTACTGTTTTTCCTGTTTCTGTGATGAAATAAATGCAGCCTATATGTGTGCATAAGAGACTCCTTTCAAAAACATTATATGTTGCTATGATAAAACAATATAGAATAACATTAGGTTTGACTGGCACTTGATTTAACTTCTTTCAGTGTCTCTGATGCACATCAGGATGTTAGCAGGGAATGTAATGGTAGTCACTGAAAACCGGTCCTCTCTGCACTGCTTTAGAAAGAAGCTGATGTATCATGGCCCTTAGCCATGAAGCAAAGGTTTCCATGGTGATGAACTCCAAAAGAAAAAAATAGACACTAATTAGAGTAAAACCTATAATCAGCTCAACAACAATTGTGGTTAAATTCTTCTTTGCTGGCGACTCTGTGATGCAATTGCACTTATTTTTACTGATGTATTGTTATATATTGTACTGTTATTTTATTTCTCAAGTCAAATCCCATTTATACAATACAGATTGATTCAAAGCAGCTTTACCTTAATAACAGAAAAATAAGTGTTAAAAGTCCTCAGTTATAAAACAAATTCAATTTCAGCTGTAAAACAGCTCTGCAGAAGATAGTGTCATTATTCATCTCCGTTTTGTCCAGTGTTGTTTCAATTCAGTTCAATAACACTGTCGATGTTGCAAAACTAGTGTGATAGTCCAGCTCAATGAAGTTTATTTATAAGTTTTGTCATCAGTGTCCCAACATCTACCACTGCAGACATTTCCCAGCTGACCAATGTCTATAAATCTCTAATGCATTGAAACGGAGCAGCTCAGTTGGCTTTCAACTCTAATAATATATAGAGTCATCCTTCCAATTTGCATTTTATTGCAGGATGGGATTGAGCACCACTTCCCATGACATGGCTTTGGTTCTGCCACAAACTTACAACTATCCTCAAATTTTTCCATACTCAGTCAATTTGTAATGGTGAATCAATTGTATATATGTGACCTTGGACCACAAAATAAGTAATAAGGATTGAAAATTTTTTTAAGGGATTTTTTAAAGGTCAAACATCTGAAAGCTGAATGAATAAATACGTTTTCCATTGATGTATGGTTTGTTAGGATCAGACAACATTTGGCTGAGATAAAACTATCAGAAAATCTGGAATCTGAGGGTGCAAAAATATCAAAATATAGAGAAAATTGCATTTAAAGTTGTCCAGATCAAGTTCTTAGCAATGCAAATTACTAATAAAAAATTAGGTTTTACATTTTTTACAAAAAATCTAAATGGAACATGATCTTTACTTAATATTGTAATGATTTTTTGCATAAACGAAAAACAATAATTTGTACCAAAACTATTTATTGTTGGCTATTGCTACAAATTTAGCATGCAACTTAAGATTTTAAGATTTTGTGGTCCCAACACACCAAACACATAAAATAATAGGCATAAAATAAATTCAAGTTACCCTAATTCAAACCCTAATCCTAACACTAACAATATAGTAAGTACATGAAGTTAATTAATATTACTCGACTTAAATGTATAATTACACTTGAACAAGGACACCTCAAAATAAAGTATTACCCTTGTCATGCAAAGTACATCATTATAATTATATTTCTCAAAACTTTAAAACTATACAGTTGTTTATGTGTAACATTTAATGTTCAAATAGTAAAAATTAACGGATCTTTAAAAGATAAGAGTTAAAATTGGCTTAAAATGACATCAACCTTGCATGTATCATGTTGCCCTTAACTGACCAGATATTCCCAAGTCGCATCTGGAGAGAAAGCATCTGCCAGAAAACACTTTGATCCACCTCAAACCTAAACATCTGACGTCACAGCGTGACGCAACAACTCCCATCAAAGAGAGGGAGCAGCAGACCAGACCTGCATGAATAGTCTCCGTATTAAACACGTTTAGGATTTGGCTTCTAAATATATAATATCTGGAGTAATGTTGCAGTTTTGTCTGGTCTACCTTTATGCACACGACCAGTTACCGCAGTGGTGACGTCAACACTCAAAAGAACATATCATTAGACCGCGGACAGTCAAACTTATAAAAACCATCCAATCTGCAAGACTGCATTAACCCTTGACCTGTTGCAAAAGCACTTGGGGTTAAAACTAAAAATCAATAGTTTGGGAAATCATTTGAAGTGTATTTCAAGGTGTAACACTACCCGAGATGACAGTTGAATACATATTAATAGTTATCAGTAAAAGCACCAGAGGCTTTTCCATGCCTAGCGCTTGAACACGGATATCCGAGCGCTCCCGGTAACGTTACCTGTCAATCCGCCGCTGTCTTCTCCGTATCCGCGTCTGCGCTGCAGTACGAAGTAATCGCTGGATTTCTCCGTCACCCATAATTTTAGCGCGTTTTTGAGAAGCACCTCCTCGGGTTTGAGCCACATGCTGGAATCTGTTTTCAGAAACACGCGTCCTCTCGCATGACACTCGTACCATCTCAAGCACAAACACCCATAAGATTTGAGTGTTGTTTGCTCTTGCGCCGCTTTTCCCACGTCGACAGAAACTGAGCCAAAGACAGCAACACCGGCGCCGCTGGGATTGTAGTCTTCCACATCTGCCCCGCTGAGCAGAGGAAAGCGCTGCCCTGGAAAACATCCACTACACTTCCCATGATCCCCGCGCCACCTCATGACTTTGTTTCAAATTATTTAAAGGGACAGCAACATATGTTTATTACGACGCGTTGGTCACGATACCGCCCACAGCGGTTTTACCTGGAGCTCGTCAGGTTTATCCCCATGCCAAAGCCTTCAGATGTCGTTTAGTAATAGGTATGAGAATCTTCAAAAAAAATGCTCGTTTTCACTCAATATCCTGTTAATCTTGAGTACTTATAGAGTAGTACTGCATCCTTCATAACTCCAAAAAGTCTTTAGTTTTATTATATTCATAAGAGAAAGATAGTCTGTACCGATTTTTCCCGGAAAAACACGACCGGCTGGAGGCGTGACGTGTGGGCGGAGCTAAAGAATCACAAGCGCCAGTAGGCTTTTGCGTTGAGAGCATGTGGAAGCTGTGACATTACCCTGAGGGAAAAACCATCATCCAAAACAAACCATGGCTTACAGTCAGATTCAGCCATTTATTTATGATCCAGAATCAGATCCGGAGGCTGAAACTGAACGAAAGCAGCAGCAGCAAAGACTCGCTCCGAACGGGGCTCGAACCCGGGTCACCAGCATGGGAGGCTTTTTCGTTGGGATTGCATCATCCTTAAGAAATAAACAATACGCAAATCCGTCATCAAACTGGGCCTTGTTTGTAAAACAAGCATCTTCGAAATGCAGGGAACAAACAAAAACACTTGCACAACTCCGTTGATGCTCTGTAAAAATAAACTCCATCCACTGCCCTTAATGCTGTTTTTTTTTTTTTTGGTAATCTGTGCAGGGTTGTCTTGCCCTGGCAACCAAAAACACACTCCTTTTGTGACTTTTCCTGACGCTCTCGCTCTGATCAGTGAATCGCTCTGATCAGTGAAATGTCTGTGCTCAGCCTGCTATATGGGAGCGCGCGCTCTTCCGGCAGAAGTGCCCCAGGACCCATATAAGCAAATTCCGCTCCATCTAATGTCACACAGAGCCATACTCTAAAAAAACTTTCAGAAACTTGTGACAAACCGGAAGGAGTATTTTGGGAACAAAAATACTCCTTCAAACGTACAACTTAATTTTTGAAACTTTGTCCATGTTTAGCATGGGAATCCAACTCTTTAACAGTGTAAAAAACTCAGTATGCATGAAATAGCATTTCACCCCCCCCCCCCCTTTAAGAAATAAACGATACGCAAATCCGTAGTCAAACTGGGCCTTGTTTGTAAAGCAAGCATCTTCGAAATGCAGGGAACAAACAAAAACACTTGCACAACTCCTTTGATGCTCTGTAAATATAAACTCCATCCACTGGTCCCTTAATGCTGTTTTTTTTTGTGGTAATCTGTGCAGGGTTGTCTTGCCCTGGCAACCAAAAACACACTTCTTTTGTGACTTTTCGCGACGCTCTCGCTCTGATCAGTGAATCGCTCTGATCAGTGAAATGGTGCTCAGCCTCACTATATGGGAGCGCGCTCTTCCGGCAGAAGTTCCCTTAGAACCCATATAAGGAAATTCCGCTCCATCTAACGTCACACAGAGCCATACTCTAAAAAAACTTTCCGAAACTTGTGACAAACCGGAAGGAGTATTTTGGGAACAAAATACTCCTTCAAACGTACAACTTAATTTTTGAAACTTTGTCCATGTTTAGCATGGGAATCCAACTCTTTAACAGTGTAAAAAACTCAGTATGCATGAAATAGCATTTCACCCCCCCTTTAAACAAACTGTTTCAGATCCCCTCTGTGCAGGGTTAATTTGAGGAAAGCAGTTGGTACAGATGGAGTCACTGAATACATGTTGAAGGACTGTGCAGACCAGTTGGCAGAGGTATTTACCATCTTTTTCATCCTTGCCCTATTATAGTCTGCCATCCCCAAGTCAGCGACAATCATCCCGGTTCTAAAGAAAACCACAGTAAATTGCCTGAATGTCTATCGTCCAGTTGCTCTTACCCTATCATCATCAAAATTCTTTGAGAGACTCTCTCACATCAGAACTGTCATCCATGCCATCCTTGACCAAAAGAGTTTTCTTACCGAGCAATCTGATGGACAGAAGATGCTTCCCCGGGCGTTCCATCATAAATGGCTGCGCAGTGCGCACTGCTCTGGGTGTGTGTTCACTGCTGTGTGTGCACTTTGGATGGGTAAAATGCAGAGCATGAAATCTGAGTATGGTTCACCATACTTGACTGTATGTCATGTCACTTTCAAGGATCTCCACACTGCACGTACACACGTGGATTACGGAAACACTTATATAAGAATGCTGTTTGTGAATTTCTGTTCAGCAAATAAAATTCATCCTCCACAAAGTTGTTCTTAAACTGAACAACTTGGGCCTAGGAAGTTCATTGTGCACATGGATACTGGACTTCCTACGCAACAGACATCAGACATCTCAGAATGGGAGATCGCACATCATCAACTCTCATTCTGAACACTGGCACACCACAGGGGTGTGTCCTCAGCCCCCTCCTCTTCTCGCTCTATACACACTGCTCCCTTATCCATTCCACCAACAGCACTGTCAGATTTGAGGATGATACCACCATAGTGGGACTGAATAATAATGAAACAGCCTACAAGGAGGATGTCCAGCATCTGACAAAATGGTGTTTCCGCAATAATCTGGACTTGGATCCAAAACCAAATAATTATATTTGACTTCATAAGATCAAGGCATACTGAGCACTCTGTCCTCTGCATACAGGGTAAGAAGGTTGAGAAGGTAGAGAGCTTTGAGTTCCTTGGTGTCCACATCTCAGCTGTCCTTACCTGTTCCGCACACATTTCCCATCAGTTGGGGAAGGCACAGCAAAGACTGTACTTCTTTAGGAAACTGAAACAGGTGCACTTTCCTCATCACCTGCTGACCAATTTCTATCGGTCAACAATAAAGAGCCTTCTGACCTATTGCATCACAGTGTGGTTCAGCAGCTGTACAGAAGAGAATAAAAAAAGACCTGCAGCGGGTGGTGAATGTGGCAGAGCACACCATTGCCACAACACTACCTCCCCTCAAAGACATCTACACTGGCCGTCTTAGAAAGAAAACCAGCTGTATCATAATGGACCTCACTCATCCTGGACATCACCTGTTTTCCCCTCTGCTCCCTGGGAAGTGATACAGAACAATCAAAACGAGGACTAACAGATTAAAGAAGAGTTTCTTCCCTCAGGCAGTCAAATGCATAAATCCTCTTTCCCTTCTTCTGCTCCCAAGCATTGTTTAACTGTAAACCAATATCTCAGGTCTACTGTACAAGTGCAATAGTACACACACACACACACACCATAATGCATTTTGCACTAATCTGTAAATACCTCTCATATGTTTACACAAACCTTACACTGTTACACTATGCTTATTATTCATACATCCTGATATACATTCTTATAGCATACGCCAATACTATGTATGCTTTGTTTAATTTGCTTCAGTTTGCACAATATCTTGCAATAACCATTGTATAAATAAACTTCTGGAATACCTCTTTTCTTGTCTATTTTAGTTTTATTTGTATCTATTTATGTTTGTCTATAATGCCAATACCTTGTGAGCTGCCAAAACACTCTTTTGTTGTTTAAAAGAATGACAATAAAAAGCTATTCTATACATTTGTAAGTTTTAAAGAACAGTAGGCTAGATCTTGGTGTAATGTTAAAAGTCATAATTTGCGGTTCAGTGATTCAGATTAAATTAATAGCAGTTCCAATTTATGTTAAGTGCTTTTGATTCATTGAAAAGAATCAATGATAAGTGATTAATTCGATTCAAGTATCAGACTATACTGGATTGCGCTGTAGATTTGTTTATTCGTTTTTGGTTTGTTTGATTTCATCATCTGCAGAAGAATACACAATTGATAATAGTTAAGGGAAATTAACTATAAAAATAATGTAATAACGGAATAAGTATAATCACACACACAGACAATTTCATAAAATATTTTATTTGCATTGTTAATGTCTGTACTATTATTTGAAAGAGTAAAGAAATATTTTCATCCCTTATTTAAATATAAAAATCATGAGAACTCATTCCTTTAGAAATACCCCTATTACGTCTAGACCTATGCGATGAGTAATATACATTTGCACACATATATAAGTGTAAGGCACAATATTTCCGAAATTTTAAATTTCCATAAAAACTGGAACAATATAATTTAATAAGTCACAAAAACAGGGGAAAAGTATAGTTTGCATTAAGTCCACTGATTTACAGCAGATGGAGCACTCTCTTTCTCTCTCTCTGTGCGTCTCCATAACTGCTCATCATGATGCTTAGGGAAGGCTGGGAGTCTTAAAACCTGAACACAACCACAGCGGGACTCAAACCCGGAATCAGAAATCATAATACCCTGGATTAACCACAGACAATTAAAAGATGATTCTGATTGATCCAAAAATCATTGGGATCACCCACAGTGACAACAGTCAGAGAGAGAGAGGGAGAGAGAGATTTTAAAGGCACTTAGTCAGAAACTAATCAGAAAAGGGCTCAGTAATGCTTTGATACAAGTCCTCAAATCAAAACCCCTCATTCATTTGTGTGAGTGCATTTTATCAGTGTTTGTTTGTGCTGCTCAGATCCTAACGTCACTCTGGCTCTGGCTGTGAACTTCACCCTCGAAGGCTAGATTGTCATAGTGAGGCGACATATCCAACTGCTCCTCTTGCGCACCTACAAACCAATCAGACAAAAAGATCAAAATCACTCGATTCAGACTTTGGTTTCTATAAGTATATTTTCAAGTTACAAACCTCATATTGAAGGTACACTGTGAACAACTTAATCCAACCAAAAATGCCACTGATTAGGCAAATAAGTTATTAAACATTTATTTATTTAAAAATAATAAATTATACAGCATAAAAGTCCCATCGGGATCTCATGATTTTGGATCACAGATTTTAATGCAAAATCAAGCCAAATTTGCATTATTTGTGGTAGCTTGCATTTTGGTCTTATTTATGTAAAAAAGAAACAAAAACAAATAACCTTCATCCTGATAGGAGGAAAAGCAGTATTTCTAATCAAAATCTGAATCAAAACAAATGAATGTCTTGCCTCTGTATTGTCATGAATTTCACAGTAAAATAACAATAAATAAAAAAAAAACATTTTGTAAACAATATTATGTATATTTCACCAGTAGATTTAATTTAAATAAGTACATTATTTTACTGGATATGTACTTTTTAATATTTCGAGTGAGTGCAATCACTGATCATACTTTTAGAAGAAAAATAAAACTGTAATAATAATGAACTGTTAAATGTAAAATAGACACTGTCACTAAATATGATACTGTACTGATTCAGTGATAGTGAACAAGCTGTTTAACATGCAGAATTTCTGCATTTTCAGCAAAGTATACCTGCATATTTCTATGCTGGTGTCACATTTGCCTTTTGCATGAGGGACCAGGACCGCAATTTCAGTAACTTTACTTCCACAGTGCTTAACACTAATTACTTCAGTACATCATGATTATTTGTGGTTATCACTGCAAAACACTAATCTTGCAATAATTTTTAAGAAAAGCTGCAGGAAATTCAATTTTGGGCTAAAAAAAAAAAAAAAGGAAAAAAATCCTGGTGGAACTGATATATAGTTTTTGACCTGTGTGTCCGTTTATTCACACCCACAACTAACACATATATGTAAATGAATATTTCTATGACTCTGTTAACATGAATGTGTGACATTCAGCACAGATGCTTTGCCTTCCTGTAAATTTGCATGTGCAAGGTTAGTATAAACACAGCAAGTTTGGAGTGAGTTCCAAAATATTGGGAGAAATATGATTGTGGTTTCTTTAAATTGTTTTTACCATTTTGTGAGGCTTCAGCAGAACCGAGGTGTTCGTTTCCGTGCATGGATGTATATCCAGAGGATGCTGTCTCACTGTGTGTGTGTGACACGGTCTCACTCTGCAGGTCCTCAGAGGTAGCAAAAGATCTGAAATCAGGCACTGAAATCTGTGGCTGCTCCTCAACATCCATCTGCAAGAGAGAAATTCAGAAAAGAACATGTCAGCAAACATTGGGCCAAATGTGTGTGTGCACTGATCGAATGTTCAAAACTGAAAACTAGATATTTCCTCCAATTACACACTTAGAACCAAAGGGGAACTGAATGCTACACGCTGCCAAAGGAGGAAGAACAAACTGAGCTAATTCTCCTACTTTCCGTGTATGCAAGGCATGGTGACTAAGCAGCAGTGCAGCTTTATAACTACAAGTGAGAGAGGATCCACCCAGCCTTCAGTTACTGTAATCAAGGTTCATTTACTAACACCACATTTTCATGAACACTATTTACAACAGCTAAGCTGCTTGTGTCAGCTCGGGTCTTTGGAAAAGAAAGAACAAAGGTGAGCTCCCAAGGTGCAAGAAGCTCAGTGGGAGGTGCTCCGGTGTTCAGAACAATCCATCCCTTGGGTATCACCCAATTTTACCAGTATACTGTCAGCCAATGTGCCGTCCTTAAAGAACAAGATGGCTTACATTAGGGCTGGGATTAAAATACCAACAGCACATTAAATACAGCAACAAATTCTGCCTAACTGACAGATGAAATAGTCAATCTCTGCTGAGTGTGAACACAGAACAGCTAAAAGAAGTAAAAAGATGTGTTTTATGGATAACACTAGCTAGTAAGCTAGCTGCAATACATGCATTTAAGAGACAGCACACTGTACATCTTTCACATCTTTGCTTGTGGAAGTTAAGGATGGGCCCACAGGTAACCCTGTCACATGCATCCTCTCAGTCTGGAATGGGAGCAGGATCAAAGAGACTTACAAAGGACAGTACGGGAACAGAATGTAACACCATAGGAGTGCTGCCCAATCTGTCAGATATTTTCACCAAGGTGAGCATGACTAAGCATCCCAGTTAGATCTCACTGCAGCAGAGAGGTGAATACCACCATAGCGCAGACATTAAAAGTAGCAATGTTTTTGTAATAAGTCAGTACTATATATTTGGACACAGGCACAATTTTTTATTATTTTAGCTGTTGACCAAAACATATTCAAGTTAATGAATATGGGCTTAAAGTGCACACTCTGAGCTTTAATTTGAGGGTAATTGGAGGAAAGGTTAAGGAATTACAGCTCTTTAATATGTACCTCCCCCTTATTTCAAGGGACTATAAATGATTGGACATTTGACTCAAAAGCCATTTAATGGACAGATGTATGCTATTCCTTCATTATTTCTATATCAGTTAAGCAGGTAATCAGTATTGTTTCATAAAAATGAGAATCAATTAAAATCGAGATATCTATATTTTTTACGCAGCCCTAAACATTACTGTTAAAAAGTTTGGGGTCAGCAAGATTTTTTTTTTTTTCTCAGAAGCCTGCATTAATTTTATAAAAAATATAGTAAAAACTACTTCAATTTAAAATAGCTGTTTTCTATTTTAGCATAGAATGTAATTTATTCCTTTGATAGCAAAGCTGAATTTTGAGCATCATTACTTCAGTCTCACATGATCTTTATTTATTTGAAAAGATTTTTCTCCATATAATGGACTTCAATGAGGACCAATAGGTTGAAGGTCCAAACTGCAATTTCAGTGCAGCTTCAAACAGCTCTACATGATCCCAGCCAAGGAATAAGGATCTTATTTAATGAAGAGATCGGTCATTTTCTAACCACAAATGCTCATCTTGCACTAGGTCTACGATGCACATCCACGACTTCACGCATTACACAGTCAAGATGAAAAAGTCACACGTGATGTAGGTGTAAGTACCACCCCAGCATTTACAAGTGTGGAGGAGCAGGACCATTCAAAAGTTGCTGTATGTTGAAAGATACATATTTATATGTCTTTGTATGAGTTTGTTTAAAATTTCTATTTGTGTTTGTATCGGTTAAATCTTTTGAAACCTAACAGATTTTACATTTTTTGCTAGATAAGACCCTTATTGCTTGGGTGGGATCGTGTAGAGCCCTTTGAAGCTGCACTCGAAGTCCACTATACTGATAAAAATATTAATTTATTTTTGACTGAAGAAAGAAAGACAAACATTTATTCTGGAGTGAACCAAGTCTTTAAAGTCGAACATTTATATGAAGTAGAAATCTTATAAAACATGAACATGTCTTAGTTGAACATGTGACAACCTTTGAGCTGAGGTGTGACACTGCTTATAATGCTCTATCTACCTTCACTCACAGCTACAATAAATTATTTCATTTATATATGTGACCAAAGACCAAAGAACACCATATCTCTCCCAGCAGCACACAACATTAATCAGCACAAACATCAATGAACTTCTGCTCCCTGTCGCACTCCGCATGACTCAGAACTCAAATGCTCTACACGCATGACTTCTCACATGGTACCAAGATTTCACCAAAAAAAGCATATGAACATCTGTTCCTCTACCACATGACCAACAGAGAGAATCTGACTTCTCCTTATACTTTTCAAAGTAATAATGCATAATGCTTAGTAATGTTATGTTCTTCATTTTGCAATTTCCCAAAAATTTGTATTGCCATGCTAACACTTTAAACTTTAAACTGTTACTGTTTGTTTGCATTTTTATCTTACTGTTTTACTGCGTAAACACTGTTTGGACTGTGTCCAAAACCTGAAAAATTACATCTTATCAGTCATTATCCATTAAAACACTTTTTTTTTTTTTAAATACTAGATTCAGTTGCTAGCTTTATGGAGTGCAATGCTGGACTTCACTCTCAGTTTGAAAACTCACCTCAACTCCAAGGGCTTTAAGAATGTCACACTTGCACATTGGGCAGGTTCTGTGCTCCAGTAGCCATGGCTCTATGCAAGATTTATGGAAGAAATGACTGCAAACACAAAAACAGCGTATAGCAACATTAAGACCAGAAAGTCTGGAAAAAGTCAGATTTATAGAGAAAACAGTGATTGACGGAGAACAGAACGGAATGAAAGACAGACATACTTGCATGTGAGAACTGATAGAACATCTCCTGGTTTATACAACTCAATACACACAGCACAGGCATCAGCATCAGGGCCAGTCTCCTGTAAAACAAACACACACATGCACAAATCATCAAAACACTGTTCCAACTGACGGTTCTTTAAGATCTTTGTATATCTGCTTTTATCCTGGTGATAACAACCCATTAAAATTTTTTTTTGTCTATACGAGAGTTAAAACACAGAATAAACACAAATCCAATAAAAAAATCAAAACAAATATAAATAGAAGATAATTATTAAAAGTGAACAAACACAAATGTTGTGATGTACCTGATCCCCTTGTCTCAGTGTGCGGACCTGCAGCTGGCCAATAGCCTTCTTTGCTTCAGATTTCAGCTTTTTCTGAAAAAAAGAGAACAGAAACAGCTCAGGATGTGTGACAGCTCGTGTCTTGGTGTTTTTGGTCTGGTCTCCCTGGTTTTTCAAGAAGTGTATGAATATTGTAAAACTGTAACACGAGTATCAACAGAAAGTATATTCAGACGTGTTTGCTCTGCTGTACAAACACCTAGAACAAAGGATTATTTAAATACATTTAAAGGGACACACAGAAGTATTGCTGACTCATTCACACATATAGTGGCTGCATTAAGAACTTGAGACACACTTAAAAATCTATGAATGTCAATGCATTAGATAACCAAAAACAATTAGCTCTAGCTAAACCACATTGACACGCACAAAAGAGCTTAATCCAGATTCAAAACTCACATTTCAGACAAGATAAGGAACCTGATTGCTGGTTAGATTTAATAATGAATCACTTTATGAATGCTTATGAAACTGGGGCGAGACTTTCCTCTCATTAGAGTTCATTACTATTCTGACTAAGGTCTATAGACTAGCTATACCAAACAGTGTTTACATGCATTCACGCAAGACCACACGAGGCTCTTAGTGAGGAAACAATCATACTAATACCCATACTAAACATCAAACAAATGAGACACAATGACAAACTCACTCTAATAAACTCTCAGAAGCTATGTTTTGTCTGTCAACATGTTTAAGAGATTGACAGCTGACTGTTCACCAGCAAACAGTAGGCCTTAATCTAAAAATCTTGACAATCCACTTTCTTTGCACACCTTACATGCCTTTAAAACAGTATTTCTTGGAGCTCTTTATGTTTTTTCCATACAATGAGTGTTATCTGAAAACATGCAGTATGAGTCACACTGTGAATATGAAATTCTATGAATATGAGACATGTCAATTCTAAGTATGTTTAAAGAAGGTAGTCATTTTTATTCCTCACACAAACATACTAAACTAAATACATTCATTCATCTACATCTCTTTTTCTCCTTTACATAAATCTATTTAGCATTGTAAGCGGTTTATGATAATTATCAATATTTACAGTTTAAAGTATACAGCCGTTAGTACACAAACTAGAGCGGAAGTATAATGCAGAAAAGAAAAACAATGATTTCACTTTCTGTTTTATATTAAGAGTTATTACAGGAATTACCATCACGACTGTAAATTAATTAGGCATTCGCAGAAGAGGCAAGTCTTCAGCAGTTTCTTAAAAGTTGTAAAAGTCTAAGCAGATCAGGGAAGAGGTAGGTAGTCCAGAGAGGAACAGAGAGGGTGAAGGTTCTAGACCCTATGACTTTGTACCCTCATTGTAAACGAAGCACAACTGTTACATTTGCTAGCTGTAAATGGTGGGAGGGAGCATACACATAGTGTTCTCTTCCAATGGCAGTCTTGATGGCCAACACCAAAGCCTTGAAATTTCTGCAGTTCGCTACAGGAGCGACACAAAGAGGAATGTGACGTGGACCCTCTGTGGTGGACCATTTTGTTGTAGATCACCTGCAGAGTATTGTGCTGCCCACATTCTGTCCAATTTGAGCAGTTCTGTGGCAGTTAATGATTGCATACAAAAGTCATTAAAAAAAGCAACAACACTGATGTGTCGCTGATGCCCGACAGATATTTAGCAACTTCTACTAACAATTTCTAGGCCTGTCTGCAATGCAAGTTCTCTAGTGTGAAATGTATTTTGACTGAACATGACATTGATGATGACAGACAGTTGAATAGTGTGGAAAAAAAAAGTCAGTCCAACAACTTTGAAAGGCATGTTGTGTATATGTTAACATTAGTGTATTAGCTAGAAGTCCGGCCAAGCGTTACAGCAGTATTGCAATGACAAGAGCTCAGATGAGAAGCTGTGCAGCATACTCAGAAATCAAGGTCGGATTTTCCTGATGGTACAAAGCAAAACCATGCATTTACCAGGCAACGACTGAAATGTGAGCCGTAAAGCTCAACGGGTCTGAAAAGCCTTTTACTTAGCCACTTCCTTTAATTCTTTTATTTCCTTTTTCCACTGAGCAAAATAACAAACCACTGAATGGATATTTTTTTAGCACAATCATTTATTTTGGTTTCGTATGATTAAATATTCCATGGTACTTCCCTTTGAAAAACACGATTTTTAGAAACATTCCCAGTTTAACTTCATCAGTTGCAACTTTCTCTGTGTCTGTGGGTAAAATCAAACATTTCCTTGATACTTAATTTAGGCCTAATACCAAAACAGAACCAAACTCACACACATACAGTGATGACATTAGGGCTGAAAAAGAGAATGGTCTCAGAACCCAGTAATGTGAAACCAGATCAACCAGTTAGAAGCTAGATATACTAGAATAATGAACCAGCACGCATGGAGTGTCAAACTATGCTTCTGTGGTAAACAAGGTCTTGTAAAATCTCCACTTGTTCACACTGTCAGTATTTGGGTTTAAAAATTGGTAAGAAGCAACAAAACATAAATATAGAATCTTCTTCATTTAGTGTTTATTTTACTAGTCATTCTTATTTACTCAGTTGTATTTTTTTTATGTTTATAAGGATGTTAAAACAGTTTTATTGCATCATAATAACCACCACCATATGATTTTATGTGAATCTAGTTACCACGGTATATTAGTAGGGGTGTTGTTTAAAGCCAATCAAATCAAATGCCAAATCGTGTGCTGTACCTGTGTGCGGTTCTGCTGTCTGAGGCTCGTCAGTCTCCGCGTGGAGTAAAAGATGAAGTATCCAACAGTCCCCGCAGTAACGATGAAGAAGGAGACGGAGACGAAAAACACAGAATAGTGACTCATAGAGATCCAGGGACTGTGCTGCTTCCCAACGTCTATTGCTATGGAAACAGGCACGCCCCTCTCTAGCAACCGGACCAGCTTCAGTCCATTGGTGTAGCTAATCATGACTGCAACGATGCTCGTGCCTAGAAACACACAGAGACGAGAGAATACTGAAAACATGAGCAGCACGTCTGCGCAGAGCAAAGCACACCGTAGTGCTGGGCAACCTGTTGGGTGAGGAGGAAAAACAGAGTGGAAACTTCAACAAACATGCAACATCAAACCTGCTTACTAACACATACTCAAATAAAATACGTTTTAAATTAAGGGAGAGGAAATTAAGCAAACTTGTGTCATGCACGAGACACAGTGATCAAGGACAGAGTTTGTTTAATGAGATTCTTACTATATTTTAGACTACAAAAATGATGGGAAAAAATTACTTAAAAAAAAATGACGAATAATATAGAAATCTAGAGCTAAAACTATAAAAACACATGTTTTTACTTGAACTGAAATCTAAATAAAACAGATTTTATTTTAGCTATTTAACATGGCAACAATTCTCATTTAGTTTAACTTTGTGGTAACACTATTTAAGGGTGTTCTTGTTACAAGTTACATGTACTTATTATTATAATAAAAATAAAATTATGTGTAATAACATGCAAGTCACCCTAACCATAAAGTAAGTACATGTAGTTAATTATTAGTGCTCATTATTAGTACTGTAACAAGGACACCTTAAAATAAAGTGTAACCCATATAATAAAACGACTAAATAAATAAAAATAAAAAGACTATTGTAAAACAAATAAAAATGACAAACACGACACATATTGCAAAGAAAATTGAAAATACAAATACATTCAAAATACTAACCAAAACTATAATAAACTATCAATGCTACTCGTCTACGTATATACACACACACACACACACACACACACACACACAACCTTTCGTTTTATGACATTGCACAACGTGATAAAACACGTTTATAACAGGTCACCTGAAAAGTCTTCAGGAAATTGAGTCATTGATCAGAGAATTTCTCTTTCTAAGGCTCAGTAAGTTGGTTTGCGCGTTCAAAACCAGATCGCACCAGCTAAAATATGCGATTCTAGTCCGGTTCTTTTAATATCCTGATGACAGACAAGAGTTTGGAGAGGTGGAGAGGAGAGGTCATATCAGCCGTCACCTTTACACAACTTACACAACACAACGCCCGGGTTAGAGTACAACTGGAACTAATAGAGGCCAGAATTTATCAGAATAATTAGTGACATGGCAACAGTTTTATATACACGCATACTAAAATGTTCAGCAGCTCATCTGTCGCCCTGAGCCCTTTGGATCACATACCTGGGTGGGACATCTGAATGACCCGATTTTCTGCCCCATAGTCGTTGAAAATGATAGCAGCTGCGGCTCCGTTCATGGCCGCGACGTTAATTTTATCGGTGAAAGTGCATCCGTTACCGCGCTGGATTAAGGCGATCCAGACCCTGGAGTCGTTCGATCGCTGATACAAGGTGTCATCTTCACAGCCATAGATCGGATCGGCTAATAGCACGTAACCCACAACAGAAGTTTTGGGGGAGTCTTGCCCATACAGCCCCATCTCCTCTCGCAAACTTTTGGTTATGTTTGTTTCAGGGTCTGTGTAGGAAATATTCAGGTATGCAGTGGACAGGTAACTGGCCTGCGCCAAACACACACTCGACACCTGGAAAACAGAGGCCACCAGCAGCCACGAAAACACATCCCGACCAAGAAGCCCCATGATCGGCACACCAGCCCTGCCGCTGCTCTCTTCGGTTGAGTTCAGAGCACTTCTTGAAATAAGTCTGGTTGTTAAAATGACTCAAAGGTGGTTCCACAAACTCACGTAATCGATAGCTCCCTACTGAGCGCCTACAGGTGTTCTAGTAACGCAACTGAACGCAAACTCTACCTCGCTGAGGTCACTGTACCCGAAGCCACGCCCACATCTCTCTCTTAAAGCAACACACGCTGTTTTTCTCGCTTCATTGGTGCTCTTACAAAGTGTCTGGATTATATGGTTTATTACAGTTTTTTAACTGCCACCACACAAAATCTTTACTTGTCACACAGTTTCTGAAACCTGACACTCAAACACCAGAACCACACACCAAATCTGCAAAACCAAACACTAACATTCTCGGCATTTGACTATGTTTTGAATTTCATAAAACACTTTTTTGCAAAGCATAACACTTAACACTTCTTTATGTAACACACAGAAATCAACCAGGAATTAATATTATGGAAAAGGTGTTTTCAAATGTTTGCTTTCAGTGCCTTACACCAGGGGAGTTGTGGTTTAGTGGTTAGAGAGTTTGACTTCTTTGAGTCTTGGGCTGGCAATTTCACAACTGAGGTGCCCTTGAGCAAGGCATCGAACCCCCAACTGCTCCCTGGGCACCGCAGCATAAATGGCTGTCCTGCGTGTAATAAATGCACAGCATGAATTCTGTATGGGTCACCATACATGGGTCACCATACTTGGCTGTATGTCAAAAATTATTTTACAAATTATGTAAAAGTACAGAATTTGAAGTTAAAGTACATCAAAAATGTTACCATCTATTGCAAAACTTATTATAAAAATACATTACTGTAGTTGAAAGTTTCTATCTGAAAGGGAAAACTGACCATATCACCCTGCAGCTCTCACCTGGTCACCCACTGAAGCTAAGCAGGGTGGTCAGTACCTGGACAGGAGACCTCCTGGAAGAGGTGCTAGTGAGACCAGAAGGGGGTGCTCAACCTGTGTTGGTCCTAGTGCCCCAGTATGGAGACACTATATACTGTCAACAAGCCCTGTTTTCAGATGAGAATTTAAACTGAGGTCCTGACTCTCTGTATTTATTAAAAATCCCAGGATGTCTTTTGAAAAGAGTAGAGGTGTGAATTTGCCCATTGGCCTCTGGCCATCATGGCTTCCTAATCATCCCCATATCTACTGATTGACTTTTACTATGCACTAGTACTATGGCTGCCGTCACATCATCCAGGTGGATGCTGCACACTGGTGGTGGTTGATGAGATCACAATGTAGAGTGATCTTTGAATGCCTAGAAAAGCACTACATAAATGTAAAGACTTATTATTTATTATTATTATTAATGTTCAATCTTCTCTTGTGTATATAGTAAAAGTGAGATACCATGCATGTCAAGCTAGATTGTAAAGGCAGGTGACCTCATACAACTTAAAAAACTTGGGATACAGTCCATGACTTGTATATGGACTACTTTTATAATGCTGATATGCTGATGCATGATTCATGCCGTTAATCTTTTTTTTTTTTTTTTTGGAACTTGAAAGGCCCTAGTGCAAATCCACTTTCATGAACTTTCAGAACTTCCACTTTTGTAACCAACTGCTAAAAGGTTTGGAATGGTTTGGAAATTATGATGATAAAAATGATAAAAGTATGTTTTGGTCATCTTTGTATTAAAGTAAAAGTTACCATATCAGTATTTAAAGTACATTTCATTGGATGATTAAATATAAGGATACGTAAACTTATGTGAGCATGATTGAAGTGTTAAGTGGTTTCCTAAATATTTTGTGAAATGTTAATGAAAAAAAATAATACTTTAACTGTACATTAAACTGTTAAATCTTAATACATCTTGATTAATTCATTTTTTTAAGTTCCCTTTTATAAAATAATACAATAAAAAAAATCTGGTTTAGTGTTTGCAAGTTGGCTAGAACTCAGGTTACTTTGTGAAAAATTAAAGTAAGTTATTATCATTATTTTACCTGAAAAGTCTAACGTTTGCCAACAGCAAATGGAAAGATCATTAGTGACTGTGCCAGTCACAGTATTCTTACAATTTTCCTTTACAGAAATATAAATTATTATACCATTTGCAATAGAAGCATACTCGTGCAATTACCATAAACAATCTGATACATATCTAAAAGGCAAAGATTATTTATTTTAAAACAAGCAAATTAGCATCAAACAACATCTCATATGTGAAATTAAATGTAACATTTCCAATTTGCTTTATGTCTTTTCCCCCGCTTTGAATGAAAAGTAGCCTATATATAGTTACCGAGAGATGTGTTGAAGCAGTAATTTCACTTAGGCTTTATTTAGTGAACTCTGCAGTATTTTAGTTGAAAGACTCCCTCTCCTGCTAGATTTGGGGAACTATCAGCCTTGTTGACTGCTCTCGACATGATGTGACTCTTTCCCACTTCTTTTTAGTGCAGAAACAAACTAG
This sequence comes from Carassius auratus, assembly GCF_003368295.1. Taxonomy (NCBI): domain Eukaryota; kingdom Metazoa; phylum Chordata; class Actinopteri; order Cypriniformes; family Cyprinidae; genus Carassius; species Carassius auratus. The sequence continues at coordinate 1,677,853 of NC_039272.1, read as the reverse complement.
AGATAATGGAATAAATTGTATAAAATATGTTAAAATATTTTAACATTCTATATATTTAAAAAAAAATTTTTTTTAAATCTTAGTATCAATCATACAATTAGTAGTATTCTAAATACAAAATAAATAAATATTAGTTATATGCTTTAGTTTTACCTTTAAAAAAAAGAAAATCAGTGTGGTATCCATTTAGGAAAAAATTCAGCAGCCAGCTTTTCTTAAAAAAAGCTGAGATTCAGGCCAACAAGAGTAATGATAAAATCAATGCGCAAATGCGTAAATCCAGGAAGTGCAGTGTAAATATGTCCTAGGCAGGTGTTGTGGGTTTGCCTGCAGTTGCACCTGATCACCTCTTGTAGGCGCCTTCACCTCAGTTCTGACACTACAATGTCTATTGTTCTCACTTGTATCAGGGTATCGTGTGTCTGGCTCTTTGCAGTAAATGTTTCAAGCCGTTTACTATTGTGCTAATAATTTGAATATCAAAATCAATTTCATATCAGAATTTATATTAGAATGTTTTATTAGAATGTTCTAGTTATGGTTTCCACTTTAAAGTTTGCCACTTTTGTCATTTCTTATGGATCAGATGCCTATTGTTCATATAACCCGAGCCACACCTTACTATTTGACAGAAATCATGAGGTCTGCCAGGTGTCTCACCAAAATAACCGATAAAAAAAGACACGTCTAGAATTCAGCTTTCTGCAGAAAAAGCCCCAGACAATTACAACTCCTGCACAGCATACCATACTGAAGTTAATGAAATGTTGAAAAAGTAATATTTGTTAGTTAGACCGGTTAAAGTGCGCATTCCAGTGCTTTTTGCGAGTTTCACGAAATATTTTTGGAACAGCAGCGAAAGTTAGTAGGATATAAAAAGTGACTGGACTGAAACGTAGGCTATCCTTTTGTTAAAAGTGCTGCTCTGCCAAGACACATTTCCAAACATTTAACTTTTCGCTTTTGCCACACAGACCTTTCATGTCATATAATGTGTCGTATTTGTATGATAAGCACTGTTTAAGTTACAAATAAAGAAATGCATCATCCACCTGTTTGCTTGGTATGCAAAATGCAGGGCGTCCAGCAAGGATCCATTAATTTCCTTCAAGTATGCCAACACCATTCTTTCAAAAGACTTCATGACCACAGATGTTAAAGTAACAGGTCTGTTGTATTCATTAAGTCCTGTGATTTTTGGTTTCTTCTGTACAGGGATGATGGTGGAACATAATACATTTGAAGCAGGTGGGGACTTCGCATAGCTCCGGGGGTCTGATGAAGAAGAGCTTTAAGGCAGGCTGGAGAGGCACCACCTGGGCCTTTGACCTTCTTTGTCGTCTGCTTTCTGAAGACACAGTAGGGGGAGGGTGATGATGGCGGTGCTGTGAGACAGTCAGAGTGGGTGTGGGGGGGTCAGACTAATCTTTTGCTTTTAAAACCTGCAGTAAAACTTGTTCCACAAAACAGATTTTTGTTCTACATGTTAGCAAATCCTCTCATTATGACAAACTGAGCATAGACACAGTGTAAATAAGAGATTTAAAAATGTAATGTATGATGCTTTATTACTGTTACTAAAAATAAAACTACATCTGATTATGGTGTTAACCACTTGACAAAAGTGTTTTCTCTAAAGCATTGGTAAAACATGGCACTCGCAGTAAATCAAGAATACAAGAAGAATATAGTGTTGCACTATATAACAGAGATGAGTTTTCAGTCTATACATTAATCCAAACAGTTGCTTGCTTGGCTAATAAAACATATAACATATTAAGCATTTTTGGTATTTCCATGGTTTCTACAAAATAAAAGCAGAAATCAAGGGTGTAACTGCTGTTATAATCATATATAATTCTGGATAAGCCGGATCTATATTTAAATTATGGTTTGAAAGATCCATGTACAAACTGAAGTACAGGTGTTCAAATAGGAGGATTGAATTGCAGGAGTGACTGGTTGCATTACAGTTTCAGGACTACAGTGCTAACCAGATGGTAATATATTTAACTGCAAACATTACAAACACAACACATGTGAAACATCATAAGACAAAAGCAAAATTACAGTTTGTATAAGGAATATTGTATACACAATTCAGTAAATTGAATAAAATGTTTGATATAATTTGAATCATGTATTATAATTAGTTTTATCATGTTTAAAGTTTTCTCAAATCAACCATAATAGCAGCTACAGTTTTAATATTTATGGCTTAAGAAATACATTATTACAGGTGTTACTGTTTGGGTTTATTATAAAAGTTGTGTGTGTTTTTGGTATTTTGAGGTAAATGCATAGTAAGCATAAAACAGTTAATGAATTGTTTGCTTAAAATAAGTAAACAATTTCTCCAAACAGAGAGAAAAAACATTTTACTTGATGTCAAGAAACAGGTCTCATTTTCATACTTGTAATACTAAGAAATCCTAAAACAGGATTTGACAATCAGGATTCATAATCAAAACTGTAGAATGTCATTCAGCTGGACGTCTCTGTGGAAACATAACTTGCTTGAATCATGTTTTTTTTTTTATCAAATCAGCAATCTACAAAACCCGTCGCCCCCCCCCCTTCAAAAAAAGGCTGTTTAAACCAGTTTGACCCAAGACTAACGAATCATTAAAAAAAAAAAAATTGTGAAACTCAACATGTTGATGTGGGTATAAACTTTCACAATAGTGCTACAAGTTTGGCCGAACTTCAGCATTGTTTTTAGCTACATGAGAGAAGCGAATAATTTTCACATAGCCTGAACTCATACTAATGTCCCGCCACAGATATTCAGGTGAAAGCAGTTTACTGGGTTTGTTATGAAGGAAATACTTGTTCAAGTGAGACTCCTCGTGCCATATCGCCTCAATGGAGTTTGCAATATCAATGTTCATCTGCTCCCGGCAGGTTTTGGTGAGATGATGTACATCCTCCAGTGAGCCACCGAATGCAGCACCAGTAAAATAATAATCCCCCTCTTCAGCTGGAATATATGCTTGAGACTCTGGTCTACGCTCATATGTGAATATGAACCTTGGAGCATCAAAGAACCAAGGATGTATCACACCTACGAGACGACCCAAAGACTCCACACTCCAGCGGCCATGGAACTTTGTATCAACGTCAAGGCAGAAAATATAGTCGGCCTCACTGGCCAGTTCATCCTTTATTAGTTTCTCCAGTATTCCCATCCTGCTCATACTGATATCCTGCCATCTGTTCATACTTGGAAGCTTCTTCACTGTCAGGTAACGTTCTTGACCTAGTTTTACATTAGGAACTTCCTCCGGTTGATCTGTAAACAGGTAGTAATGGACTCGAAATCCAACAAAGTAATGCTCCTCTGCGGATTCCAGGAAATCTTTGAGAAAACGTGTATATCTGGAAAAAAGGAGAGGAACAGATATTAAACATATCTATTTTATATATATATATATATATATATATATATATATATATATATATATAGATAGATAGATAGATAGATATAATTCTGTTTTTAAATAAAGGAATACCTTTATTAAGCAAGGCATTACTGTAAATTTATCAAAATAACAGTAAAAAGAATACATACATAACATATAAAAACTTTCTATATCTATATACATTTTTCTATTTATATATCTATATATTAAATCAATGCTATACACAAAACATAAACAAAAGACTCTTTTATTAGTAAAGTAGCCTTGCCTTAGTAATTTTGTTGCTAGTTAAATTTACAAAATCTTTCAAGAACACTATATTAACATAAAAGTTAAAAATAAAAAAAGAGCAAAATACTACAGAGAGAAAAGGATGTATTTTGAGAGTCGGAGAAGAATGTAACTTTGTTACTTTCCCAAAGCGAAGACAGTGGTCGCTACGGTGATGTTTTGTTGTTTGTAGATGGAGTCAATCACTGTGGAGTCAAAGGTTCCCTCCCATACAATCGGGGCTAACCATTGTGTCACAGAAGCAACATCTGTCCGACTATATTAAACACACACATGTAATCATTCACTGATTGCAATTAAACACTGGTGTTTCTATGTAAGCATGTGTACACTGTAGATAATTTCCTTAAGCGGCATATATTTTCAACAAACTGCATTCCTCAATTACCCCACATCAAAAACAGCAAATTATGTTTTAAAAGCACCTTATGTGTGTTTGCAGGAACGTATGTGTATGTTTAAGATAATACATTTATGTGTGTATGCATTATATGAGTTCTTACCCCAGGTTACCTGTTAGATGATTTCTGCAAACCAAAACACAATAATGAAAGTAACTCAACAGACCTCCTTATAGAATGTTTACATGTTCACAGTAATCGAACTAGAACAGCAGGGTTTACCATAGTATATGGTATATAGTCTCCATCCACGTCAGTTGAAATTTGGAAGCATTACAAGTCATGCATCACTGAGCATATGCACAGTTTGCTTAAATGCTGGGTGAGGCTGAACTTGTGTTTTCTGCCTGTCTGTCTAATAATTGTAGTACACAATAATTGCACTGGTATAATTTCAGTTGGACTAAAACTTTTATATTGTGACATTTTAATAAACTACAGCCTCATTAATCTGAATAAACATCTGAAAATATTTTTTCAAACTTCAACTGGGGAACACACCATTGTTTTATTATTTCACACAATAATATCTCAGTATTTTAACTTAAAGGGTAAGTTCACCCAATAATCAAAATCATGTCATTAATAACTCACACTCATGTCATTCCAAACCCGTAAGACCTTCGTTTATCTTCGGAACACAGTTTAAGATATTTTAAATTTAGTCCGAGAGCTCTCAGTCCCTCCATTGAAGCTGTGTGTAGGTCTACAGTCCATGCCCAGAAAAGTAAGAAAAACATCATCATAGTAGTCCATGTGACATCAGAGGGTCCGTTAGAATTTTTTGAAGCATCGAAAATACATTTTGGTCCAAAAATAGCAAAAAAATATGACTTTATTCAGCATTGTCTTCTCTTCCGTGTCAGTTGTGACAGAGTTCAAAACAAAGAAGTTTGTGATATCCGGTTCGCGAACGAATCATTCGATGTAAACCGGATCTTTTTGATTCAGTTCACCAAATCGAACTGAATCATTTTAAACGGTTCGCGTCTCCAATAAGCATTAATCCTAAAATGACTTAAGCGGTTAACTTTTTTAAGGTGGCTGACACTCCCTCTCAAACAAACAAACCAATATCCCGGAGTAATTCATTAACTCAAACAGTACACTGACTGAACTGCTGTGAAGAGAGGACTGAAGATGAACACCGAGCCAGATAACGAACAATAGACTGACTCGTTCACGAGTGAAGAACCAGTTGCATCGGTGTTCGGATCACCAGTAGTTCTTTCTGACAGTTCGATTCATTAAACCGGTTGAAGACAACAGTTCACCGGTTCTATGGCGCTCGACGTAATGGCTTCATTGGTGATGATTGCCCTTGATTCAAGCCTTCGGTTTACCTGGGCTCATAACATTAGCACAGATTCAGTTCAGAATCAATCACCAAAAGAATCAGTTCAGACGCTCTGTGTGTCATTCTGGTTCATGCTGAATCACACATGCACAGTATCATCAGCTCCTCGGTTCTCGAATCGGAGGCGTCTGACAGAAACGGTTCTTATCTTTCGTTCATTATCTGGCTCAGCTCGGTGTTCATCTTCAAATCTCTCTTCACAGCAGTTCAGTCAGTCTACTGTTTGAACAAATGAATTAAGCCGAGTTCAGACTGCACGATTGTAAATTTAAAATAGTCGGGTCACTGTTCTTTTCACACTGCATGAATATCTTGGCCAGCATTCAGTTGCTGCTGTGTTCACAGTGCACGATGGATCGGAGACAGAAGGTTTCACACTGCATGACTTTACAACAGGAAGAATCGCCGACAACTCTGTCTGGCATGCAAACCACGTTTCATAACCAAACACACGTGTGTGAGACTGGAAGACTTCTCTAGTGAGACTGGGATTATTATTAAAAATGGTAGCCCGCAAGAAGCTTGCAGTAAGAATTGCCTGTGCGCTGATTTGCAGCAAAGACAAGAAAAACAAAAGAAGATTATAGAGGAGGTAATGGTTGGGGAGATGCGAGGAACAAGGATTGTGTCTTCTTATATCATGCTTGCTGATATTGTGGTCTATAACTCCTCCCAGAACTCCTGCTGCTCTGTATCTTGCCCTCTCACTGGCTGTCGGTCATCTCCGATGTAGTGTTCAGTCAGAACACTTTTCACACAGCATGCTTTTGAATCGCCAACAGTCCAGATATTTAGCATGACAAATATCTTACGGGCATTGGCGAATTGTCGGCGATTCTCTCAGATCGCATCTTTGCTCATTCACACTGCGTGATTGTCACGCGGGTGAACCAGCACCGATTTGCTTGTGATTTCGGGTATTTGTCTGCGATTTCTCAAAACCTGTAAGCGAGCCAAACACTGGGCTAAAATCCTGCAGTCTGAACGTGGCTTTACTCTGAGATATTGGTTTGTTTTAACTCAGAGGAAGTGTCAGCCACCTTAAAAAAGTTAACAGCTTAAGTCATTTGCGGATTAATGGTTATTGGAGACGCAAACCGTTTAAAACGATTCAGTTCAATTTGGTGAACTGGTTCAAAAAGATCTGGTTACATCAAATGATTCGTTTGCGAACCAGATATGACAAACTGCTTTGTTTTAAACTCTCTCTCACAACAGACACGGAAGAGAAGACAATGCTGAATTAAGACGTTATTTTTTGTTATTTTTGGACCAAAATGTATTTCGATGCTTCAAAAAATTCTAACTGACCCTCTGATGTCACATGGTCTACTTTGATGATGTTTTTATTATCTTTCTGGACATGGACAGTATACCGTGCACACAATTTCAATGAAGGGACTGAGAGCTCTCGGACTAAATCTAAAATATCTTAAACTGTGTTCCGAAGATAAACAGAGGTCTCAATGGTTTGGAACGACATGAGGGTAAGTTATTAATGACATAATTTTGATTATTGAGTGAACAAACCCCTTAAGGGCTTCAAGTCATGCAAACAGGGAACATGAAAGATTTTTTTTGTTATGCAGAATGACTACTTCAAAGGAATTTCTTTAGCTAATTACCGTTACTGTGGCAGCCAACAACAGTACAGCTTAACCCTCTGCACATTTTTATATTTAGTTATATTGAAAAAGTTTCAATTCAGTCTATCTTTTTTACCCCATTTTAACATGGATTTCTATAGCTGTCAGGCAAGACGTCGGTTAGCAGTGGTTTCACATAATATCCACATTCTGATTGGTCAGATCGCCTGTCACTTAAACTCCCGGCGAACAATCAATTTCCTGTTGTTAGCTGACGGGAGTGGTACCCAGAGTCAGAGTTGCAATTAGTCTACTTATAAACTGTTGTCAAGGGTTGTTGTTGTTTTGTTTTGTTTTTTTGTCTGTGGTGTAAAGCTATTTCCCCTCAGAATTCTATTTTGATGGAAGGGGCCCCCCAACAGAGAGGAAGACAGACAAAAACACAAATGGGTTCATTTTGATTAGCAGACCTGACAACCCTGCCCTGGGTGGTTTTATGCTGCAGTAGCCCATCTGCTTCAAGCTTTGGTGTGTCTAACTCATACCAGCTTGTGATAGTCAATCTGAAAAAGAATGTTGAGATAAGCTGATGTGGATCAACCAGGGCTGCCAACTAGGGCTATCATGATTTAACAATGCAAGTACAAGCCTGTCCCTCACATTAAGATATGGAATAGCTTTAGATGAAATAGGCTATACAGTGCATGAAAAGCTGGTGCTCTTCTGTTTCGTTTGATATATGACTTCCCCCTTGTGCCATATAAAAAGCACAATAATCACAGCTTCTGAACCAACCATGGTTAGATCAAATATTCATGATTAGACAGTTATTTCATTATCGCGACAGGCCTACTGTCAACTCTCACACAACTGACACAGTTCTCACACTTTCATGTCTTTAAAGTCACTACTGTAAATACTTTTCATTGTGACGTTTTAATAAGAAGAATTATTCTTTTATTGCTGGCTCAAACTGAACATTTCATGTTCATGTGAACTTGTATGAATATAGTCTACTTACCCAAACCAAATGGAGGTGATTACCCAGTAAATGAGCCTGTAAGAGAAGACAAGAGAATCCTTTAAGCAGAGGTCTTTTGGAAATGTGTCAACACTCACGCACTTCAGTTTTTAAGTTAAAAATAGGTTTAAAATAATTGCAGGTGTTTTTCCTCATCAGCAAATGAGGAGCTGAAAATGCTGTTTGTCAACCTCATGCAGAAAAGTTGGTCAGCATATCTTTTCGAAAGGGGAAAAACAAATAAACTCTATGGAGGCCTAACTATTTCAGTAACATATTTTAGTATTCAGTCAAAAAATCTGACCACAACATTATTATAAATTATGCTTCAGACTGGTTCAGCTAATAAAACAGCTTATTTCAACAGGAATTCCATTCCAGACGTGTCATGTTATTTGTAAGCATCCAGGATTTTCCATTGAACAACACCTGTATGTCCTTTCAAATGTTCCACCATCATCATTTGAGGAGCAGGTTCACAGGTTCTTTAGAGAGAGAGAGCCTCACTGGATGTTTGTGTGATCATCTCTTTCAGAATAATATCAATTCCTGTTGTCTGACACCTTCATTCAGTTAAGGATGTAACGGAGTAATGGAATACACGTGACGTAATGTCCTTATGTATTTAAAATAAGAAATATGAGTAACTGCGTTTTAAATGGGTGGTAATCAAATAAAGTTAAAGTACATCTGAAACCACCTAATTAAGATTACCAAAATGATGACTTTGCATTTTAATGTAATTTATTTAATTTAATTTAAATTGTTTGTGATTTTTTTTTTTACCAATTAGGCATTTGGTGACTCTCACCCTTAAAAAAAAAATTAATAACAAAACAACTGGGCAGCCTGTTCAATTAGCAACTTTCAGAGTGCACAAACTAGTCAGGACAAAATAAAAAAAAATCTAAAGGGAATCAGAAAGCCATGTGTGTGATTTTTGCCATGGGTAAGACTAAGACAGTCTTATATCTAACTTTTATCAGCTTCAAAGGATTCAACATGTAATGTGAAAAAGCCTCTTGAGGTAAGTTGATCTCGAGCTTTGAAAACCAGGGGTGGCAAATTTCATGGAATTGAAATACTCTCATGAAAACATTTTTCCACACAGAACCAGTGACATTTGTGAGCTCTTGTTCCTGATTTAATAAATGGCAACATCAGAAAAGGAAGAAGAATGATATTTCCTGAAAACCAGCATGACTGTAAACAAACCCTTGCCTTAATGATTTTAAAGTGCTTAGATCAGGTGTCCTCAGTCCTGAATGGCCATTGTGTTTCAGAGTTTAGCTCCAACTTGCCTCAACACACCTGCCTGGATGTTTGTTGTACACCAAGTAAATTGGTTAGCTAGTTCAAACTTGTTTAATTGGACAGGACTTGGAGCTAAACTCTACAGAACAGTGAGCAGACACTCCTGACCTACATGAGTAATTAATTTAAATTGTGTTACAATGTGTAACCTTCCTAACCCTGTTTAAATGCCTACATACATCAAGGTGCAGCCATGTGGTAAGCTGATCATATAAAGTGATCTTGGTAGCATATAAACAGATTCACAACTCATATATTCTGAATCAGCTACATATTTAAAAAAAAGTTTATACATACCCACTCAGTGATAAGCCAACAAACATTCCAAGAAGGAAGAAATAAAAAATCTGACGGAGTCGCATTGTCATATCAGCTTGGTCTTGTGTCTGTACTCAAGAGAAGAGATTTGAAAGTCAAACACATCCTGGTAAGGGTGGGGTTTACATGAAGACACAACCATAACGACTTCAACTACAGCAACCCAACACCCAATGACTGTTCCATATCTTCAGCACACCAGAGAAGTCTAACTGGTTTTGAAAGCCAGCAGGGAAACAAACAGATATTTTGAGGAAAAAAGTTTCACTTCTCACTTTTATCTTATTTTTCTAAACAAAACGTTAAATATATAAGGAGTGTGCGATACTGATATATTTTCTGAGATTTGATCATTAACATTAATTAGATGATATTTTGCTCAGTGTGTTATTGTGCTGATATCTTAAAGGGTTTGTTCACCCAATAATCAAAATTATGTCATTAATAACTCACCCTCATGTCATTCCAAACCAGTGAGACCTCCGTTTATCTTCGGAACACAGTTTAAGATATTTTAGATTTGTCCGAGAGCTCTCAGTCCCTCCATTGAAGCTGTGTGTACGGTCTACTGTCCATGTCCAGAAAGGTAATAAAATCATCATCAAAGTAGTCCATGTGACATCAGAGGGTCAGTTAGAATTTTTTTGAAGCAAAAATAGCAAAAACTTTTACGACTTTATTCATCATTGTCTTTTCTTCCGTGTCTGTTGTGACAGTTTAGTGATATCCGGTTCGCCAACGAATCACTTGAACTGAATCGTTTACAACGGTTTACGTCTCCAATATGCATTAATCCGCAAATGACTTACGCTGTTAACTTTTTTTTTTTTTTTTTTTACATTTTTTTTCAAAAGAAAATCATTTATATAACATACAGAAGAAAAAAAGAAAAATCCCCGATTATAAGGTTAACACATTTTCTGTATACGACTTTCCTTTAAACATTTTTCCACCCACCACCCACATAGGGATATAAAAACAACGTAAAAACAACAACAACAACAAAAAAAACATAAAATAAAGATTATTATCTTTATTATAGAATAAAGATTCATTATCTGGCTCGGCTCGGTGTTCATCTTCAGTTCTTTCTTCACAGCAGTTCAGTCAGTGTACTGTTTGAGTACATGAATTACTCCGGGATATTGGTTTGTTTGAACTCAGACGGAGTGTCAGCCACATTAAAAAAGTGAACAGCTTAAGTCATTAATGTTTATTGGAGACATGAGCTGTTTTAAACGTTTCAGTTCAAGTGATTCGTTCGCGAACCGGATATCACTAAACTGCCACAACAGACACGGAAGAGAAGACAATGATGAACTTGGCGACGAGGATGGGATTCCACAGCTGATCGTCCGGGACCTGAGGGCGTTAGTTGGCTGATCACCCTAAACCCCAGAAGGTTTCAGGGAAGGGGGGACTGACGTCTGAGGGCTTGTGGACCTTCACTGCTGGTTTCTCAACGGATTAGAAAGACAAGCACAACTTCAACAGCATCATCATCATCCAAACCGTCTGCTCTGCCACCAGCAATGTCATCGGAATGATGAAATACTCCATGGCCGGAGTCAGCACCAGATCTAAAGCTCATCAGAGAGTGACACTGCAGCCGAACAGCCTAAACGTGAAGAAACTGGAGGAAAAGGAGAGTATGTCAGAGCTTTCCCCATGATTCAAGCGGCTGGGCTGAATAGAACTGTGATGGTCTCTCAACCATGGAATGAGAAAGACTTGAAAGAGAAATGTGGTGGAAAAATTCATTGAACATTGCTTCTGTATGCCTATATATGCATGTGTTTTCTTTCAATTGCTGTGTGGGTTCATAAGGGTGACACCTGGGGGGAAAACAGATGTCTGAGAATGACCTGAGAGGGTCATTGGGCCATATAGTGGGGGGACAATGTCTGAGGATGATCTGAGGGGGTCACATAAGTCCTAAATGTGTGTGAGAGTGTTAGAGAGTGTTCCTTGTTATGTGTGGAAATTTACAGCTGCTAAGACTTTGTAACCTTGAAGCAGCAGAGGTATATAAGGTGGAGGACTGCCCTCTTCCTGGGTCGGTTTCGCTCTGCAGGAACTCAGTGTTGCTGTATGAATGTCTGACCTTCTTTGCAAAGAATAAAACCTTTCTTTTGAATTATTCCTGAGAATGAGTCTGTCTCTTATGATGATGAGAGTTGATTAAAAATTTTGCCACGACAATTTGGTGTCAGAACGTGGGATTCCTTGGATGTGTCTTCAGGACCTGTGAGCGGACGGTGACTGATCATCCTGAACAATAGAAGTTCAGCCCTAACCCTGATTAGATTTGAGGGAGAAAGGGACTGACCGCCGAGGCCCGGAGGGGATAACTGGAATCAGTGGTGACAGAAAGGGACAGAAAGGTTGTTGTGCAAGAATTGAGCCGTGAATTTTTGAATAGCGGAAGCAGATATTTCGAGAAAGGAGAACAATGCAGAAAGAATTAGCAACTAGAAAGGAGAGAGACAGTGAGCAGAGAGGAGGGGTCTAGGGCGAAGTCAGGGAAGTGAAAATTTTCTAACCACAAACACACACACATACACTGATGTACTTTCTGCTCTCTGCAATGAAGAAAAAAGCTTGCTTTACTTTGTGTATGTCTGATTCTGTTTATAAACATCCTGACAAATGTGCTATTATGTTTAAGAGTGAAGCTTTTATGAAAATGCATAAATATCCTATGCTAGTGGAGGGGATATTGATTGAGTTTTTAGCTGATATATATATATATATAGCTGTACAGCCATGTGATTTGCAATGCCAACCACAATTAACAGGTGAAATTAATGAGTCAATATCTGCATCAGGGCACATAATTTGTGAAAGGTTCACAGTGCCTCTGAATTTTAAACCAGAAAGGGGGTGAGGTGCTGAGACATGCTTTTCTCTACACCCCTGCATGTCCAGTGCCTTTGATGGGGAGAGATTTATTGTTCAAACTAAATTTAACACTGATTGCAGACTCTGGGGGTGTCTGAGTGGCAGAGAAAGAGCAGATTTGCTGTCTGCAAGCAGAACCAAAATATGAATGGCATATGAATGGCACATCATAAATTCTGATTGGGCTTGAATGATGAGTGAAACTGGCTAAAAATCGAACCAAACCATTTCACAGAGAAATCATGTTGCCTGACAAATTGCATTGCACGTCACATGTTGTAGTACAGCAAGATGACCAGTATGAAAAAGACTTTACGTTTTGAGATGAAGAAACTTTACGTTTTGAGAAAATGTTCTGTCAGTTTGCCTGACAGAAAAACAGCTTCAGTTTTACTCAATGGCAGAAGATTCTGTGCCTCGCTCTCCAAGGCCAGCAGACAGGGCCCAGATTAGAACTGTTTGTGAAAAGCTGTGTTTGTGTTACAGACAGAGACAGATAGGGGAGGGAGTGAAACACAGTGAGAGTCTGGGAGTGTTTATGACAGAGTGCAAGCATGAAATTGAGCTAGAGAGAGTTATGGTACCCATTGACAAAAGGAAAAGGGAAAATCATTGCATGACAGTCATTTGTGCCTCAGATATACATCCAGCACTAACAAAAGTGCCATCAGAGTTATGGGCAAAACACAAATATGATGTGGGTTTGATAAAAGGATGTGAACCAGTTGTGGTCACCTCAAAATCTGATTACAGACCACGTCAGCGTCAATACCCTCTAAAACAAGAGGCGCGATTCTTGGTATAAAACTGGTATTTGAGTCACTATTGAAAGAGGGAATAATGGTGCCATGCAATGATTCTCCAGTTCGTACTCCAATTTTTCCTGTAAAAAAAAATAATAATAAGGGACGAGGGTCAGCCCACAGAGTGGCGATTTGTACAGGATTTACAGGCTGTGAACGCTGCTGTCATGCAAAGAGCTAAGAGCAAAGAGTACCAAATCCATACACAATTTTATCACAAATACCACAAGATGCAACATTCATTTTTGAGCTACCCCTGAGAGCCTTGAGAGGGAAGGGGTTGAATTTATATGATAGGATTGAGTGGACATGAGAAAGTGGAAGAGGCATGTCTGAACATGAAAGTTCAGCTGTCTGTGTTAGCCAAAGCCAACTCTGGGCTTGCCGGCCCCAAATAAAACCTTTATTCAGATGGTTGATGAGAAAAATATATTTATGACTTCTGTGTTGTTGCAGCATCATGGAGACAAATTGAGACCCGTGGCATATTTTTCCAGCAAACTGGACCCAGTTGCAGCAGGCCTGCCACACTGTCTGAGGGCCGTGGCAGCTGCTGAGAAGGCCGAGATGGCTTCTAGAGAATTCGTAGGTTACTCTGATCTGACATTGACGGTGTCTCACGCAGTGTCCATGATTTTGCAGGAACAGAAAACATCACACTTATCGACAGCATGATGGTTAAGATATCATACTATTTTGCTTGATATGCCTAACATCACTGTTAAGCGATGCACAACCTTGAATGTTGCTACTCTCCTTCCAACAGAGGAGGATGGGGAAGAGCATCATTGTTGTTTAACAGCACTTGAACAAGTGTGTACACCAAGTCCAAACCTGTCTGACGTGCCACTTGAAAATTGTGAAAATGTCCTCTTTGTGGATGGCTCAGCTTTTAAAGATCCACAAACAGGCCTGAATAAGGTTGGTTATGCAATAAAAACTGAATTTGACATTGTGGCCTCTGGCTCATTGCCATCAAATTATTCAGCACAAGCAGCTGAGCTTGTGGCATTAACAGAAGCATGCAAACTAATGACAGACAAATGTGTAACGATTTACACAGATTCACGCTATGCATTCGGGGTTACTCATGATTTTGGGGCGCTGTGGAAACACAGAAAGTTTTTAAAGTCAGATGGGCGACCAATATTAAATGCACCCCTCGTGGCAGATTTGCTAGATGCTATTTTGCTGCCAGAAAAGATAGCAATTTGTAAATGCACAGCGCATACTAATAACAAAGATTATGTATCTACAGGAAACGTCAGAGCAGATGCAGCGGCGAATGCTGCGGCATCTCAGCAGACAAAATCATCAGAGTGTACTTTGTTATCTGAAAATAACCCTGACAATTTTTCATCTTTACAGGGCATGCAGACATTTGCGACAGGACAGGAGAGAGAGAAATCGAAGCAGTGTGGCTGTGAAGTGGTGAATGGAGTATGGATGAGCAAAGATGGCAAGCCTTGTTTACCTAAACACTTCTTTCCTCACTATGCTAAGTCGATGCATGGGAAAGACCACGCATCGAAAGGGGGAATTGAAATATGCAAATTAAAGAATTGTGGTTTACAAAGGGGTTCAAAATTTATGCAAATTTTTTTTGAAAAAGATGTGTCATTTTTTAATACACACAATGTGGCAAGAGGCATAAAATGTCTCAGGTATCCCAGACAGCCCTGATGGATTTCATTGAACTCTTCCCATGTGAAGGGAAGGAAAAATGGTTTGGTATTTGTGGACATGTGGTCCAAATGGGTAGAGGTCTGCCCAATGTCCAAACAGGATGCAGCAGCAGTAGTAAGGGCTCTGCTGACAGAAATACTCCCGAGATGGGGAAATTCCACGAAAAAGCAGTTCGGGCAATGAAACACATTTTGTGCAGGGGCAATAAAAATCTAATTGGCTAAGTGTTGTGAGAGAACTGAACTCACATGGTTTAAGGTGCTCCCAATCATTCTCATGTACATGTGAATGAGAAATCGATCCAGAGTAAACCTGAGCCCTTTTGAAATTCTCTTTGGCTACCCACCATTTGTGAGTATTAAAGGGGTTAAACAACAGCTACCATCGACAGAGGTGTGTGAGCATGACATGTTGAGTTATTGCAAGGTAATGTCTTTTCTGTTGTCTAATGTCTGTGTTCAGGTGAAAGCTGCTCAGGAGATGGTTGCTGAAACACCACTGCACAACCTGAAACCTGGAGATTTCATGGTGGTACGAGATCTGAGGAGAAAGAGCTGGAAGGCGAAAAGGTGGCTGGGACCGTTCCAGGTGCTTCTGACCACTCAAACGGCTGTGAAAATAGCAGAGAGAGCAACGTGGATCCAGGCTAGCCACTGCAGAAAGGTCCCACAGAAGGAGTGGAGACACACACGTCAACAAGGCCAGAATCCAGCCTAAACATGAAGCGTCCTTATCAGCGGGAAGAGCAAGGTGAAGACTCAAAAACAGCATCGAAGTAGTCTGCGCACAAGTGAAAATATAAATATGAGCATCATAGTTGGATACATCATGTTTACATTTACATTTACATTTATTCATTTAGCAGACGCTTTTATCCAAAGCGACTTACAGATGAAGACAGTGGAAGCAATCAAAAACAACAACAAAAAAGCAATGATATATAAGTGCTATAACAAGTCTCAGTTAGGTTAACACAGTACACGTAGCATGGGATTTTAAATATTATAATAAATAAAAAGAAAACAGATAGAAAAAAAGAATAGAGCAAGCTAGTTAGAGGTCTTTGCACATACACACACACATACATATACAATTGCATAATAAATGAAAAGAAAATAGAATACAAAAAGATTAGAAAGGTAGTTAGATTTTTTAAAGAATAGAATTAGAATAGGGAGTGTTAAAGTTAGATGGTCAAATAAAGATGGAAGAGATTCTTGAAGATGGCTAAGGACTCAGCTGCTCGGATTGAGTTGGGAAGTTCATTCCACCAGAAGGGAACTTAACTTAAAAGTCCGTAAAAGTGACTTTGTGCTTCTTTGGGATGGCACAATCAAGCGACGTTCACTTGCAAAACGCTAGTTTCTAGAGGGCACATAAGTCCGAAGTAACAAATTTAGGTAAATGGGTGCAGAGCCAGTGGTAGTTTTGTAGGCAAACATCAATGCCTTGAATTTTATGCGATCAGCTATTGGAAGCCAGTGCAAATTGATAAACAGAGGTGTGACGTGTATTCTTTTTGGCTCATTAAAAATTAATCTTGCTGCAGCGTTCTGAATTAATTGTAAAGGTTTGATAGAATTGGCTGGAAGACCTGCCAAGAGGGCATTGCAATAATTCAGCCTGGACAGAACAAGACCTTGAACAAGGAGTTGTGCATCATGATCCGAAAGAAAGGGTTTGATCTTCTTGATGTTGAATAAAGCAAATCTGCAGGATCGGACAGTTTTAGCAATGTGGTCTGAGAAAGTCAGCTGATCATCAATCATAACCAAGGTTTCTAGCTGTTTTTGAAGGAGTTATGGTTGATGTGCCTAACTTGATGGTGAAATTATGATGGAACGATGGGTTTGCTGGAATCACAAGCAGTTCTGTCTTGGCAAGGTTGAGTGGAAGGTGATGGTCCATCATCCAGGAAGAAGTGTCAGTTAGACAAGCTGAGATCCGAATAGCTACCGTCGGATCATCAGGATGGAATGAGAGGTAGAGTTGAGTGTCATCAGCATAGCAGTGGTATGAAAAGCCATGTTTCTGAATGACAGAACCTAATGATGCCATGTAGACAGAGAAGAGAAGTGGTCCAAGAACTGAGCCCTGAGGCACCCCAGTAGTTAGATGTTGAGACTTGGACACCTCACCTCTCCAAGATACTTTGAAGGACCTATCTGATAGGTAAGACTCAAACCATTGAAGTGTGGTTCCTGAGATGCCACTTGCCAGTAGGGTTGATAGGAGGATCTGGTGGTTAACCGTATCAAAAGCAGCGGACAGATCAAGCAGGACAAGTACTGAAGATTTGGATTCTGCTCTTGCCAGTCTTAGAGCTTCAATAACTGAGAGCAAGGCCGTCTCAGTAGAATGTCCACTTCTGAAGCCAGATTGATTGCTGTCAAGGAGATTGTTGTGTGTGAGAAATGTTGTTTGAACACAGCTAGTTCAAGTGTTTTTGCAATACAAGGAAGAAGGGAAACTGGTCTGTAGTTCTCTAAAAGAGATGGGTTGAGGTTGGGTTTCTTAAGTAGTGGAGTTATACGTGCCTGTCTAAATGATGAAGGAAAAACACCAGTGTGGAGGGAAGTGTTGATGATGTGAGTGAGTGCAGGTACAACTGCAGGAGAAATGGCTTGAAGGAGATGAGATGGAATAGGATCAAGCGGGCAAGTTGTAGGGTGATTAGAAAGGATGAGTTTTGAGACTTCTGCCTCAGAGAGTGAAGAGAAGGATGTAAATGAGTGTAAGTTTGCTGGTGATATGAGTTTGACTGATTGTGGTGTGGAAAATTGTGCACTAATGTGTTTAATTTTATTAATGAAAAACGTTGCAAAGGCATCAGCTATTAGAGATGAAGCAGGAGGGGGAGGAGGACAAAGAAGTGAGGAAAATGTTTTAAAAAGCATGCGAGAGTTAGATGAATTGTTAATTTTGTTATGGTAGTATGTCATTTTAGCAGAGGAGACATTAGCAGAGAAAGTAGATAGGAGTGACTGATACACAATAAGGTCAGTAGTATTTTTGGACTTGTGCCACATCCAGAAGCTCTAAGCTTAGAACGGTGTTCGCGTAGAACATCACATAACCAAGGGGCAGAAGGGGTGTTACGGGCTGGCCTGGAAGATAAGGGGCAAACAGTGTCTAAACAAGATGTAAGAGTGGAGCAGAAAGTATCAGTAGCACTGTTCGCGTCCAAAGATGCAAACAGTTTAGGGGAAGATGAAACAATTGCAGATAGGTGATGTGTCAGGGATCATGTTGAGGTTAAGAGTGAGGAGGAAGTGATCCGACGTGTGCAGTGGAGTAACCAGAACATGATCAGTAGAGCAGTTTCGTGTATAAATAAGGTCCAGTTGGTTGCCTGACTTGTGAGTAGCAGTAGTTGACACTCGGCTGAAATCAAAAGAGGCAAGCAGTGAAAAATGTAAGAGGTTTTTAATGACAGACTAAATGGTTTAGATTGTTTAAAACAATTGAGTTTATGAATTTCTCTTGAATGTGTGTACGATAACCGTTGCATATATGAAGCAGAAGAAATACATAAACTCATTGTGGTTGATGTTAAACAATAAAAAAAATATTATTTATACATCATAACTTACTTTCTTTTCAAAACACAATAAACATTCTTATGACTTTTTTAACTACGAACAACGGGTTTGGTTGGAAAATAAAAAATAAATAAAAACATATTATGTTTCTTAGTTAGAATGCTTATAGTTTGTAGTAAAATCACATACAGTATATAAGCGAAAACATTTTATGCTTTAGTGATCAATGAATGATAAAAAGGGGGAAATTGTGGTGGAAAATTCATTGAACATTGCTTCTGTATGCCTATATATGCATGTGTTTTCTTTCAATTGCTGTGTGGGTTCAGAAGGGTGACACCTGGGGGGAAAACAGATGTCTGAGAATGACCTGAGAGGGTCACTGGGCCATATAGTGGGGGGACAATGTCTGAGGATGATCTGAGGGGGTCACCTAAGTCCTAAATGTGTGTGAAACAGCCCATAGAGAGTGTTCCTTGTTATGTGTGGAAATACAGCTGCTAAGACTTTGTAACCTTGAAGCAGCAGAGGTATATAAGGTGGAGGACTGCCCTCTTCCTGCGTCGGTTTCACTCTGCAGGAACTCAGTGTTGCTGTATGACTGTCTGACCTTCTTTGCAAAGAATAAAAGCTTTATTTTTAATTATACCTGAGAATGAGTCTGTCTCTTATGCTGATGAGAGTTGATTAAAAATTTTGCCACGGCAGACACAACGAAGCATATCATCAAGCAGTGGAAACACTGTGTCAACGGATCAAGACTGACTTTCCAGTCAGAGTGAACACCTCCAAAATCACGAAGAAGAGCAGGGGACAAAGTCTGTCTCAGGCTGATCCAGATGTTTGCTTTTACTGGTGCAGAAGGGACATTGAAAAATTTCACTGTGCACATTTGATCAACCAAACGGCGGCTGGACCAGAGAAAGCTGAGGCAGACTGACAACAGAGACTTTCACAGCAGAACCTGGAGAAGAAGGGGGGAGTCGGGAGCAAAGTCCACCAAGGCCACGCAGCACAAACAGATAAGTCTGAAAACACACACATTTTCTCTAAAGCTCACTGCAATGAAGAAAGAATGCTTGCTCATGTTTCTGCTCACTGCAACGAAGAAAATATGCTTGCTCATATTTCCGCTCTTAGCAATGAAGAAAAATGCTTGCTTTAATACATGATCATATTGAAAGATTAGAAAATGATAAATCTTCTCTCGACAAGAACATAGGCACATAAATTAGCTTACAAACAAATGCCACATAGATTATGGGTTAATGGAGTTGAAAAACTAATTAGAAAGGATGAAATAGATCCAATTCCAAAAATTACGTGGAAATTTAGTTTGGTCTATTACTGCATCTGGTTATATGGTCAGAGAAAATTTCACTGTACCATTGAGATGTAAAGATTAGAATGGCATTAACTTTAAGCATTGTTTACTAAAAAAACTTTTGTCAGAAAACTGCCTTCAAAATGAGTAAGAAAGAGATTTAATGTGAAACTGGGAAGTGGCCCAGTGCCAAATTCAAACTTCAGCTCAATCCAACAATGGCAGTTCTATATTTACCAGTGTAAACGCAAAGATGATGAATTATGTGAAAAGTTTGTCAAGGCTGCAAAAAACAGTTTCACCTAATTCTGAATTAAGCAATTCTCTGATTTACATTGCTCAGCACATATATCATTGGGAAAAGATTACATTTTAGAACAAAAATGGTTTTATGTATAGAAACAGACCTGAAATAGTTAATTGAGACATAAAATAGATGCGCTGTTTCTATTGATTTGAGAAACAGCAAATGTTGTTTGATTCTCTTCCACATGTTTCATTGTCCAAAAAAGAACAATGACCATAGGGAAGACATTGGTTTATTTGTATATGTGTATTTTTCATGTGAATTGGGTGGAGACAGCAGAGGAAAATGTTGAATACAATCCAACACTGTCTGCATACCGAATGTGTTTGCACGGGACTGCTGTTAAAGCTGTACGTACAGTATGTGATTGATGACACAATGACAACAACCTTTCTCTCAGGAGAGAAAGCAGAGACTCACCCAGTGCTCAAAGAATTCCCTACAACACTTTGGGTTTTATCTAAATTTGACTTGGGGCTTGTTAAAAATTGGGAACCAGTTCAAGTCAATCCAAAATCTGATTACAGACTCTGTGAACACCAGTTTTTGAATCATTAAGAGCAGCTGGGGTAATTGTGCTCTGTGAAAATTCTCCTGTGCATACACCTATTTTCACTGTTAAAAGATAAAGAAATATGCAAACAAGACACTGTAAAACTTTTAAAACTTTTGGCTGCTGAGGGTCATAAGCCAGTTTATTAAAACTGCAGTTTGTAAAAAGGGAGGAGACATTTTTTGGTCATCATCACTAAAAATGGCAAATTTTAATCTGAGAAACAAAAAGAGACAATTCAAAAGATTCTAAAGCCTATCATGAAAAAGCAACTAATGTCATTTTGGGGCATGTGTTCGTATTGTTGAACGTTCATTCCAAATTATGTTATCAAAGAATTGCCCCTGAGCGCTTTGGCTCATGGGAAGGGATTGCAACCCCATGACAAACTGACCTGGATTCCAGAAGCAGAGAGTGCATTTAAGAATATATTATTGCTACAAACATCACCAACCCTAGGACTCCCAGACCCAGAGAGAAATTTTGGACAAACTGTTGATAAGAGAATGGGTTTCTGACTTCTGTTCTGTTACAGGATCGTGGGGGAGACCTGTGGCCTATTTTTAGAGTTAGCTCGATCCGGTAACGGCAGGCAGTCCAAAATGCCTGAGTGCTGTTGAATATGCAGAAAAGGCTATTTTAGCTTCAAGGGAAATTGTGGGGTACTCTGATGTGACTTTGCTCAGGCCACGCACTGTCTCTGTGATTCTGTTGGAACAGAAAACATCCCATTTGTCAACGGCCAGGTGTCTCCGGTACAATGCAATTCTATTAGAAATGCCAAACATCACAATTAAATGATGCACAGTGTTAAATCCAGCTACACTGCTCCATACGAAGCAGGATGGGGAAGAACACAATTGTGTTGCCACATTTGAACAGGTCTGTCAACCAAGACCAGATTTTAAAAGACACCCCCTTAGAAATTGCTGACTTAATTTTATTAATTGATGGTTCGAGACCCCCCCCCCCCAAAAAAAACAGAGCAAGTTAAGCTGCAACCACTGCATATGCAACAATAAGATCTGGAGCGCTCCACGTTCATTGCTCTTCGCAAGCGGCTGAATTGATAGCATTGATGGAAGCTTGCAAAATTGCTGATGGACGAACAGTTACCATTTACACAAATTCTTGTTTCTCTTTTGGGGTTTGTCATGATTTTGGGGCATTGTGGAAACACAGGAAATTTCTAAAGTCTAATGGTAAGCCTGATTTAAATACAATTTGATAAAATAGCAGCATTGTTAGAAGCAATTTTGTTACCAAAGTTAGTTGCTATCTGCAAATGCGTCACACATTCCAAAAGTTATGATTTTGTGATTTTAGGTAACAAGTAAACTGATACCACAGCGAAAGACACAGCTATGAGAACAGAACCTTCTTTTACCTGTGTAACATTTAACAATGATTAATTCACACTCCCTTCTGATTATCTTACAGCTATGCAAGCTTTTGCCACACCAGACGACAAGAAACAATGGGTGAAGGCTGAGTGCAAGCTATCTTTGGCCGATTACTGAAGACAGACCATGTCTGCCAAAACACTTTTTCCCACACTATGCAAAACTTGTACATGGCCTAGATCACATGAGTAAAGGGGGAATGTTTGATTTGTTAAATTAATATTGTTCCATAAAGGGATTCACTTCCTTTGCAGACAGGTATTGTCACTCATGTATGATCTGTGCCACAAGCAAAGTGGACAGAGGACAAATGATGTCTCAAGCGGCACACCCAGTTCCAAATCAGAGAATTGATAATATAATGTACAATTGAAAGCATAACTGATAATGCAAATAAAATGATCAGTCAGATGTGACATAAAAGAGAAAATTAATGAAGTGTTGTGAGCAGACAGGACTGTTTTGGGTAAAAGAACTCCCCATTGTGTTCATGTACATGAGAATGGCAAAAAGAAGAGTCTAACTTGAGTCCATTTGATATTTTGTTTGGTAGGCCAACTTCCAATGGAGTTGGACCAGAACCACAACCACTGTCCTCTACAGCCTTGTGTGAAGATGACATGCTGAAGTGTAGTAGAAAGTTGTCTCTTGTTCTCTCTCAGATATCTCAGCAGGTCAAGGATGCTCTGCCCAAGCCAGCGGAAGGAGTCTGGCATGATATCAGGTCTTGCTGATAACACAGAGGTTAAAGTGGCAGAGGGAGCTACGTGGATACACGCAAGTCACTGCAGGAAGGTTCGAGCACCACCAGAGGGCTACAGCTCAGTAAAGTGATTGACCAGCTGCCCCGTGCCAAGGGGGATGTCTGGCTGACTGAGGTGAACAGACATACAGTGGTGTATGAGTGATATAAAAGTTTCTATATACTCCACTTTTCACTGCCTGAACATCTACTTAATGTTTATTTTATTTTATTTTTTTTATATCTAAAGCATCCTTGTTTAATATCTGTCATGGTCTAAGCATTATCTGTTTCTGTTGTTCTGATGAAGGAAACTTGTTGGGGAGGATTCGATGTCTGTTGAGAACCATGTGAATGTGCTACAAAGTGAGTTTCAGAAAACACATCCAGACACCTCGACTGTCAAAGTCCACACGGCACAAAAAGTCTCCTGGAGATGTTGAGAAAGCATGGAAGGAATGTCTGTGGAGGATGTACTCAAAAAATACCCATACTTAAGTACACCTGCTGGAGTGAGTATAGAAAAAAAAAATAATAAACTGCAAAATATCTTGTTTCAAATCTTTTCATTTGTTCTACTTATTGGATACTTCTTGTTTGAATCTCTCAACATTATTATTTTTTTTCTTGTGTAGGTATCGTTGACTGTCAGTCTGTCAGTCTAGATGTGAGGAAGACATGCAGAGTGGAGTTGGAGCTCAGCAGATCGATCTATCTATCTATCTATCTATCTATCTATCTATCTATCTATCTATCTATCTATCTATCTATCTATCTATCTATCTATCTATCTATCTATCTATATATCTATCTATATATATCTATCTTTTACTTGAATTGGCAACTGAAACTGAAAGCTAAGTAAAAGTTTTAGTGGATAAAGCTGTATCTGTTTGCTTAATTGGTTAACTTAATTGGTTAATGTCACTTAACTTAAGGTTACTATAAACTCTTCTGACTAATTTTTAAATTTGATAATTTGTGTGATCAAGAGACGTTTGGATCCTCAAAAAATAATTGTAATTTGTTTTTGATTATTGATAAATCAAGACCTAAACTTGCTGTGGTGATGGCGTCAGTAACCCGCGCCATGCAAAAGTTTTGAAGGTACTTTTAAAAGTAATTGAAAATAATATTCTTAATATCATTAACAACGTTTTTACCTTTTAATAATTTAAGTTGGTTTTATAGGGTTATATTGAATGTATTGCTTCCTTTTAATCTGTAGGTGATTATGGCTTGCCAACATTTTTTTTTTTTTTAACAGACAGCTTTCGCATTACCTTTTGGCACGCCACCACCTTTGGCACGCCCATTGCTCCAAGCTGCAGCTTCCCCACTAGCTTTTATGTGCCTCACATGTAGCTTTGTCTTTTGTTCATCACCACTCACCTCTACACCAACACAAACACAACTGTAAAGGGAGGGGCTTCACTTCTGTGGCTCTCAGCACATCTTAAAAATCAAGTTTAGCCACGTATGTTGGAATCTGTCGAAGACTGTGAGGAGATGGTGCTTTTCCAACAACAAAGTATGAGGAACTTACGCGTTATCTTAATCTTTTCGTGCTGGTTGTAATGGCAGCCCCCGCAGTTTTCTGTACTGCAGCTACCTCAGCAGTGTGCAATGATGCATGCAGAACCATGCAAATGATTTCAAGATAGGGCTGATCTGAAAACGATATCGTCCCTTTGGACAGGGAAGTGTAGGCCTACAATGACCGTCAAAATATTACAAATGTTATAACATTTTTTAGATGAGCCTTTGTCCTAAGATTTCTTTACTATTCGACTATTTTCTTCCCTCTTCAAAAATAAATAAAAAAATAAATAATAAAAATTCCCTTCTTCCAAAACCTTTTTTCTGTCTTCAAAAACGTTTTTCTCTACAAGAAGCAACACAAGAAAACAGAAATAAGTTATATATACAAAGAAAAAAAAAGTGTATGAGTGTTTGCATCAGTGAAAGTAGGTCTATAAGTTCTTAGTATTCAATAGCATACAGTCAATATTCATACTGGTTTTCCCAAATGTTACTTGTTTTGTTTAAATTTGCTCAGTATATAGTGGTGGAAAAAAAACAAGCAAAAAAATTTATAAAACTAAATTATAGTAATATCTTAAAAACCAACTTGCAATTTGACTCCATTAGTATTATACAAAAAAATTTGGTTTAGGAACATGTACACTTTTGCACATTTGCATAGACTTTGTATATTTAAATGAATTATGTAGCATTAGAGATCTACAAATTCCGATGAACTGTATTATAGGTTAAAGTAATATAAAAATATTTCAATCAATATATATGGATTTATTTTTTTGTATTTATTCATTGATATATTTCAGAATTCATCATGCTTAATTCGTGTTACTTAAAATGTATCTAACCATTATGTTTTTTTATACTGTTGAAAAATTGTTATGTTAAGTGTGTCATTGGCATCTATCCACCTATTTCTTCAACACGGAAGTAAGCCTATGGGTGAGACTTCCAGGTTCATTAGAAGCAAGGAGAATAACAAACCTGAAGTAAAGGGTAAAACGGTTTGCACTACATAACCAGTGTGCTCTTAATTAAAAAAAAAACATTAAAATAATATGATAAGACACACCAACTTTCAATATCAAGCAGCAAACGAATTGTTTTGTTAAGCTAAAAATAGCTGGACGGAGTGGACGCAGATGAGACCGGAAACCAGACCCATAGAATACACAAATGACCCCGCCCATTTTTACGACAAGAAAAAGGTGAATACAATAGCCAGTAATGTGTTTATTTAAGTTAAAGTGTATATTCATAAACACATGTATTTATACTAATACAAACCAACTGAATTAAAACATTTCATAATTTATTTATATAAATGTATAAAATATTTGTAAATATGCGTATTGTGTGTGTTTATTCAAGATGAACTCATCCTTCATAAGGTAAAGAACACACTGTGAAAATGTAAAATTGGTATCTTTATTAATGACAGTGTCAAAGACGGTCAAAATTGAAATAAATTAATGGTTGGAATCAAACTTTGATGCCGGTCACCTCATAATTAGATTTTGAGACATTACCCTGGATTTCATAGAGCGGTATTTCACAAATATCTGTAAATGTCTCTTACTATCCAATTTGTTGGTGGCAGCTGTAGACTTCTCCGTAGTCAATATTACCTGTTTATAGATTCACAGTGTGGTAGGCCATGTCAAACCATGTCAGTGTAGCTCAATACTGGCAACAGGTGCTACTTGTTTGGACGAACTTCTGCATTGTTTTTAGCTACATGAGTGAAGCGAACTACTTTTATTTGGCCTGCCCCAGCATTGATGTCCCGCCACAGATATTCAGGTGAAAGCAGTTTACTGGGTTTGTTATAAAGGAAATACTTGTTCAAATGAGACTCCTCGTGCCATATCGCCTCAATGGAGTTTGCAATATCAATGTTCATCTGCTCCCAGCAGGTTTTGGTGAGATGATGTACATCCTCCAGTGAGCCACCGAATGCAGCACCAGTAAAATAATAATCCCCCTCTTCAGCTGGAATATATGCTTGAGACTCTGGTCTACGCTCATATGTGAACTGATTCCTTGGAGCATCAAAGAACCAAGGATGTATCACACCTACCAGACGACCCAAAGACTCCACACTCCAGCGGCCATGGAACTTTGTATCAACGTCAAGGCAGAAAATATAGTCGGCCTCACTGGCCAGTTCATCCTTTATTAGTTTCTCTAGTATTTCCATCCTGCCCATACTGATATCCTGCCATCTGTTCATACTTGGAACCTTTCGAACTGTCAAACTATGATTTTCACTCATCTTAACTTCAGGAACTTCTTCTGGTTTATCTGTAAACAAGTAGTAATGGACTCGAAATCCAACAAAGTAATGCTCCTCTGCTGATTCCAGAAAATCTTTGAGAAAACGTGTGTATCTAACAAACAGAAAACAAATACAGGGATATGTGTTAGAATTAATTAATTTATCATTTAATCATTACTGTTTCCAGAAACAAAGAAAAACAAGAGGAGAAACAAATGAGAAATACTGATGCAAGATAAGAGGTATCATGAGGTACTCACTTTCCCAAAGCGAAGACTGTGGTGGCTATGGTGAGATTCTGTTGTTTGAAGATAGAGTCGATCAGTGTGGGGTCAAAGGTTCCCTCCCAGATGATTGGGGCTAACCATGACGTTACAGGAGCAACATCTGTCCGACTTCATTAAAACACACAAACAGCGTTGTAATCATTCTATTCATCAGGACAAATGGGCTATTAAAGGGTTGATGCTAAAACCATAATACTCACCTTACCAGCGCACTGGGCTGGTTGTACACAAGCCTGCAATACATATGAATG
This sequence comes from Carassius auratus, assembly GCF_003368295.1. Taxonomy (NCBI): domain Eukaryota; kingdom Metazoa; phylum Chordata; class Actinopteri; order Cypriniformes; family Cyprinidae; genus Carassius; species Carassius auratus. The sequence goes on along the minus strand of NC_039272.1, from coordinate 1,650,524 downwards.
AGCAGAAAGAACAACAGTCATTTTATCGGTTCATGGGATTAATGCAAATCGCAATTAATACATGGGTTTCCCAGTTTATCTATTTCCATCTCTCAGTAGTCATCTGATCAGAAAAAAAAAACATGAACCAAGAATGTTTTGTCTTATGTCATTAAAGGGTTAGTTCACACAAAAATCTAAATTATTTCACTAATAACTCACCCTCATGACCAAAACGTATTTTCGATGCTTAAAAAAATTCTAACTGACCCTCTGATGTCACATGGACTACTTTGATAATGTTTTTCTTACCTTTCTGGACATGGACAGTATACCGTACACACAGTTTCAATGGAGGGACTGAGAGCTCTCGGATTAAATCTAAAATATCTTAAACTGTGTTCAAAAGATGATCGGAGGTCTCACGGGTTTGGAATGACATGGGGATGAGTTATTAATGACATAATTAGATTTTTGGGTGAACTATCCCTTTATGTATCAACTTAAAAAAGTCTCTTTAAAGAAAATGAAGTTATACTTACCCCGGCGATGAGCGCAATGCAAAGTTTTCTGGCTTCCTAATTTCCCTGATAAAAAACAGTCAAATTCTTACTCATCTGAATTTAATCAAATGGTTTTAATTGTATTTTTTAAGTTGTTGTGTTAGCATGTACTGTATGTCAATGTTGGGAAAGCTACTCTGAAACTGTAGCTTGACCACAGTGATGGGCAGTAGCTAGTAGTTTTACTATATTTCTCAGTAGCGTTATGGTAGCGTTGCTGTTTCAAAGCTGTATATAACCTGCAAGTTCATGAAAATGTAAATTCTATGCTTGTACTGCCTTTGATGTGGCATTAATGAGAGAGAAAGAATATTCGCTGGTCAAAAACGTAGTATTTGAACTTGATTTTGGTGAAATTTTCATAACATAATGACACATGCAACGATGCAAATAAACGTAGGCTAAGTTATTTGTAGGCCTATACATCTACATGGTAACACTATAAAGTAAAATTTCATTAATGTTAGCTAATGTATTAAAGCTGCGGTAGCGAACTTTTGACGCTCTAGCGGTTAATAAACAGAACTGCTTGCGTCTTGAGGAAGAACATTGTAGCCGGAGCTACTTATCTCTGTTTATGTCTATGAAGAATCACAAAGGTACTGGGTTACTCCGCCGCGGTACCCCCGAAGCAATCTAAAATAGTCAGAATATAAACACTTATTATAGGTGCACCCTAGTGATTCAGGACAAGCTAAAAACACGGTTTGGAAAATGGATTCATGGTGAACTCGCTTATTATGTTCATTTTTCTACATTTTGAACACAAACAAAGTTATGGACCACAGCTCTGATTGGCTGTTTCTTACCGGGAGCGGATGAATTTCTGCAAATGGCAATAGGACCACTGGGAGGAGCCAGAGGAGCTTGATTTTTTTCACAGATTATCTATCTCATATTCTACTGTCAGGACATAATGACAGGTTTAATAAATATGTAAAAAATATTTTTTTACAAAAGTTCCCTACAGCACCTTTAACTAACATGAGCATACAATGAACAATACATTTATTACAGTATTTATTCAGCTTTGTTAATGTTAGTTAATGAAAATACATCAGTTCATTTGTAGCTCATGTTAGTTCACAGTGCATAACTAATGTTAACAAACACACCTTTTGATTTTCATGATGCATTTGGAAATGTTGAAATTAACATGAATAAATTCTGCAGAAATGATTTTCAGTTAGCTAATGCTAACTAAAGAACTCTGACTTTGCTCTCTCTAACGATCTGGTGCTTCTGAATCAGCTACTGTAGCTAAGTATGATTTGTTATTAGTTTAAGTATATGCTGTTGCATGTTCAAATGTAGAGTTTTGCACATTGAGTGTGTGTGTGTGTGTGAGAGAGAGAGCGAGAGTGAGACGGTCACACAGTGGAGTCAGCTGTCTTAACCGTCAGTTGCTTGTGTAAGGGAAACAGGTCAATTTAGCTCAAAGGGAATCATTTAAGATTTTAAAGGGAATTTGAACAGAATTACTGTTTCACGGCTGGTCACGGAGACGCCCTGCGATTCAGTGAACTAGCCGTTTAACATCAAATCTGCGCTGGATACTAATATCCAAACTATAGTGAAACACTATCAATTAGCACAGTAACAAGATCGGCAGTTTAAGACATTAACTTGTAAGCACAAAACACAAGATACTTCTCTTTTCAATATGAATAAGGCTTTATTAGATAAATCTAAGACATATAAACTAATCTAACACATAAACGCACGCACACACACATTCACACAAGTTGTAGGAAGGTCGAAAGTTAAGGAAAGATGAGTTTAAGAGAATGGAAATATGGAATCCCAAGTTAACAGCAATACGTTAAATTGCATAGACATGAACAACCATCAATCACGTAATTAGCGCTCGCATTGAGTTCCTCAATGGGGTTAAAATTATATTAGATACACCAGCACAACAAATATCTGGGAATACGTTGCCTTCGTTTGCTGTGAAAGGGACTCCAGTTGAAAGGGGTATCCCGGTGTCGCTGATTGGCTGGAAGTTCAGTAGTGAAGTGACGTCTTGGGAAGCCCGTGCTTGGGCGTTGGCTGAAGCTGGAGTTGTGTGGCTGGTCGGAGTTCAAACGCGCAGACGAGGTCGACGTTACAAAACTTAACTCAGAACACGAAACTCTCAAACGGAAATGAAAAGAAATAAAGTTTGACGAGACTAGGTTGTGTTCCTTCTCATTGTGGCATAAGTAGCAGCAGGCAGGCACGCTGGAACCGCGCTCAAAGAACCATGATGACTAACCGTATGGCTAGATGCTACAAGCTAAAGCTAGGTAGCAAAGCTAAGAGCAGGCATGACTGATAGCACGAGCAAGGCTGGAACTAAAAGCCGACATGGCTAATAGCAGCAGCTAGACTAGAACTAAAAGCAGACTAAAATTTAATCGTATCCAAAGTATTTAAACTTTCTTGTTGGCCACCCCTCAAATGTTGCCTTGACCAATCAGATATGTTCTTGGGGTGGGTATCATAAATCATTTGTTTATCTTACCAAGCATGTGGTTCTTGCCTCACAGGGTCTAATTTTGGACATGATTCCTATAACATGATTATGATATATTTTACAAATAAATGATTGTCAGGACAATATCAAGCAAGAAAATGCGATTATTTCAATACTAGACATGACTATGTATTCTATAGTTATCAAAAGACATACACAATAAGTGATTAAACATGATAGTCAAATGTGTGGGTTACACGTAAATGAATATGGAGTTAAGCAATGGAATGATTCATTCATAAGTCTTTTTTGAGTTCATTCTGGTCCATATATAATGTATAAAAAGGGTTTCTTTGCCATTCTCTGGCAAAGGACTTTTCTGTGAAGACAAAGGTTTAAAGGAAGGCCCTTCCCCCTTAGGAATTTCAGTCTGGTTCTTCTGGGTGGGGGGAAGTCAATGCAAGTATTTAACTTGATCTCCTGGGTTTACATGTGATGTCCAGCGTTGCATTTCAATCACGAACAATAAATTTGACAATCTCTTCTTCGAATTAAAATTGTAAATAATTGTTCTATTGGTGTTAATGTTGAAAGCTGTTGTGTGAACAAGTTGGTTGGTTGGTTATCTTGCTTGGTTCTTGTGGCACTAGAACTGATTTATGACTTCCTGAGGAATTCAGCTCATGTTTCAATGCACACAGCTCTGATAGACTCTTTGATTTGTCTGATTCGACTCATTTCTGCTACACTTGTATACTGCAAACACATACAAGTTTCATCACTGTGTCTGTCATGCCACTCTGTTCCCCCTCGGGCTTGAACTGATGGTAAAACCAAGGACATTATTAACTGTCATTACATTTATTTTGAAAGAAGAAGCTTGCGACTATGGAAAGGGGCATTACATTTCTGATGAGTGCTTGTGGTGTTCGGCCAATCACAATGCACTAGGTCAGTTGGCCAATCAGAGCAGACTGCACTTGTTGGAAGGAGGGACTTTGTAGAAAATGACACGTTTGAGAGAGGCGGGCATAGAGGACCTACAATAATGTACAGTATTTTAAAATAATGTGTTTTTTGAACATTAAAGCAGGTCGACATATTCTGTTACACCACATACACAAAATAATGATCTTTAGAAAGCATCATATGACCCCTTAGCATCGCTACCGTAAAGCTACTGAAAAATTTAGTTAAGCTAGAAGTGTTACTTGTAGTTACTCCCCTACACTGTTGTATGTACACTTTCAGAAATAATACAAAAATTTTACCTTGAGACCTGAGAATTTGTTGTGCATATGTAGGTGTTTATGTATGTGCATTATATCATTACTTACTTGGTGATGACTTTTTCTATGATCTCCGGTTTGCAACTTAAAACAGTAAAAAAAAAAAAAAAAAATGTTAGCAATGCAAACTTTCCAAAATCAAGAGAATAACACATACACACCATCTGAACTGTGTTTGTCTAACTGCACTAAACTCACCTGTTCTGGTTGGTGTTCAGGTAAACGAGCCTGTGAAGAAAGACATATAACTTTATGAGGAGTGAACTGTTTAAAGATGTGTGACTGTTTGGGTTTCTCAGAGATCACATTTAAGTTTTATTTCTCATGTTTGTCATGTACACAGAAAATGCAGCATAATGAATTGAATCTATCTATCTATCATCAGACACTTCGACACATCTGCCATCTTGGAACGGTCTATATGCAGTGATGGGAATAACGGCGTTATAAATAACGGCGTTACTAACGGCATTACTTTTTCCAGTAACGAGTAATCTAATTGATTACTCTTCTCATCTTAATAACGCCGTTACCGTTACTGCCAAAAAATGCGGCGCGTTACTATAACAGATGATGAAGCTGTTCTTTTTTTTCATCAGACCAACTAAATCTCTGAGCGAGAGGCAAATACTTTTTTTTACTGTTCTTCCTTGGTTAGTGGGCAGAGCACGATACAAGCCCATAAATGCTGACGATTGGCTGAGGTAGAGTAAAATGTCATTGTAAGCCAATCAGAGGTAGAGTTGGGCGGGTGTTCGAAAGCACGCATAGTAGTGATGGGAATTCGGCTCTTTTGACTCAGCTCACTGAAAAGAGCCGGCTCTTTGGCTCACAAACGGCTCTTTAAATGACTTTGACTATAATATTTCAATTTTTATTACATAATTATTTAATTTCTATAGGCTAAATTTGAAAAAAAAAAATAGAGTCGGCTCTTCAGATATGCGAGCCAGCTCCCGAAGTTCAACTAAAAGAGCCGGCTCTTAGAGTCGGCTCATTCGCGAATCGCGAACGACTCATCAAAAGCTCATTCGCGAACGAGTCGATCCATCATCACTAACGCTCATTCGCGAACGACCCATCATCACTAACGCTCATGAATTGCGAACAACCCATCATAACGCATAGTCGGACAGGACAGGACACACAAGGAACAACACAAGCCAGTCAGTCAACGAGAGACAGGTATGGCGACGAGCCCAAATAATCCAACAGTAGCCTTCTCTAAATAGAAGTATACATTACTTTTTCCTTCAAGAAATTAAAGAAACAATAAAAGGAAATATCAAAAGTTCCCAAAAATCTATCGTGTTATTTGCATTGATCCACTATATAAACATAATATCTACATACATGGAATTTGATTGGAGGCTAGTCTCACTTCAGATGTGTGTACAATGTTTCATGTTTCTGTTAATAATGTATTGTATTAAGTGTCCATTTCATTATACTATTCAGATTTATCATAAATAATTGAACATGCACATGTATTTTAAGTTCCTTTAAAGAGGGGTAGAGGTGGGGTCACATTTGAGCATTTAAAATTTAATTTTACTTGAAAGTAACGCAATAGTTACTTTCTTAAGTAACTAGTTACTTTTAAAATTTGTAACTGAGTAACTAATTTAGTTACTTTTTGGAAGAAGTAACTAGTAACTGTAACTAATTACTTTTTAAAAGTAACTTGCCCAACACTGTCTATATGTCATCACTCACAATGAAACTCAATGAGTTTCATGATAGAACAACATTGCACAGAATACATTTTTATTCCTGAAGAAACTAGCCTTTCACAGGTAAAAATGTCTTGGTTTGTGTTTTTAATATGTATAATTAGTTTTTAAACTATAGTAGGCCTACATTTTAAATGCCTTGTGGGATTCCTCTTGTTGTATTGTGTTAGTTTAGCAAAAGCATTTTCTGAAGTCTACTGAAGATATAGATATTCTTACATGCATATGAAGTTCTCTAAAGTGTTCATGGACTGGCTTTGACATTCCAGTATGGTGGATCAAAATTTTTTTGTTATTAATTAACCAACGATAAATCAAATGTAAATAGAAATACATCATAATATTAGTTAATCTAACAAGGAACATACTGTAGATAACAGCCAGGGGAAAGAAAACCCAATTATAACCAAATAAATAGATGCAAAAAAATCATCATCATAATAAATCCGAAAACAAAATTAAGTAAACAAATGAATAAATGAATAAATAAATAAAAACAAAGCAATCATTTTACACACCTTAAAATGCGGCTTATTATTGGAGCATTTACACTTGTGGATATGGAATTTGGCTAGGAGAAGTAATATATTTATAAGATAGAGAGCTTGTATCTGAACAGAGGAAGTGGGCTGTTCACCAGAAAGAGTTTGGCCTGTCCGTTTTCCCAGATCTCATTGAAGATTGTGTGCTCTCATTTCTCATTATTCTTTAAGAAATCCTGTTGTACTTGTTTAATATTGCGTGCTCTTATCAGAGCCTTAGTGCTTCTTCAAGAGAGCCTGTTCTACCGGTTATAGTGATATTTATTTTTGTCTGCAGACTATTAAACCCTTAATTTCCCTTTCTTTTAACTGCTGTACATAGACTCTACATTGTAAATAAAATCTTGAAGAGTTTCTGTGTGTGTGTGAGCGCTGGGATTGCAGATAAACGTTTACTGATGTGTTCTCATTCCAGTTTAGTAGCATATGTTACTCCCCTGTCACCCTTAGACAAAAAGGGGATGTAACAAAAGTCCTTTCAAGGTATTCTAGATTCTTTGTAAACTATAGAGGGCATGCACGTGACGTCACCGTCAGCTGGAGTGCCTGCGGTTCTGCCTAATGAATGGCAAAAAGACTAAATGGCAGCATTGGTTTTCACACATCTAAAACAATAAAGAGCTTTGCGATTGACAGTACAAATAGATTTGACAAGAAATCTAAGGTATAATTTTACAGACTACCAAAAGCAGAAAAGAGAAGCAAATGGATCACTGCCATTCAAAGAAAGAAACTGACCAGCCAGCGACGCACGGCATTTAGAAAAATCAAACCATATTGTTATATGTCGTATTGACAATATTTGCCATCTAAATTATGCATGACTGGATGTTTCTAAATAAACACTACCTAACCTACGTTTTTGGGATCGGCGAAATGACAATAGAGTATATAGGCTATAACATGAATATAAGTGCTCAACCGGATTTAGACCAAACCTATTTTGTATTTAATAAATGTGTTCACAGGCAAATATGCTTTAAGTAGCCTATTTCCCGACGTCTAAATCAGGCATTCCTAAATGTCAAGAAACACGATTCCTAAGGAACACTATATCGAGTCCAACAACCTTAAAAACGGATTATTCTGCGCTTGTTTTATTCACGTTTTTATATAGCTTCCCTGTTAAATGTTCCGGCGAGGAACATGTCTATTTATGACACATAAATTATTTCGTTTACTTAGGACACATTCTAAACAAATAGTCACTTGGCAAAAGCTAAGAAAAAGAAAGCTTGATTGATGGGTTTACCCAAGGGCTCATCTCGCCTCACTAACGTGTTTTTTTAACAAACACGAACCTGAACTAGTGTAACAAAATTCAATTTTTTTTTGTAACGCGGTTGTTTTCAGGTCAGTGTTACTAATGCATAAATATAAATATTCACACGTAGATGTTGCTGAAAAATCTGTAAATAAAACAAACGTAACAGAATGGAAAAATAGAACCACTACCAATGACAAAACTAGGCGGATATACAAAAAAAAAAAAAAAAAATGACTGACAGCCTGTCTTACATGTAACCGTGTATATATAAATATATATATATATATATATATATATATATATATATATATATATATATATATATATATATATATATATATACACACACACACACATATATATATATATATATATATATATATATATATATATATATATATATATATATATACACACACACACACATATATATATATATATATATATATATATATATATATATATATATATATACACACACACACACACACACACACAAAGGGTCAGTGGCCCTTGGCTTGGTAAAACTAATTGAAGAACCCTGTTCTAGACAGTTATGAGTTTTCATTGATACTGCATTATTGTCACATCAATTCACAAACCAAACACCAAGGCAAACTATCTAATATTACTGAAAAGTAATTACATACCCACACAATACCATCCCAAAGAACGCAAGAATGATGAGAAAACTCTGACGAAGCACCATTATTCCCGGAATACTTCTGTCCTCACTGATGTCAAGTTTAAGATTGAAGCATTAGCTAGAGGAAAAAAGCCATATAGATATATATCAAGGAAGGAGGAGCATGTTGTCAAGGTGAGAGGGTCATTTTCGAGTCAAATAGACACATTAGGGTGTGGCTCTGTAATGGGTGAGCACAACAATTGAAACTCAAAATGCAAAAAAAAACAAAAAAATAAAAATAAACAACAACTTCCAAAACCGGATTGATGAGAACAGTATAATGAGCCTGAAACCTTTCAAATAATTCTTAGAACTCCTGTTTACTGTGGTGTATTTGAGCATGTAAGATGTGAAACTCATGAATACTCGTTTGAGATCTGGAACATTTGTAGTAAACAAAATAAAAGCAAAATGTGTGAATTGACTCAATAATGAACCTTGCTCATGACCGTGAAACCTCAACTTCAAATATCAACAATGGGAAGAAAAAGTTTGGAAACAATAGACAGAAGAAAACGAGCTTTAGAATAGAGGAACCAAAAAAAAAAAACAGTTACACCAGGTTTAACATATGAAAACAAGTAATTTATTTTTACTCTGAAACATCCTTGATATACTTATCTGGCCTGTTTGAGGAAAAACTCTCAGGATTTTTTTTTTTTTTTTTTAAATTGGACCTTTAGGGGTAGAACATCTCGTCAGTGAGTCGGAAACCTTTTACATAAATACAACATTATTTTTGTTCTTCTGGGGAACATTATAAAAAAATGGTCACATGAGAACCCTGAGAAAATGTTACTAGATAAATGAGGTTGATGAAGAATCTTGTCCTACTACACTCTAAGAATAAGGTACTAAACTGCACCATTCAGAACTAACTGCTTTTATTACAGCTCAATATTACTGTAGGTTGTTTAATGTTTAATTACAGTATCTTCGGCCATCACTTGTTGACCTTTAACATGGAACCATCATGCTGATATTCACTCTGCTTCCATATACAATAGACCGAATGTCTTGTTTGATATAATTATACGTAACATTACACAAACATTTTGACATTGACAATACATTTGTAACAGGGTGGCGAGAGGAAAACAGTAAAAGTTCATGGCATATACTAAAAAGATGTGGTAACCTTCAATTGTATTTTCTAGAACATATTCTTCATCTATACCATTAACATGGCTTTTTTTTATATAAATCGTTAGGCTGATATTGCCAGATTCAGTGACATTTTGGTTGCATGAAATCAGCACATCATCTAGAAATTTAGGCAGCATGTAAACAATTGCAGCAAACAATGAATAAATTAAGTAAAGATCATTCTTAATTCAGTTTTGAAAAATTAAAGGTTTAGTTCACCCAAAAATGAGTGTTATGTCTTTAATTACTCATCCTCATGCCGGTCCATCCCTGTTAGACCTTTGTTCATCTCCTTAAAATTAATTTGAATACCTTTGACGTAACGTCATAAAATTACAGTTGAACCACTGATGTCACATGTACTTAATTAACCATGTTTTTCCTTTGTTTCTGCGCCTTGAACATGTCAGTTCAATTGCTGTTCAGGGTCAGAAAGCCCTCAGATTTCATCAAAATGAATGTACGAGTTTGGAACGACATGAGGGTAAGTAATTAAAGAAAGAATTTTCCTTTTTGGCTGAACAATCCCTTTAATACCAGAAATACAATCTAGACCAGTGTCACTAAATGTAATATATCCTGGCACTACAACAAGCAAGACATTTATAATGCAAACAGACATGAAATTCAAGTAAAAACACATTTGAATACTTTCATGAGTCCCTTTATTCAAAGTTTGATAGCAATTTAAATATGAAAAAAAAAACTCACAAGGTCAGTATTTGTTAGCTTGTTTAATATATAGAGTTGAACTTACTTTGAATTTCAATGATATTTCTATAAGATCAATAAAACTTTCACTGCTTTGCATAAAATTTTCTCATGAAAAAACTAAACAAAAACTGATCAGCTGTTATAGCATTGGGAAGGTCAGTGTTTAATGAGAGAAATATAAATAAGTTTAAACTATATTTGCTTTAAACATACCAGAAGAATAATATATATATATATAATTTTAGTTAATAATACAGTTAGACGTTAGGAAGTGACTTTATACATTTAGTGCTTTAATTTATCTGGCCTTATTTGTTCCTCCCAGTGCTTTATACTTATTCCCAGATGGGAAGTATTTCCATGTCAGTGTTATTGTGTGTTGGCTCATGGGGGATTTTCACCTGGCACACTCTAAATGAGCTTTGAGATTCTTTCCAAAGCACTTAATGAAACCCAAAGCAAATAAAGCATATAAACCAATTAATGAGGCACGATGAAATTAAAGTCTGCTATTTGGGCTAAGAGTAATGTTTGGCCATGTAATAAAATGCCACGATGGTATCCCTCTCAATGATAGCCTGATTCTTTTACAAGATGTGGTGATCCAATAGAGGGTCGTTTTGGGATTTAGTAATCTTAAAAGCCATCTCAAAATCTTGACTTTGAACGTACTATTTATAATTTAGATTGGCAAGACTTGAATGGATTGAGAAAAAACACAGTTATGGTTACATAAACCCAGAAAGAGAACTTAAAATACTACATTTGTCACATATTCATGACACTGGTTGGAGATTAATAGTATCAGCTGTCACTGGCTTTCAAGTGTCTAGTTCAGATTAGCTTTTAATGTGTTAACAGTGTTCAAGTGAAAACTTTTTCTAAACAGCAGCAGTATCAGTTATTAAAAAGCGTAAAGAGCCAGTGTTCATGAACTGCTTAGACTAGTCTTACAAGTTACTTTGCATTTTAAATAAAACCCGTGCAAATAAATAAAGCAAGTTGCAGTTGTGCTGCACATCACACATCGCAATCAAATACATAAATGTGCTGCAAATACACGCAACACAACCAATTACCATAACTACAGTTGTACACATACCTATTAATTTGCAGCGCACTCAGCTCTCTCGGCCACTGTAGTGTCTTATCTGGCAGGAATTTGTAAGTCCAAACAGTTGTTGTTCTGATTTTATTTTAACACCAAGACTTTGCTTAGAACAGCATAAGGGTTATAAAACACATACATTCGAGATAGAACTCATATGACCAAAATCAAGGTGATAAAAATGAGAATAAATGTGAAAAAAATCTCTCACAAACATACAAATTCAGAATTTGATATATACAACAACACGCTCTTATTTTGACTAAATGAAAAACATCATTCAAATCTTTCAGCATTGTTGGTTTTCGATGCACAAAGCACCTTTTCTTTGCCTTCTCTTTTGTCTTTGCAAATGTACTGATAAGTGAGTATCCAGATAACCAGCATTTGGGATCAGTTGCCAACTCTTTATGGCAGTGTGGTGAGGGGAAGAAATACCTCTGATAGGGCATTCATGCTGTTAAAGTATGACAACAACGACAGACTGTTTTATTTCTCATTGATTCAATTGAATTGTAAATCTCTTTTTCTACAATGTTATGCATTTCATCTAAATAACCTGCGATAAGACCAATAAAAATGTTGATGAACACCTGAGGAAAAAACATTTGGCCACAGGTTTTGTTAGTCAATTACAAACTTCTGTTACATTTACATGAATGCCTGACGGGTGTTTACAGACGAATTACAGATAAAGTGCATAAATATGTACGTTTCAGTTAACAGCTCTTATGGGTTTGGACGAACTGCGGCATAGTTTTTAATAACTTGAGAAAAGCGAATGATTTTGACTTCATTTGTGTGAGGTTTGAAGTCCTGCCACAGATACTCTGGTGAGAGCACCTTGCTGGGTTTGTTATACAGGAAGTACTTGTTTAAATGAGACTCCTCCTGCCATGCCGCCTCAATGGAATTAGCTGCATCAATGTCCAGCTGCTCCCGGCAGGTTTTAGCAACCTTATGTACATCTTTCACTGAGCCACCGATCACAGCTCCTCCATAATAATAATCACCCTCAGCAACAGGAATGTACGCTTGAGACTGGGGTCTGCGCTCATATGGGAAATGTTGACGCGCTGTTTGATAGTAACCAGGATGTATCACACCTATAAGACGACCCAAAGACTCTGCCCCCCATGGGCCGTAGAACTTTGTGTCCACATCAAGACTGAAAACATAGTCGGCTTCATTGACCAATCTACTTTCGATCAGTTTCTCCAGCTTTTCCATCCTGCGCAAAGTGATCTCCTGCCATCTGTTAGAACTAGCCACTTTCAACACCGTCAGTTGACGACCATGACCCAGTTTCACTGTAGGAACCTGTTCTGGATGATCGGTGAACAGATAATAATGCACACGAAATCCGACAAAGTAATTCAGCTCTGCCGACTCCAGGAAAACTTTAAGAAACTGTGTGTACCTGGGGGGGAAAAAGAGGGGCTGAAATGTAAAGCAATGACTTAAACGAAAAATCCTTTCGTTTTTTTTTACACCCTTTTGGCAATGTATTCACCATAAGGAGGCTCCAGGGCAAACTTGTATATGCTGTACATTTGAGACCATACAAAACATTAGATCAACAGTGTCTAATTCTGCTGTTTTCTGGAGAATTTAGTTCGAACACACCTGCCTTTTGTAATGTGGGGATTGGCTCAGACATGAGGAAAAGCAGGATATTCAAGAAACCATGGTTAGCTTATTACTTTTTGAATGCATATCTGCATATATTCTAGTCAACAATAATTATTGTTTTTTGATGCTTCTAAGTCTTTAAAAGTAGGTTTGATCAGAGAGTAAGTTGCTATGGCTACATACCTTAAAAGTTATGTCGGTCATTGAGGTCATTATGGTTATTATGCAACACACTTGCTTTCTGGAAATGTTCTAAATTAAAATTTTTAACATTTGCCTTGCTAACTCTCCGCCCTTGTGGACTTGGATGTCCATCACTGCTGAGTGCCCACTGCTGGTGAAGCCTGTATAATGGGTTTTAATGGACCACCCTGAGCCCTTGTTCATGCTATGAATCTGCTATGGTGCTGATTTTAATCTTTTGTATGAATTGTTTCATGCAAAGAAGAATACACCAAGAGTTTCTAGTGATCCTGACAATCTTGATTAGCTGGTTCAGGTGAGTTTGAGCTAAACTCCAGGAACAGGATCTATCATTAGATAAATAGATTGGCATGCAGTTTCAGAGGAAAAACTGGTAACACCACAGAGAAGATAAATCTAGACCTATTTTTCTCTCAAAAACAGTAAAACAAACAAAAAATGTGTGATATGTCATATTTGTTAATTGTCTGACTCTTACAATTAAATGCTACAATTAAATTCAAAGCCTATGAAGATAAGAGGAAGAGATGAAAAAAAAAACTCACTTTCCAAGAGCGAAGACTGTGGTTGCAATAGTGATGTTTTGTTGTTTGTAGATTGAATCAATCAGGACTGAATCAAAAGTTCCTTCCCATACAATAGGGGCTAACCATGGTGTCACGGCAATAACTTTGCCATCGAGGCTGTTTTAAAAGACCAAATAAACATGTGCATGAAATGCAAGATAGTATTAAAACATCAATAAATAATATAAAAAGGTTAAGTATGTGTATGTTCTTACCCAACTACACTGGGCTGATTGTATGAAAGCCTGTAGAATAAAATAATGACAGTGTAAAATAATCAGTTGTGACACATTGCATTCATCTCCAATAGTCAAAGTTTGCAATCAGAAATTATTTTAAACTGTCCTGACCTCCTGCTTACTTTCAAATGTCTGTGAATGGTGTGTCTTACTGTGGGCTGAACAGGGATATTGACATCACAATGTCTTAACTGACATTAAGTTAAACGTCTGCAGCACATCACACCCAAACTCTACCAGTTTCACTGGTTGCCTGTTAACATCTGCTTTCAAGCAGAAAAGTCATTGCATTCACTGCTCTTTCTAGTCTTGTCATTTAAAGCACTGTGCTTTAAACGGGCCAGGTGGGACTAATACAATAGAATAGAAAACAAAGAAATAAGTCACAAAAGCGGCTGTTTGTTTGCATGCTTTGTTAAAGATTTCAATCCAAAAGCATCAATGTTTTACAATGATAAGTGATACATTGATCATAATGAATTAATTTATCAGAAATGAAAATCAGTCACACAGAAATAAAGTGTCATGTGCACAGCCTGCTTATTCAGTCGAGTCGGTTTCTTTTTTATTTGTACCAACAGTATATAGGCTACATCACATTTAGAAAGAATGAAAATTTCTATATTTTTATAAATGCTCCTGAACAAAAAAACATTATAATATTTTTATGAAGAAATAAAAGATAAATATGCTAATTACATATATGAGCTTTGGCTTACTGTACGACAACTCCACAAAAACATCAAAATAAATAAGAGCAAAACTGTTGATGAACATATTTGTACTCACCCTTGTGGTGACTGCAAGTTCGGGTTTTCCTGGTGCTCTTGTGTTAGGCTAAGAAATGGGATAAAGATTCAGTGAATAACTGCTTTCTTTAATATTAAAGAGGTCCTATTACGCTTTTTCAATTATTCAACTTTAGTTATTCTGTACTATTGCTGTTTTGAGCATAAAAAAGGGTAACACTTTAGAATAAGGTTCCATTAGTTAATGTTAGTTAACTACTTTCGTTAACATGAACTAAGCAAGAACAATCCTTCTACAGCATTTATAAATCTTACTTCATGTTAATTTCAGCATTTACTAATGCATTATTTAAATCAAAAGTTGTGCTTGTTAACATTAGTTAATGCACTGTGAATTACCATGAACTTACAATGAATAACTGTATTTTCATTAACTAACATTAACGAAGATGAATAAATACAGTAATAAATGTATTATTCATTGTTTGTTCATGTTAATTAATACATTAACTAACATTAACTAATGGAACCTTATTCTAAAGTGTTACCTAAAAAAGATCTGCAATGTTACAAAGCTCTATTAGGTATTTTATTTAAATCACTTTTTAAAAACCACAAGGAACAACTCATTTGGACTACAACACATATTTTCTGGGATTTGTGATGTGATATAAATATTGAGACCTGGTTGGGCTGCACTACAGAAAGCAGTGAGTATTATCACTATGTCGGAGACACTCTAGCTATCACAAGGCAGACAATCTTAGAGTGGTTACAATCATCTGGGTTAAAATCACGCTCAAATTGATTTGATTTTGATTCAGTATTTACACTGAAACTTGCAGCTGGCAGCTATGGTAAAGGGCATGACCTTAGACTGTATAAAAAAAATGGACATAGTGTCCCTGACGTCACCCGTAGATTTCTGAAGAGGGTTTCAGAAGCTCAAAGTGGACAAAGCAGACGTCTTGGCAGCGCGTCACTCCAGGATAAAGGCAGAAGCTGGTTGCTGAAGCCACACCCACCTAGTCAGCAGTGGCAATCCACCTGTCACTCAAGTGGCCACGCCCTTAATTATGCAGCCCATTAAGGCTTAATATAATTTAAATGTATTAGTTATAAAAAAAAAATGCATTAAACATCCATAACTTCTGTGTTGACTTAGCTATATAGACCAAAATAAGTTTTTTATCCAGGCTGTAAACATGCGTCACTTCTGTGTTGACTTCATGAAAGCGAGCGGGAGGTTGACACTTGGGCATGACATTCCCTGACCAGGCGCAGAGTGGTGCCAATCACAACACACCCTGGCCCAGCTAACCAATCACAGCACGTTTCATATTTCAGAAGCTGGGCTTTCATTAGATACAGCAACTATTTGAGCCGTTCATGCCAGACTGGTGAGAGAGGTGTTGTAATAATGTAAAATATGTGAAAATTTCGTTTTTCAAACAACCTAGTGTGAGAGCCTTTTCTTGTACACACCAAAACAAAATAAAGACTTTGTAAAAGTGCGCAATAGGACCCCTTTAAAACTTTTGTGGCATTTGTTGGTTTGCATGTTTCTATTATATTCTATATATGCTATTCTATTTGTCCACAGAACTCTTACTCCACAGTAAAGCACCATTAGCAATTGAAAAAAAAAGATGTGCAGTTGC
Source organism: Carassius auratus (assembly GCF_003368295.1). Classification (NCBI taxonomy): domain Eukaryota; kingdom Metazoa; phylum Chordata; class Actinopteri; order Cypriniformes; family Cyprinidae; genus Carassius; species Carassius auratus. The sequence goes on along the minus strand of NC_039272.1, from coordinate 1,633,986 downwards.
AAGACAAAAAGAACATGTTGTGATGGAGCTACATGACAACTAACATGTAATCTACCATATTAAAGGTGATTGACTTCAGAATTATTTTTGGTTATACTGGTTGAAAGTCTCTTCACATCCCGATAGCAATCAATAAGTTAAGTGGTTTAAAATTATTCATCTGTATATTTATCTATATTCAGTGGAAGGTGTAGGACCAAGAAATCCAATCAAAACGCTTGGTCCGTGTTTTTTAAATAGCTTTCGTACCTACCTGCCAGTCAACGTATGTATCTGCATACCTCTGCGCACACTGTTCGCGCAGACAGAATACGTCATTAGCCCATTCACACATGCTGTGCAGACAGAGCTACAATGGCAGACAAATGTCAACAACCTGGTCTTCCTTCCTGGTAATGTAGTACTTTAAAATGTTCTCGTTGGTTAATAACACAATGTAGCCCAGCGGTTCCCTATTCCAGTGCTCATACATATATTTTACATGACTCGCTTAGTTAACACACCCGATTCAGATGACCAACTCGAGCTACGTGAATGAAGCTATTCAATAGGCTACCTCAGAGTTACTCAGTCCATACACACCTTCCCACATTCTTTGGTCCTCTGTAGTGACTCATATGCATTTCTTTTATATCTTTATTTAGTGCCCTTGCCCTTTTTTTAGAAGCCTTGGTTTCAGATATATTTTTCACATTCATTATAAATAATTAAAAGTCATGAACCAAACCAACTAGCAACGATTTTAATAACAATATTACAAAATTGTGTCAAGTTGTGTCAAACAAAATCTGACAAGAAGACAAAAGACAGGCTACACATCTGCACACTTGATCTTAAAGAGGGTAAGAAATTCAACAATATAAAGAAATGTTGTGAATGACAAAAACCCTGAAGAAATAAAAAATAAAGATGCTAATTACATATATGAGCTTTGGCTTACTGTACAACAACTCCACAAAAACATCAAAATAAATAAGAGCAAAACTGTTGATGAACATATTTGTACTCACCCTTGTGGTGACTGCAAGTTCGAGTTTTCCTGGTGCTCTTGTGTTAGGCTAAGAAATGGGATAAAGATTCAGTGAATAACTGCTTTCTTTAATATTAAAGAGGTCCTATTACGCTTTTTCAATTATTCAACTTTAGTTATTCTGTACTATTGCTGTTTTGAGCATAAAAAAGATCTGCAATGTTAAAAAGCTCTATTAAGTCTATTTGGTATTTTATTTAGATCACTTTTTAAAAACCACAAGGAACAACTCGTTTGGACTACAACATATTTTCCGGGATTTGTGATATCATAAATATTGAGACCTGGTTGGGCTGCACTACAGAAGACAGTGAGTATTATCACTATGTTGGAAACACGTGAGCTATCCCAAGGCAGACAAACTTAGAGTGGTAACAATCATCCGGGTTAAAATCACTTGGGCATGACATTCCCTGACCAGGCGCAGAGTTGTGCCAATCACAACACACCCTGGCCCAGCTAACCAATCACAGCACGTTCCATATTTCAGAAGCTGGGCTTTGATTAGATGCAGCAACTATTTGAGCCGTTCATGCCAGACTGGGGACAGAGGTGTTGTAATAATGTAAAATATGTGAAAATTTCGTTTTTCGAACAACCTAGTGTGAGAGTCTTTTCTTGTACACCCCCAAAACAAAATCAAGACTTTGTAAAAGAGCACAATAGGACCCCTTTAAAACTTTTGTTGTGTTTGTTGTGGTTTGCATGTTTCTATTATATTCTATTCTACTTGTCCACAGAACTCTTACTCCACAGTAAAGCACCATTAGCAATTGAAAAAAATGTGTGCAGTTGCAAGACAAAAAGAACATGTGTGTGTGATAGAGCTACATAACAACTAACATGTAATCTACCATATTAAAGGTGCAATAGGTGATTGACTTCAGAATTCTTTTTGTTATACTGCTCGAAAGTCTCTTCACATCCCGATAGCAATCAATAAGTTAAATGGTTTAAATTTATTTATCTGTATATTTATCTATATTCTGTGGAAGGTGTAGGACCAAGAAATCCAATCAAAATGCTCGGGATGTGTGTTTTAAATAGCTTTCCTACCTGCCTGTCAACGTATGTATCAGAGCTAGAATGGCAGGCAAACGTCAACAACCTTCCTTCCTAGTATTGTAGTACTTTTAAAGTTTTCTCGTTGGTTAATAACACAATGTAACCAAGCGGTTCCCAATTCCGGTGATCTCCCACACATGACTCACTTGGTTAACAAACAATTTGGATGACCAACACACAGATTACAATGATGATTCAGATGACCAACTCGAGCTACATGAATTAACTGTGTTCCAATCGATATGATCCCTACACTGTGTTCATTGCTCCCTACTCCCTGAGCAGGGGTTTACTTCAATTCAGAAAATGGACTGGAATTGGAAACCAGTGATGTAGCCTATTGTATTAATGTTGTCTCTGGTGGCATAAATGCGTTCAGGGGCATGGTTTTGGACTGCGATTGCAGGGAGGGGGGGACATTCGCTTTGGGCTAATGTTAGCATTTTCCAAAATCTATTGCACCGTTAATTGTGGGCAATGGCAAGTATTTATAGGCAAGTATGTGAGCGTATTTGAATGTTTACAGAGTATATATAGTGGCCTACTACATTCATTTGATAAAAAATTTTTTACATTTAAACAAAGCCTTATCAGTTGTTTAAGAATGTAAAAGGAATTTTCTGGGTTAAACGCAACTCAATATATTTCTAACTCTTTAAATCCCCACAAGTCAATTTGCTATTAAGATGGGAAAGTACGATTCTCTTTTATTAAAATAAATGTTCACACCTTTACACAGAAAAAAAGTCTATTTTTTTTTTTTTTTTTTTTGTGTTCTATGCTATTTACTATCTCCATTCATAAACCGCATTCAAGAACATCCTGTGACACACAAATCATTCTTAAAATATTTTGGAATAGTTTGAACTCATGTACTGCTTGTTGTATTGTTTGAGAGAACAGTATGTACATTAATGTGTATTTGTGCTCCTGTAAATGATATGGGTGTATGTTTTGAAAGATTATGAGCAGTGACAGTACTTACTTGGGGCATAATCTTATCTCTTTATATCTGAAACAGAGATAAAGTTACAATGCAGAAAAACTGCATCCCTTCTTTGATTATCTTTTTTTTTAAATCAGATCTCTTTTAAGCATGCATGCTGCCTTTACAAAGAAACAGAATTTTTACAGAAACTTTATTTCCAGAAACAGTAATAAGAAAGTATTAACTGATTGTGTTTCATAGCTATTTACTAAAGAATGTTTTGATGGGTGTGGTCACATTTGAGAGGGGAAAAAAACTTACCCGAACGAGAGCGGGTTGTAGCCCCAAAAAATAAGTCTGTGAGGAAACATAGTAACAGAACATGAATGATAAAGTGAAGCTGATCACATTTTTTTCTGAGGGAATTTACTTATCAAATTTAATGTACATAAAAATTTAAATCCTGTTGCATTAATTTGAAGTGTTACATTGATCTTCTTACACATCCAAATACTGTAGCAAACACACATATTTAGAAAAGCTTCTAAGGGTTAAATCTGTTACTTTATATTCATTTTCTTATGAATGCTTAGTCATGTAGGATCATTTAATTTTGGACAGGAATGAAAATGAGACTAGGACAGAAGTATTGTAGTATAGTTAAACAACAGTTTTGAAAGTAGTGGGTTGTGAAAATGACATGATGTATAGGACCTTCATACAGTACATCAATGCAAAAACTATAGCTAACGATCAACTTAATCTGCCTAAAATTCTATCTAACCTATGGAGTGTATTCAGTCAACTAATGGACAAACCCAAAGTGATAAATTATGAAAATGGTAAGACTGATATATCCGTCATGTTAGTAATGTAAGAAGTTTCATTTTACAGTTGACATTCTCTCTTTCACTTCTAAGAAATTACAAGACCTCTGTAAATAAGAGAAACTGTTGGGCGCATGTTTAAATAGGATCAAGTACATACTGAAACAAGTTTTTTTTTTTTTTCTTCACTCAACAAAACCTTCAGTATAATGTTTCCGTATTCCAGACATCTCATTGCTGATTTGCATGAACTCATCTTGACACAACATGATCTGCCTTTGTTCATAACCTCTCCTCTAGCCCCAGCTGGCTCGCTTTGGTTTTCATCAAGCCAAAAATCCCGAGCGACTCTCTTTGGTGAAGCCAACAAGGAAGTGACTAAAACTGTAATTCATCGGCTGCAAAAGGGAGTCAGTACCATAGACTCTCCATGTTAAAATGCCCAATTTTACAGCAGAAAAAAAAACATGTTTACAGCTGGTTTCAAAAAATGATTTTGGTCTATATAGCTAATTTTGCCCTTCATGACAACTGTGAATTTACGTATTAATGGGTGAGTCCTGGGATAAAGTTTTTTGTTAACTTTTACTCATTCATTGTGTTGATTTTAACAGAAAGGTTTGCACAAAGGTGTGTAAACATGTATTATTTAAGACATTATGTGCTGTCCTTCACTACATACTGTACATTATGTTAAAAACCATTTATGAAATTCTAAACAAAATGTTCACATTTGACTAAATTAATTGTAAAGTCATTGGTTGTGTCGCTTATTGTCAAAATATTTATGATGAAATATCAAGAATTACAGTCATAGAACTGCAGTATATACAATTTTAGATCGGTCAAGATAGATCAAGATTATTACTTTTGCAATCACAGCTGGATGAAATTTATATGAGAAAAGCTAAGGGGGCATATATTAGATCAAGAGCTAAGCGGATGGGAAAAAAAAGGAGGAAAAACTCAGCTTATTTCTGTAGACTGGAAAAAAAAACGTCATGAAAGAAACTCTACTAAAACTTTAATTATTAATCGGGCAGAGCACATTTGCGATTTTTTTTCAAATCCTGTACACATTAATTAATTGCACTGGGCCTTGTTCGTTGGTAGTTGTGTGTGTGGGGGGACGTTAAATTCTGTAAACTGCAAAAATGAAGTATCGAAATCCAAATGAACCGAAAAAGATATACTCAAACTAGACGTCAATAAATGCACGTGTGTCACCTGAACCACTTATGCACGGATTCTTTTTTGCATGAGCAATTTATGATATATGAACAGTGTTGGGGAAAGTTACTTTTAAAAGTAATGCATTACAATATTGCGTTACTCCTTAAAAAAGCTAATTATGTAAACTAAATATGTTACTTAGTTATGGAAAGTAATGTTACATTTCTTTTAAGTTACTTTTTAAATATGAGCAGGGCTTGATTGTTTGTAATATAAAAAGTTATATGTATTGCAAATGTAATAGCTCTTTCACACCAAAAAGTATAATGAATAAACCTGAAGGAAAAGTAAATTCACGTCGGTACAGTAGAACACAGGAGAAGAAGGTTCAACACTTCAAAAAAACAAAAACAAAAAACAAAGCACAATAGTTAATCTAAAGTCATTTTTGCTTATTAGCACGTACCAAAGTATCATCAAAGGTCATCAGCAAAGACACTGGTTAATAAAATGGGATTAGATACATTTGTTTAATTTAACATTTAATTATAGCAGGTTTGCATCATATTCTAAAGTTTGCATTTCACTGTTTTAATTCATTTTGGTGAATACCTAATCTGTTTTTTTTTGTTTTTGTTTTAGTGGGATTAATTAATGCACAGTCACATTTATTCTAGAACTACATCATGTTCACACAGCACAAACAATGCATCTATACTTTTTGAAAAAGTAACTATTACTATTAGATGATAAACTATATTCTCTTGTAAATTAAAAAGTAATGCGTTACTTTACTAGTCACTCGAAAAAAGTAATCTGATTATGTAACTAGTTTCTTCTAATGCGTTACCCCAACACTGTATATGAATGCAGAACAGAACATTTTTATTCGCAAACATGTCTGTATTTGTACAAATCGCTGCAGAATCATTTAATCCCAAATTCCACAGACTCAAACTGAAAGGCATTTGTTTGTGGTTAGCAAGATATGTGTAGGGTGAATTCAGGTAACTCCAGTGTAATCAACAGGAATTTTACTATAATTTTAGCATGGATGTCATCTGTCTAAAATCACATGACTTCATGGGGGTAATTACACAGAAAGGGGTGGGGGACTTTTTAATCAAGAAGCTCCCCTGGCAATTGCATAATAAGGTCAGGGACAAAGGATTCTGACTAGATTAATGTTAAGGACATAAATCTGTCAAATTATGTTTGGGATCTCTTAAAGTAACAAAATATGTAGTGTTGACATTTTTATTATTATTATTTATTTTTCAACAACTGACAATGTTCTGTACATAGACACACTGTACACGCACACCCTGTACACGCACACCTTGTCCATGCACACCCTGTACACGCAGACTCTAAGCTAAAATATGAAAATATCTATGGCCTTTAATTAACTCAATGAAATGTATTACAGAAAACAATGGCATCAAAGCATCAGGAAAAGAGATGGCAACAGAAAGCGTGAGGAAGAGAGAGAGAGGGAAATGAGAGAAATAAGAAGCTAAATCAATGGAATGAGAGTAGAATGAAGGGAGCTATTGCGGTGTACAAAGAGCCAATGGAAAAAGTTCCCAGAGTAGCCCCAAATTTAATAGAATGGAGAACTTGAATAACTGACTAAATA